>NC_140958.1:86232675-86667675 GCF_014529385.1 Adiantum capillus-veneris | reverse complement strand
CGAGGGCCTCTCTCTAGATGCAACCACCTTGTGCCCATATCAGCATCTTGCATAAAACCACGTGCCTTCAAGATGCATGCGTGATATGCGCTTGAGAAAGCACAAAAATTTCCTCAGGAGCTTCCTGTTTGGAACGTCGGCGCTGATTGCAGGATGTGCGCAATGAAAGCAGGGCCAGAAAGCTCTAGGCTGTTTTCAACAGATGCAAAGTGAGGAGCTCTCTCCAAAAGCAATCACGTACGCATGCATCTTGAAGGCATGTGGCTCTACGCAAGATGTTGATATGGGCACAAAACTTCACAGTTAGTCAAAGACTATTGAAAAAAGTGGTCGTGCTATCTTGCTCGATATGCATGCCAAATATGGTGCGCTTGGAAAAGCACAAAAATTCACAACAGTTTTATTGGTTGATGAAGATTCTGTGGCAAGGAAGCACTGCTTGCTGGATTGCGCAACAAGAGCAAGGCCAAAACTCTCCAGATGCAATCACCTACATAGGCTTCTTGAAGGCATGTTGCTCTTCGCAAGATGTTGAGATATGGGCACAAAAATTACATTGTTGAAAAAGATGTCGTGCTTGGCAGTGTCCTGGTTGATATGTGTGCCAAATGTGGTACGCTTGGGAAAGCACAAAGACAAGAGCTTCTTGTCTGGAATGTTGGCACTGATTGTGGGAAGTGCACAACGAGAGCAAGGCATGAAAGCTCTAGGCTGTTTTCAGCAGATGTGAAGCGAGGGCCTCTCTCTAGATGCAACCACCTACGCATGCACCTTGAAGGCATGTGGTTCTATGCAAGATACTGATATGCATGCCAAATGTGGTGTGCTTGAGAAAGCACAAAAAGTGCAGGAGGAGCTTCCTGTCTAGAATGTCAGCTCTTTGAACGAATGCACTAATTGCAGGATTGCGCAACAAGAGCAAGGCCATAACTCTCAAAGTCCAATTACCTACACAGGCATCTTGAAGGCATGTCGCTCTATGCAAGATGCTCATATGGGCACAAAAATTACATTGTCAAAAATATGTCGTGCTTGACACTGTCTTGGTCGATATGTATGCCTAATGTTGTGCGGTTGAGAAAGCAAAAAAAATTCTTCAGGAGCTTCGTGTTTGGAGTGTCAGCACTGATTGTGGGAAGTGCGCAATGAGAGCTGGGCTCAAAAACTCTAGGCTATGTTCAGCAGATGTGAAGCGAGGGCCTCACACACAACAGGAGCAAGGTGAGAAAGCTCTCAGTTGTTTTCAGCGGATTCAAAGCGACAGCCTCTCTCCAGCTGCAATCACATACGCATGCATCTTGAAGGCATGTGGCTATACGCAAGATGCCAATATGGGCTTGAAAATTCACTTTAATATTGTTAGTCAAGGGCTGTAGCAAAACTTATCTTGCCTTGGTTGATACGTATGCTAAATGTGATGCACTTTAGAAAGCACAAAATGTGCCTGAGGAGCTTCTTGTCTCGAACGCCGTCTCTCGGAGTGCATTGATTGCAGGATACGTGCAACAAGAGCAGCGCCAGGAAGCTCTCGATTGTTTCCAGCGGATGCAAAACGAGGGATCTCTCCAAATGCAATTACATAAGTATGCATCTTGAAGGCATGTAGCTGTTCGCAAGATACCGATATGGGCTTAAAAATTCACTCTGATATTGTTAGCCAGGGACTGTTACCAAAATGCGGTGCTTGGCAATGCCTTGGTCAATATGTATGCCACATGTGCTGCGGGATGTCGTCTTTTGGAGCGCATTGATTGTAGGATATGCCCGACAAGGGCCGTGCCAGGAAGCTCTCTGCAATTTTCAGCAAGTGCTTCTATTGGAACGGCTATAAATAATAGGATACGCACAATAGGAGCAGAGACAAAAAGATCTAGGCTATTTTCAACGGATGCAAAGTGTGATATGATTGCAGGGTATGCCCAACATGGCAGCAGCAAGGAACGTGTTGATTGCAGGATTTGCCCAACATGGCAGTGGCATGGAAGTTGTGGAATGTTTTCAGTGCAAAGGGAAGGTCTCTCTCTACATGCAATAGCCTACGCTTGCACCTTCACATGACTGAGAGACTTCATGAGGATCTTGCAAGTCACGGAATGTTAGAAAAATATGCTTACGCCAAGGATAAGCCTTTTGCATCAGCAACATTCAACGCTCTCACGTAGAGGTTAACATCTTAGGGTCTGGAATGTCATCACTTGGAATGTGTTGATTGCAGGATATGCCCAACATGGCAGCGGCATGGAAGTTGTGGGTTGTTTTTAGCTTCCTAACCAGAAGTTGTGACTCTTGGAATGCATTGATTGCAAGATTTTCCCAATAGGAAAAAGCTCTAATCTGTTTTCAGTGGATGCAGTCACCTACACATGCATCTTGGTCGATAGTCTGCTAAATGTGGTGCACTTCAAAAATCACAAAATGTGCCTGAGGAGCGTCCCATCTTGAATGTTGTCTCTTGGAGTGCATTGATTGTGGGATGCGTGCAACACGAGCAGGGCCAGAAAGCTCTTAGCTATTTCCAATGGATGCAAAGCGAGGGCCTCTCTCCAGATGCTTCTATTCAGAACGGCTATAAATGATTATAGGATACGCACAATAGGAGCAGGGACAGAAAGCTCTAGGCTGTTTTTAGTGGATGCAAAGCGTTATCTGAGAGCAGGATATGCCCAGCATGGCAGTGACATGGAACATGTTGATTGCGGGATATGCCCAACATGGCAGTGGCATGGAAGTTGTGGGCTGCTTTCGGTCGATGCAAAGGGAAGATCTCTCTCCACATGCAATAGCCTACACTCGCACCTTCACATGACTGAGAGATTTCATGAGGATCTTGCAAGTCAGGGAATGTTGGAAAAATATGCTTACGCCAAGGAAAAGCCTCTTGCATCAGCAACAGTCAACGCTCTCACAGAGAGGTTAACATCTTAGGGTCGGGAATGTCATCACCTGGAATGTGTTGATTACAGGATATGCCCAACATGGTAGCGGCATTGAAATTGTGGGTTGTTTTCAGCTTCCTATCCGGAAGTTGTGACTCTTGGAATGCATTGGTTGCCGGATTTGTTCAATAGGAGAAAGCTCTAGCCTGTTTTTAGTGGATGCAATCACCTACGCATGTATCTTCTACTATTACAAACATTGATCTTGACAAAACTCTTAACCCTCCTTGTGGTTTTCTTCTAGGTACACCTCTGAAACACTACGATTGGTATACCAAACACGTTTTTGGGTAAAAAAACTAACACGCTTTGATGAAAATCTCTCTCTCTCTCTCTCTCTCTCTCTCTCTCTCTCTCTCTCTCTCTCTCTCTCTCTCTCTCTCTCTCTCTCTCTCTGTGTGTGTGTGTGTGTGTGTGTGTGTGTGTGTGTGTGTGTGTGTGTGTGTGCACGCGCGCACGTGCATGCGCGTGCTTCATTTTAATGTCTCACCTCTTTGTTAATAAATCTTAAGTCATAATTAATAGCATCAAATAATAAGACTGGACGATTTTTTTTCATTTGAGAAATGTTGGAATGGCATATATAGTTTTTCAATACTTTGCTGAATCTTTATTCAATGCGAACTCAGCTAACGAAGCACTCTAGTTATCAAATATATGAGCCACTTTTCTCTATAGACATTGTTATCAAATATATGAGCCATTTTTCACATGAATTTGCGTTGATCTCACTCATGCCATCTAACTCTAGACTATAATCAAGACCTATAGATAGATTTGCGCTATTATGGTTGTAGTTGTTTGAAGGCGATTGAGTATCTCCGCGAAATTTGGATAAATTTCAAAGTTTCTACATTAGACGTCTATACATTTTGTAGGTTTTCTCACCTTCATATTTAATGGATTTAGAGATAAAACTTAAAATTTGTAGGTGAAATTACACCAAACCTAGGCTTTATCCAAGAATTGGACCTCAATATCAAAGCTATCTTTGGGAAAAATAATCTTTAGAACCTTTTTCATTAGTTTTAAAAATGAAAAAATTAAAATTTTTGGTTATTTTTTTACATTTTTATACTATTTTCCTCAAAATCTAAGTAGGATTTTTTCTTTTCCTCTTAACTTCAACTAACTTTGAGTGTTTTAGCCTTTTAATTTTTTTGAAGCCATTAGGAATACCTTTTAAAATAATCTCTAGTTAAACTTAACTATGTCACACAATTTTTATTTTTCCTGACTAAATTCTAGCATCTGATGTATAAGAGTCCTCTACTATGGTCATAAAATCATGATTCGCGTGAAAATGTCTTCTAAGAAATGGTGAATTTGGTCACAATCTTGGTACCTTTTGAGGCAGTGTGCTTTGCAAGAAATAAGCCACGATACGGTTTGAATCTCCCAGCTCTGCTGATAGTGGATTTCTTGTTGTAACGAGCAAGACTAGCAGTTTCTTGGGCAAGCTTCTCAAAAAGGTCATTGATGAAGGAGTTCATAATTCCCATGGCCTTGGAGGAGATACATGTGTTAGGGTGTACCTACTTGAGCACTTTGAAGATGTAGATCTTGTAGGTCTCATTGCTCTTGGCCTTTTTTTTCTTCTTAATCTTGTCACCACCCTCCTTAGTAGCAGCGGACTTTTTCTCTGCGATAGGCTTCTTCCTAGCCTTCACGCTCTTTCGGGCCTTTTTCTCGGCCTCAACTACTACAGGGTGGCCGCTTCCTTTGACTTCAACACCATATTCATATCACAAAGCTGATAAACAAACACAAAAACTTCTCTCTCTCTCTCTCTCTCTCTCTCTCTCTCTCTCTCTCTCTCTCTCTCTCTCTCTCTCTCTCTCTCTCTCTCTCTCTCTCTCTCTCTCTCTCTCTCTCTCTCTCTGATAGATTGGAGAGTTGAGGATTCTCTTCGAGAGCACCAAGGAGAAATCAAAAAATTCCTCCAAAATATTCTCCAAGTCCTCCATGATGTTCTTATATGGATTGGCGTCGCAAGCTTTACTTACTCTAGACTCCATGTTACACAACAATGGAGCAATTATGGGAGAAGTGGTTCTAGCATTGCCTTTCGCTTGAGCAAAGGCGGCGGCCGTAATGAACTCAGGTAGAGGTGGGTTCGTTGTGGAGATAGAGGGGGTGTGATTGGGGTTGGATTGGGGAGATTTGGGATTATCAATCTATTAGCCGATTGAAAGGAATTGATGCTACCTTAGCATTGTTAAACCCACTTCACTACTCTTTGTTTACAATTAGCAATGTTCTAGACCACATGTGTATTTACTTGAGTACTTATTTTCAAGGAATAAGAGTAGTAGTAGCCAAAGTTTTGGAAGTGTCAAGGAAAGAGTTAGCATACACATTCAAGGGAATTCAACCATGGCACAACATAATCAAGAGAATGTAATTAGTATTGAAAACTTGGATTTAGCTCTTGGCGTAACATTTGATGATGGTCGTAGAGTTGTCAACTATCTTGTTGACAACCTAAAAGAAGCAATAGGAAATCCTATTTTGCAAGCGGAGGTTCAAAGCCAAATTCAGGCCCATCAAGTTCCCCCAAGTACCCCAAAAGAGAAAATTCTTGCAAGGCCTCCAAAAGGGAAATCTCTTTGGCTAACGCAGAGAAGATACCGAAAGGACCTCCAAAGGCAAACTACTTGAGAAGAAGAAGTGTGTCTTGAACTTTCAAGGGAGAGGTATGAAAGCGACACCCCTCCTACCTCTAAAGTGATGTTTTCCCAAGAATACTTTCAGCATGGCAGTCACCTAGTCCTCCCAAAAAGAAGAGAAAGTCGTCAAGTACTCTCTCCAATGTAAAGTTAAGAAGGGAGAAAGAAATCCAAGCAAGAGGAAGCGAAAAAAGTGTTGGAAATAGGGTTGTAGGGAAATGCAATCAGCTTGGAGAAGATGAAGGAAGCTCAAGCCACACAACAAAGAGTAGTATACTTTGTGTGCAACCCCTAGAGTGATGGGCGTGCATACAATGCACGGGGTGAAAAACCTCATAGTGAAGGAAAAAATGCCCCGATGGTCCTAAGTGTGTTCACACACATCACTACCACATGTCCACAAAGGGAAGCAAGCCCAAAGCTTTGCGGAAATCTTTGAACTTTTCACAAGACAATGCCTTTGTGAAAAGATCTGCAAGGTTGTCCTATTTAGCAAATAAGCCAAGATGAACTCTCCTACTAAAAGTCTCTCCTTGACATATTGATAATGCACCTCAATGTTGTTGGGTTTCAGGACCCGTGGTCGGGGTGCCTGCCCACTTATTCGACTATTTGTTCATAAAGAAAATAAGGAGGAGAGAGTCTACTACTCTCTCATACTCCACCAAACATGTGTCTATTGTCATCTTCCCCTTCCCCTTCTCTGCATCCCTTCTCTTGCATAGATCACCCTGATCCTTCAATTGGTATCAGAGCTCAGGGCACCCGACCCCGAGCCCCGGCTAACCGCGCATGCAGCAACCCCATGAGAGCTTTGAAGCTTTGAAGGTTTCTATAGGTAGAATCAGGCCTCATGGCAAGCAAGGAGCAATCGAGCAAACAAAAGGCTTGAAGCCAAGAATCAATTCAAGAGCATTGTGAGAGAGATCGAACAACAAGTGCAATAGAGCATGTGCTACACCTCCTTGGATGTAATCGGCCCAGAGCAGAACCAGGGGCAACCAAGAAGCTTGAAGAAAATTGAGTACACACACACACACACACACACACACACACACACAAACACGATACACACTATGCGTGTGTAGGGGCAACTAGGACCGTTAGAAGCAAAGGAAGAGAATCGAGGGCATTGGAGCAGGCCTGGTCTACAGCACCTTGGCAGCGAGTTTTGAGCTGGAAAGTTGGGGCAATTGAAGCTTTACAAGGTCGACAGCAAGGACAGCAAGGCAAATCAAGGGATGTAGTAGGAAATTCTGGGGCAGTGCTATTGTGAGCAGGGTTGAACACACCCACACACAGCTACACACACTCCCCTCGACGTCAGATCCTCGCAAACTTGGCAACTTTCGACAAAGGCAGCAATCAAATTTTTTAAAAAAATTTGAGCTCACACTTCCTTGTATGCAAGACATTGATCCCACGGTGCCCTGGATACACCCACCCCCTGCTCCTACTAGACCCTCAACAATCCAAGTTGTGAGAGATTGATATGGTGAGACAGCTGAGAAAGAGAGTGTGCTTGAGAGCTTGAGAGATAGTTAAGAGTGAGAGAGCGAGCAAGTGAGAGAGAGTGGGCAAGTAAGAGAGAGCGAGCGAGCGAGTGAGAGAGCGAACAAGTATTTGACCATCAACACCAGATGTCATAAAATCTAATATCTAGCTAACCCAAATGATTTTCTCATATTATACTGATCATTTAATGTGGGAGAATAAATGGGAACAAAAGTTAGAATAGAGACTTGTGCTTTTAGACCTATCTCAACAGGGGACCAAAAGGAGAGATGGTTGCATCTCAATATGGGTCCAAAAGGAGATGGTCTACCAAATAGCAATGTGTAATAAGTGCTTCTAGAACTATCTCAGAAGGGGACCAAAAGGAGAGATAATTGCATCTTAATAGGGGTCCAAAAGGAGATGGTCTTCCAAAGAGCAATGTGCAATAAGTGCTTCTAGACCTATCCTAACAGGGGACCATAATTAGGCTAGAGTAAATCTAGTTTAATCAATTTAAAAACACTTAATAAAAGAACCAATAAGAATTAAGCTCTCTAGAAGACTATTGGACAGTCTCCCAAGGGGTCCAATGAGAATTTAGCAACCCAATGGCTTGCCTGATTCCTATTGGCTAGGAGACAAAGGGGTCCAATGAGAGTTTAGTTTCATAAGTTGATTACCTAAAGCTCTCACAAAAGGGGAAAGGGAGACACATGTCTGAAGACTATCGCTTATGCTCTTGAAATTCCATTGGCTAGGCTTGGGGAGGTCCAATAGGGTTGCAACATGAGCAAATAGTAAGAGGGGTTGACCAAGAGAGAGAGGGGGCTGATTTTCTAAAGGCATTATTGTACACACATACATACACACACACACACACACAAATCTATGTGTGGAGTAAGAAGACTCTCTCTCTTCTTCTCAAGCTTTAATGGAAAGCTTATCACCTACTCTAAGCTTGTGAGAAGGGGGGCCTACACCAACAACTCTTGGCTTTGTGATGCAAATCCAACCAAGATCCAAGCTTCAATGCATGCTCATCTCCTCTACCATGCTAATTACTAAGCTAAGCTATGCTAATATGAGTGATTATGTGAGTAGATGTACATCTTTCTTGTAAGACTACTCCTTCTTCCTCTCAATCTACTCGCATACCACACTAGCTCTCACCATCTTCGAGCGTGTGTGAGGTCTTGGGTCTGAGACCATGAGGGCATTGATGCTATGTTTAATACGTGTTTTCCTTAGTGCTTGAAGTTTCCAGCTTCATTGCACTAGCTAGTATTGAAGGAACACAAAGAATTGTATTGTAAAATGTCTCTCTTGATGGGAGAAACCATAATACAAAGCCTTTTGAAGGGGCGACTGGCTCCATATAAATCCGGTCCTCAACTGTTTGTCAATAGCTTAATCTCTCTCTCTTTTGGAGTATAATTCATGCTACCTAACTAGGTGTTATACTTTTTGTTGCTCTCTCCACCCAAGCACTCTTGTTATTCTCATTAGGAATCTATTCTAATGAAATGCTCACTATGTTCATGCTATTTTCCGCTACACACAAGTTACTAGGCCGTTAAATGTTACATTGGTATCAGAGCAAAAGGTTTCTCTTTTCTTGCTCAAGAAGGGAGGTCCTCAAGCTAGCTATAAATGGTTGGTATTATTAATTGCATGTGAGTAAGTAGAATAGGGATTTTTCAGCCTTGCAGTGCGCCTACCTTCGTGCAAATAACGGGGCATCACCGTCGAGAGATATGGTCTTAATAGTGGAGTCCTATGGGGCTTACCTACGGCTTAACCACTATTGAGCTATTAGAAGCTTGATAGGAGTCGGGTTGCTGTTTTGGTGTTGAATGACCCTCTCTTCTATTCTTTGCAAGTAATGGTATTTGAGCCACGGGTACAGTAGCTTGAGTGCTTTTTCTAAAGGGGTAAAGAGGAGTAGCCAAAGTACACCTAAAAGTTGTTAGAATGGCTAACAATAGTAAAGAGAGTGAAATTAATGTTGATAACTTTGATTTTGCTAATGAGTAGGCTACTAATGATGCCCCTATGCTTGTTAACTACCTTGTTTCTAGGCTTCAACAAGCCATGGGCAATCCATCCCTCCAAAGTGAAGTGCAACGGTAGCTTTGTGCTCATGGGATTCTCCAAGCTCCCCACCATGACGAGAGAGCACCTAGGAAGCCTCCTTGTGAGACTTCCAAAAGAGGCCTCTCTCCGATTCGGGAAGAAGAAGAGGATCCATATGAAGGGCTCAAAAATTTTCTTCTTGATGATGCATCTCCTTCCCAAAGGAGAACTCAAGAGCCTCCACTGAAGGAATGAGAAAGAAGTGAGTCTCCTGCCACCTCAGTGGAGATGGCTTCACGAAGACGGCGGGCTAAACACTCTCCATCACCTCCTAAGCGCAGAAGGCCATCACATACTTCTCCATACCATAATTCAAAGAGGGATGATAAAAAGCAAGAGAAGAAAAAGGCAAGAAAGAGGACACCCTCTTCTCCATCTTCTTCATCCTCTTCCTCTTATGAAAGTGATGGTGCAGATAAAGAAGATCAAGGCAAGAAAAATGCGAGAAAGAGGTCACCCTCTGCTCCATCTTCCTTAAAATCTGCATCTTCTGAAGAAAGTAATGGTGCAACCTTTCCACCATCAAAAAGAAGAGGCCATAGGAAATCCTATGCCACGTGGAAGAGGTCATTCAAGCTCAAGAAGTTCAAAGAGAGAGGGAAGAGCATCTTTTTCCTTACCTACGATGGCACCTTTGGTGCTACGGACAAAGTCTTGGCCTTTATCCAACAATTTGATGCGGCGTTTGGAGATGAGGGCTTCACGGAGTCCTCTAAGCTACGCCATGTAGCTATGCACTTTCAAAAGTCCGCCAGGCAATGGTGGTCTAGCCTACGGGCCAACGGTGAAGCTCCACAAACATGGAAAGCTTTAAGAGCTTCCATTATGAAGCAGTTTTTGGCCACTGATGCCAAAGACAAAGTACTTACCGAATGGCGAAGCTTGAAGCTCTCTCCCTACAAATCCATTCACAAATATGTAGACAAGTTTTGGGACTTTACATCTCAAAGCCACTGTCTTCAAAAAGATGGATTTTGGAGAGCAAAAGCAACAATTTTTTGCGGGCTTAGCTGAAGAAATGGCGGAGTATGTCAACTCCCAAAGGCGACGCACCATATCGACGGTTATACACCATACTATGGTGGCTTCTTGAATCAATTTCCAAAAGGGGGCTATAAGAAATTCTAAGCCCACGGAGAACAAGGGTTCCAATGAGCCTAAGGGGAAGGACAATTTCCAAAAGTCTCCTAAGGGCAATTCCAACAAAGCTAAAGAGAAGGGAGTTTACAAAGGAAATAATAAACTCTCTCCTAAAGAGCTTGAGCGGTGAGCAAGGGCATACATACCGCACTTGTCCCCAAAAGAACACCCACCATGAACCTCCTAGAGCTACCTTGGTCGAAATCCAAGAGGAGGAAACTCATCACAAAGAATCTCCTCTATGCCATGCTTGGGGAAAGGTAAGTGAATATGATGCTTTTATTCTCTTTGACCTTGGTTCTACTCACAATTTCATATCCACAGAGTTCGCCACCAAGCTAGGCATACAAGCCTACGAGATGGGAGATGTCCTACCCGTGCAGACGGTGCTTTCAAGGGGTAAGAAGCTTCAGTCACTCCCTTAACACTAGGTTGGTAATGGGACACTTTTATGTCCTATTAAGTGACCATTTTGCTTGAATTATGTCAACAGTTTCAAAATGGATTTTGAGGTGCTATCTATCTAGAAAGTTGTCTCATGAGCTGAAAAAAACTCGACATTTTTTTGGAATATCAATTCTATCTTGAACCTTGTCCTTGCACAACATTTCACAAGCTAAACTGTGTGAAAAAACGGGTCCTGTTTTTGGCTTTTTTCAACTTTTTGCAACTATACCACTCTAGAATTCATGTTTGTGAGGTCTATAATGCTAGAGAACTATCTTTAGTAGTCCTCAACATGTCCTGATGCTTCTAGGGAGAAATAAATGTTAAAGTTGTAAGTTATGACCAAATTACAAAAATTGTCAAATCCTGTTTTTTAGCCAATTTTAGCTCTTCTATGATTTTTTTGGTGGCTTTCATGATATCCAAATGCAGTTTTGATTTTCTATGTTACATATTGTAACATAAAGCTAATATTCCTTGAGTTTTGGGGCACCTAATACCCTATTTTGCATAGTAGACAACAATGGTTGATTTTTTCAATTATGGAAGAAAACGAAACATTCTAGTATATCAAGTATAGCTTTTTCAATAGTGTTAGTTTCTTGTGACAACTACATGCATTTTGTAGGTAGTAACCATATCTAGTCATAAGGATCAAATTTGGCTAGATATTGAATAGTTTCTATGGGATTCTACAACTCATAAAGTTGAACCCAGTTTTTTCATGTTTGTTGTATTTAGCACTTCATCTTTGTCCCAAAGATTCCCCTTGGTAAGAGATGTATTATTCTTTTGACATGCTCCATGGCTCCTTATGAACCTAAAGGACAATAGGGAACTAAGAAAACATGCATGTATTATTTATATTGAGGGTGGCTATAGAAACTTTGATGATAGGTTTGTAGAATGGTAAAAATTCAACTTTTTTGTACCTATTTCTTTTGGCAAAACAAAAAATAGTGAGTGAGAAGCAATATTATGTTCTGATGACCAACCCATTGAAGTTAACTAGGGAATTTATCTCAAGTCTTACAAAAATCCCTAATCTTATTTTTATGAAACAAAACGTAAGAAATGACTGTTTTGATGAAAATGTACTGGTCCATTAGCTTTGGAGGCTTGGTGTGACCAAAAGATGAGAAATTTTACAAGTTTCTTATTTTTTCCATGTGTAGTAGGCCTTGAACTATAACTTCATGAAAGCATTTTACAAAATGAGTGGATCTACTATGGTTTTGGAGGTTTTTTTCAAAACCCTGAAAGGACACTTTTATGTCCTGTTAGGTTACCAACCTAGTGTTAATCGGGAAATTGAGGCTCCATGTCCAAAGCTATGTGGACAAAGAGGTCTTCTTTATCTCTCCTCTCAAGCATGAGGATGTAATCCTAGGGGCACCGTGGTTTGATCGCATGGCTGCCGATGTTAAATTCCCTGAAAGGAAAATCTACTTTAGGTTCAGGGAAAAGATATGTACATAGATGCTAAGGAATGGGTAACACCATACCCATCGTACATACGCAAGCTTTCAATAAGTCAATAAAGAGCTCTATTTTCGTGTACATGATTTTTGTTAAAGATTCTCAAAATGAACATAATGCTTTAGCAAAAGAAAATATACACAACAACAAGAAATTAGGGTTAACCAATTTTCTCAAGGGGTTTCAAGATGTCTTTATTGACGACATCCCTTGTGAACTACCTCCTAAACGAGGCAATGATGACCTTGCAATTGAACTTCTTCTAGGAAGTTCACTGCCTAATAAACCTCCTTATAGAGTTTCTCAAGCTCAACAAGAGGAGATTATGTGGCAAGTGCATGAGTTAGTTGAGAAGGCCATGGTTAGGCCTAGCTCATCTCCATTTTGCTCACTTGTGTTACTAGTGCAAAAGAAAGACGGCACATATCATATGTGTGTTGACTATAGAGCACTAAATAGGATCACTATCAAAAATAGGTTTCCCGTTCCACGGGTAGAAGACCTATCTGATAAGCTACAAGGATCGACCTACTTCAGTAGGATAAACCTAAAAAGTGGCTATCATCAAATAAGGATAGTTGATCAAGACATTGTAAAGACCACATTTTGCACTACGTTTGGTCTTTACGAACATACTGTCATGCCTTTTGGCTTGACCAATGCACTAGCCACATTCAACCGCTTGATGGAGAAGCTATTCGTGCCTCATCGAACCTTCACTGGAGTGTTCCTTGATGATATTATCATCTACTCTAATTTATTAGACGAACACAAGCAACACCTCCAGGTAATATTTCAAGTTCTAAGAGAGAATAGGCTTTATGTTAATCGAAAGAAAAGCAAATTTTTCTTGCAAGAGATTCAGTATTTAGGTCATATTATCTCTCAAGATGGCATCCAAATGGATCCATCAAAGTTAGAGGTAATAAAAGGATGGCTTAAACCAAGGAATCTACATGAACTAAGAAGCTTTATAGGTATGTGTGTATATTATAGACGCTTCATAGAAAAGTTCTCACAAATTGCAGGACCATTACATGACCTAACAAAGAAAAACGTTAGGTATACGTGGCCTGCCAAGGAGAAAAATGATTTCGAAAAGCTTATCTCTCAACCTGTGCTTACACTATCGGATCTCTCAAAGCCATTTGAGGTCCAATGTGACGCTTGTGGTGATTGCCTTGGAGCTGTTTTGCTCCAAGAAGAGCACGCCGTAGCCTATGAAAGGTGAAGGCTCGACTCTGTTGAGCAAGCTCTAGGAATATATGAAAAGGAACTACTCGCAGTTCTACATGCCTTAGACTCGTGGAAGCACTATTTATTCGGGACTCCTTTCATTCTGCGGACGGATCACCAAAGCCTTAAGTACTTCATGAAGCAGACCAAGCTCTCTGACAAACAAATAAGGTGGGAAAATTTCCTTTCACAATTTCATTTTCATATTGCTCACATTGCTAGCAAGCATAATCAAGTAGCCGATGCACTCTCAAGACGGCCGAGAGTGAATGCGGTTTCCATAGCAACTCACAATGATCTATCTTCTTTGATAGATGAGTATGCTATTGATCCCAATTTTAGAGATGTGATTTCAGCCCTTGCACTAGGGAAGAAAGAGGAACCATTTACTTTACAAGATGGTTATCTTCTCTATGGCAATAGACTATGCGTTACTAACTCACTACGTGAGAAAGTAATGTGTGAATCTCATGCTCCTCCTTATGCGAGGCATAGAGGGATTCAGTCTACCTTAAAAGGGATTGAAACATATTTCTATTGGCCTACCATGAAAGAAAACATACAAGAGTATGTTTCTAAATGTGTGGTATGCCAAAAGACGAAGTTTGATAGAGGGAAGCAACACGGATTGCTTCAACCTTTGCCAATCCCTAATTCACCATGGGAGAGCATATCCATGGATTTTATCTTTGGATTGCCTAAGTCTATCCATGGGAATACGGGAATATGGATGATAGTAGACAGGTCCAATAAACAAGCTCATTTTATACTTGTCAAAAAGACTATCAAAGCCCATCAAATGGCAACCCTCTTCATATCACAAATCTTTAAGTACCATGGCTTGCCAATGTCCATAGTATCGAATAGAGATCCTAGAATGACCAGTAATTTTTGGAAGGGTCTCTTTGAGAATTTAGGGACAAGGCTAAACTTCTCTTCGGCCTATCACCCGCAAACGGATGGCCAAAGTGAAATAGCTAACCTAACAATTCTTGATCTACTAAAAGCCTACGTAATGGAAGTAGATCAAAGGTCCCAATGGGAGAAGTAGATCAAAGGTCCCAATGGGAGAAGTACTAAAAGCCTACGTAATGGAAGTAGATCAAAGGTCCCAATGGGAGAAGTACTAAAAGCCTACGTAATGGAAGTAGATCAAAGGTCCCAATGGGAGAAGTACTTACTCTTAGTGGAGTATGCCTACAATAATACTGTACATACCTCCACGGGAAAAGCACCTTTCATGGTAATTGAGGGAAGATGCAAAAGTCCCCTGCTACTTAAAGTACACGGGAAGATCTTCGCTGCAGAAGATGAGTATAGCGAGACCTATAAGAATTTTTCCAAAAGATTAAGGATGCTATCTCTATCTCATATCAAAGGCAAAAGGTTGTTGCTGACAAGCACAGAAGAGCCCAAGCCTTTAAAGAAAATGATTGGGTCTTACTCAAATTTCCCAAGGCTCGATTAAGGCACACGACGGGCAAGAATCCTACAGGACACCAAAAGTACTATGCTAACTTAGCAAAAAGGTACTATGGTCCCTTCAAGATTCTTAGGCCAATCAACAAGATGGCCTATCAACTCAAGTGCCCAGCCATTGGCTCATACACAATGCTTTTCATGTGAGCCTACTAAAGCCTTACAAAGGAGAGCTACCTCAAGAACCAACTATTGAAGACCCATCCGAGATTGAGGACCAAGAAGAGGTGCTGCAGCCCGAGTCCATTCTCCGACATGAAGACAAGGTACTAAGAGGCGGTAAGACTATCCGACGATATCTTATTAAGTTTAAGAATTATCCTTTCGAAGATCCTAGATGGATGCAAGGCATACAACTAAAGGATAACCTAAACCTTGTCAATGCTTACAATGCTTCCCTAGAGTAAGCAAAGATACAAATGTTTAAAATGAACAAAGTTTTTGTCTTATAAGACTCTCTTTTTCTTTATTGTGCCCAAATGTGAAGTAGTATGCATGCTTAGATCAAGTTTGCGGAGACGATGTCTCCCAAACACCAAGTAGAGCTTGTCACTCTACTATGGAAATTTTCATAGGGCTAATGTGCAGACATGCTTGCGGTAGCTTAGGCTCTCA
Source organism: Adiantum capillus-veneris (assembly GCF_014529385.1). Classification (NCBI taxonomy): domain Eukaryota; kingdom Viridiplantae; phylum Streptophyta; class Polypodiopsida; order Polypodiales; family Pteridaceae; genus Adiantum; species Adiantum capillus-veneris. The sequence goes on along the minus strand of NC_140958.1, from coordinate 86,652,044 downwards.
AGTGCCAAATGGACTAGTCATCCATTCTAGAACGATGTCGTAGGGTAACATAGGGATCCTCTACCCGCTAGAAAAAGGACTAATGAATATGTTTTATCTTCTCTACCCCATAATCAAGGACGACTATGATTTCAAGAGAGAGGTAATGTCATAATAACTAATATCTAATTCTCCTAAATGAGTTTCTCATGTTAAACTGATCATTTAATATGGGAAAGTGCCAGGGGAGAAAAAGCTAGAATATTGGTTAAACTGGCAGACCGGCCACATTAGGGATCCAAAAGAGGGAAAATAGGGATCCAAAGGGGGGGCCACCTGCAAAAGAGCAATGTGCAACAATGGGCTTAAAACACCCTAAGGTTCAGCCCATTAAGACTTCCAAAATGCTAAGGTTCCAAAATTCAAAGGTTGTGTCCAATGGTCAAAAGCTTAGGAAATTGGATGCTTTGTGTATGTCCCAAAAAGTCCTCACAACTCCTACATAGAAGGGGGCGAGCCCAAGAAGTAGGGGATGAGAGAGAAACACGCACACACACACACACACACACACTCACAAGCTTCCTTTGTACACAAGGGGAAAGAGGGACACATATCAGCTCCCTAGCCCGGATGCCCCCAAGGTGTACTCAAATCCTATTGGATGGCCTTGGAGGTGGACCAATGATAATTAGGCTAGAGTAAATCTAGTTCAATCAATTTAAAAACACTTAATAAAAGAACCAATAAGAATTAAGCTCCCTAGAAGACTATTGGATAGTCTCCCAAGGGGTCCAATGAGCATTTAGCATCCCATGGCTTGCCTGATTCCTATTGGCCAGGAGACAAAGGGGTCCAATGAGAGTTTAGTTTCATAAGTTGATTACCTAAAGCTCTCACAAAAGGGGAAAGGGAGACACATGTCCGAAGACTATCGCTTATGCTCTTGAAATTCCATTGGCTAGGCTTGGGGAGGTCTAATAGGGTTGCAACATGAGCAAATAGTAAGAGGGGTTGACCAAGAGAGAGAGGGGGCTGATTTTCTAAAGGCATTATTGTACACACATACATACACACTCACACACACACACAAATCTATGTGTGGAGTAAGAAGACTCTCTCTCTTCTTCTCGAGCTTTAATGGAAAGCTTATCACCTACTCTAAGCTTGTGAGAAGGGAGGCCTACACCAACAACTCTTGGCTTTGTGATGCAAATCCAACCAAGAGTCAAGCTTCAATGCATGCTCATCTCCTCTACCATGCTAGTTACTAAGCTAAGCTATGCTAATATGAGTGATTATGTGAGGAGATGTACATCTTTCTTGTAAGACTACTCCTTCTTCCTCTCAATCTACTCGTATACCACACTAGCTCTCACCATCTTCGAGCGTGTGTGAGGTCTTGGGTATGAGACCATGAGGGAATTGATGTTGTGTTTAATACGTGTTTTGCTTAGTGCTTGAAGTTTCCATCTTCATTGCACTAGCTAGTATTGAAGGAACACAAAGAATTGTATCGTAAAATGTCTCTCTTGATGGGAGAAACCATAATACAAAGCCTTTTGAAGGGGGGACCGGCTCCATGTAAATCCGGTCCTCAATTGTTGTCAATAGCTTAATTTCTCTCTCTTTTGGAGTATTGTTCATGCTATCTAACTAGGTGTTATACTTTTTGTTGCTCTCTCCACCCAAGCACTCTTGTTATTCTCATTAGGAATCTATTCTAATGAAATGCTCACTACGTTGATGCTATTTTCCACTACACACAAGTTACTAGGCCATTAAATGTTACATATTAAGTTAAAATTTAATATTTGAATTAAATTGCTTATATATATATTCACATATAGTGTAACTTTTTTATCATTTTATTTTTAATGAATACAATGTAGGAGGCAGCATAGGCTAGGGTGGGGAGCGACCACACATCCCACTTGGGTTGCATGGATAGACATGGTTTCATAACTATTTTTGTAAGTATATGTTTATAGTTTTTCATAGCATATGTTTTAGAATGTTGCAAATGAGAACAACGCTAAACTTTGGATTTGTTTTGTCCAGACCAGAGATTACGGTCAATCGAGCCTTGACTGCAATAAAGATCAAGATGGTGATGTACCAGGGATACAGAGCCATGCAAAGCACACTTCCACCTGAATGCCCTTTTGTGAGTATTATTTGTAGCTTTGAGGTATCTTTTCAATCTAAAATGATTTTCAAAATAGTTGTTCAATTATCAATCAATTTTAATGTAACTTCTATTAATGCAACAAGTTCACGATGAGAGAGATCTTGAGCTTGTCGCAAGAGAGGAGGAGCAGGGTAGGAGGATAGACGAGGAGCGGGCACACGTCGCATTGTCATAGCAGACACCTTTGCGTACTAAGAGATAGCAGGATGACAAGTCCAACATAGATATATAGCTAACGATAGTGGCATTTTGTTGTATTTTAGATAGATTGATTGTTGGAATTAGGGTTGCAGAGAAACACACACAGCTTGGAGAAGATGAAGGAAGCTCAAGGCACACAATAGAGAGTGTATTACTTAGTGTGCAATGGAAAGATGGATAGCCCTAGAGTGATGGGCGTATATACAATGCACGGGGGAAAAAATGCCCCGACGGTCCTAGTGTGTTCACACACATTACTACCACATGTATATGGTAACAAATCCCCCCTGGAGTGATGCGGTGAACGAGAGCTGGCACATGAGTAAAGGGAAGTGCCATGCCCTAAGGACATGATCAGTCCACAAAGGGGAGTAAGCCCAAAGCTTTGCGGAAAGCTTCAAGCTTCTCATGAGACAATGCCTTTGTGAAAAGATCTGCAAGGTTGTCCTGTGTTGGCACATAAGCCAAGCTGATCTCTCCTGCTGAGAGCCTCTCCCTGACATAGTGGTAATGCACCTCAATGTGCTTTGTGCGAGCATGAAAAACTGGGTTCCTCGCAACTGCCAATGCGCTCTGACTGTTAGTGTAGATAGTGTTGGCAGTGTCCTGTCCAACACCCAAATCAGCCATAAGGCGTCTGAGCCATACACACTCAACCGTAGCTGTGAAGACTGCCATGTACTTAGCCTCGCAACTCGAAGTGGCCACAGTAGGTTGCTTCTTGCTCAACCATGATATACATGAACTGCCAAGCATGAAACAAAAATCACTTGTGGACACTCTCGTGTCAAAACAACCAGCCCAATATGAGTCCGAAAAAGCATGTAAGTCTGGCGGCAATGATCCCCCCTTGGGATAAAACAAGCCAAGATGTAAAGTGCCACTAAGGTAGCGGAAAATCCTCTTGATAGCCTGCCAATGCTTAGACCCTGGGCTATGCATAAATCTGCTGACCTGTGAGACTGCAAACTGAATATCCGGCCTCGTGTTACATACATAAATGAGGCAGCCAACAGCAGTTTGGTAAAGAGTGACATCAGCAGGATCGCCAACATCATGTAGACTCAACTTCAAACCTGTTTCCATGGGAGTGGCAATAGGTTTGCAATTCTCAAGTCCAAACTTACATAGCAATGTCTCTATGTAACTTTTCTGACACAAGGCAATACCACCATCACATTGCTTAAACTGTATACCCAAGTAATGATGCAATAGCCCCAAATCTTTCATCTTGAAAGTAGCATTCAAATCAGCCTTAAATTCAGCAATATGTCTCTCATTTGGTCCAGAGATCAGCAAATATGTCTCTCATTTGGTCCAGAGATCAGCAAATATGTCTCTCATTTGGTCCAGTGATCAGCAAATCATCAACATAAAGAACCACAATGAGAAATACATCACCCTCACGCTTTACATACAATGTGCTTTTTGTTAGACTGTTATGAAAGCCTTGTTTGACCAAATGAGTGTCAGCTTTCTCATACCAAGCACGAGGAGATTGCTTCAACCCATACAAAGCCTTGTTACATTTGCACACTTTGTCCTCTTGTCCTTTTATGACAAAACCGCGAGGCTGTGTTACATAAAATTCCTCAAATATGTCACCATTCAAGAAAGCAGTAACAATGTCTGATTGATGTACATCCCAACCAAAATGAGCTGCCAATGCACATAGAAAACGCACAGTAATCATACGGCAAGTGGGAGCAAAAGTCTCTTCATAATCAATGCCTTTTTGCTGTGCACAACCCTTTGCAACAAGTCGAGCCTTATGGCGATCGATCTCACCATCCGGCTTGTGTTTCAACTTGTAAACCCACTTCGTACCAATGGCCTTTTTGCCGGGAGGCAAATCACATAAAGTCCATGTGTCATTTTCTATAAGTGCATCATATTTTGATTGCATGGCAGCCATCCAATTTTCTGAATTCTGTGCTTCATCAAAAGACAGAGGCTCCTCAACATCATGTAAGCTAGACACAGCCAAAGAATAACAATCTGATGCATAAGATGCATGGCGAGAGCCTGAATGAGTACTACTAGACAAAGGTGCATCCAATTTACTGTCATGCAAAGTGTGCACCAACCATTTTGGCATACCTCTAGCCTGCTCATTTTCAGCCCTTTCCTCGTCAAGTACATCATGTACATCTACACCAGTAATAGGCTGATCTAAAACATTTTCAGAAACCCCCATAGGCTGTACATTTGCCTCATTGGAACTTACATTCGTATTTCCACCACTGAAAAGAGGCAACAAAGTGTCATAAATGTCCTGTGAGCTTACATTACTGTCTCTAGTACATGACAGCAAGGGTTGAACAGAATCTTCCACAAACACTACATCCCGTGAAACCAGAATACGTTTTGTTTGCGGATGATACAACCTGTAACCTTTGCTTTCAGCACTATAACCAACAAAAATACATTTGACAGCTTTATCATCCAATTTTTTGCGCTGCACTTGTGGCACCAAAGCATATGCCAAACAGCCAAAAACACGCATGTGCTCAATAGAAGGCTTTCTATCATGCCATGCTTCATATGGAGTAATAGACTGCAAAGCTTTCGTAGGACACCTATTAAGTACATAAGTGGCACACATGATGGCCTCAAGCCAAAAAGAATGCGGCAAAGCTTGACTTTTGACCATACATCGTGCCATTTCCGTCAGTGACCTGTTCTTCCTCTCAGCAACACCATTTTGCTGAGGTGTATAAGGCACTGTACATTGGTGTTTTATCCCACGACTAGCCAAAAATGCATTAAATTCATGAGACATATACTCCCCCCCTCGATCGGAACAGAGGGTGCCCATAGTACATTTCGAGACATTTTCAGCCATAGCCACAAATTGTTTGAAGCACATAAAAACTTCGGACTTCACTTTAAGCGGAAATACCCATGCATGCCTGGAGTAATCATCAATGAAAGTCACGAAGTACAGGTAATTGCCCAAGGACGGAGTTTGCATGGGCCCACAAACATCACTATGCACAAGCTGCAACTTGCATGTGGCCCGAACTGAACCATCCTTTGGAAACTTAGAACGCTGCATCTTACCCAAAATACAGCCTTCACAAACATGTTTGACAGGTGCTTCAAGAGGCGGCAAAGAAGCAACCATATCAGATTTCTGCAAACGCAGTAAACTGGCAAAATTCAGATGACCAAAACGTCCATGCCAAAGTTTTGCATCTGAAATAGCCCTTGAGTCTGCAACAACATTTGCAAAATTTTGTCCGCACTTGTCATACAAAGTGAGCTTATAGAGCCCACGGCACAAAAGGCCAGATGCAACAATTTCATCACCAAAACTGAGATCATGAACTGTACATCTGTCATCCACAAATTTGACTACAAGTCCAAGTCTAGCAAGTGCGGATATAGACAAGAGATTCTTCTTGATCCCAGGTACATAAAGTGCATCAACAAGTGTGAAGGAGCTGCCATTAGCAGCAGTGAGCACAATCTTTCCAACTCCCTGAACTGGATAAGAGGCGTTGTTGACACAAGTGACTGAATTCCCATGAGGGATAGATTCGAGAGAGGTAAACAATTCACGATGTGAGGTAATGTGTTTTGTAGCACCACTATCGAAATACCACACATGTGAATCTGCAGCAAACTGACAAGCATGCATCATGGACAACAGGATTGTAAGTGCACTCTGCGCTAAAATCCCATTATGCATCAACATTAGCATTACAGTCTCCTTTCATAGAAGACTAAACAATGGCTGCATTTGTAGTGGAACCAGCATTTGCAATGGAACCACCCTCTTTCTTCTTAGCTTCTTTGGCCTTCAACTTAGGACACGACTTGATCAAGTGATCATTAGCCTTGCAATAATGGCAACGCATCTTCTTTTTTTCCTTATCACCAAAATTGCCAGACAAAGTGCTGCCAGCAGAAGCATTAGGAACATAAGTTTTGCCACTCACAACAGAACCATAAGAAGTGGCTGCATTGCTGTTACCACCCTTTCTTTGAGAAGCAATAAAAGCCTGTTCAACTGCACGCTGTCTAGTCCTGTTTTTTTTGGAAAGCGACTCTTGCAACAGCAATGTGCATAATGCATCAAACTTGACAACTTCTGGATTTCCTTGGGTCATAAGTCTCCAAGTACTAGCAAAAGTATGGTAAGAATCTGGTAAGGCATCAAGAACAGTCTGCACAAGGGAACTGTCTGAAATGACTTCACCTGCAGAAATAAGCTGCTCATTGATATCCTTGACACTAGCAAGGAAAGTGTCCATGTCATCTTCCTCATGCATAATCTTTGACTGCAGCTCTTTATGCAGCAAAGAAATTTTAGCCTCATTGCGACTTGCATAAAGACCAGCCAAAATATCCCAAGCCTGTTTTGCAGATTTTGCTGACGGATGTGAGGAACAATGGTGCGCTTCCAAGACAACGCAATTAATGCATGAGCCTGCGCATCCTTAACATCCCAACGAGCTTGTTCTGCCGTAGGCAAAACAACTCTAACAACTGCAATCCTTGCAGCAAGACCTGCAACATCCTCAACATCGCCTACATCCTCAGAACCAGGACGTACATCAATGCCTTGCACAATGTTCCAGACACCTTTTGACACAAGAAAATGTTGCATCATATAAGCCCACATAGGGTAGTTGTCCCCATCCAACCTGTCCTCAGCAGCAAACATCTTGAAGACATCTGTGTTGTTGTTGTCAGCCATGGTAAATTGTTGCACCTGATGTGAAAAACCTGTTCCAGTCACTTGGCAACCCACCAATGCGAAAATTGAGAGCAATCTCCTCTTGCCGTTGTCGCTCGTATAGCATGGACGCCACACAGACGTCAACCTTGTGGATGATGGCTTCTTGCACTTGATTTTTGACCACCTTTATAAGGGTGGTCTCCATTTCTTCCTTTGTTTTGTTGAATTTGGTTTGCATCTGTTCATCTCCTCCATCTGGTGGTTCTCCACTGCGCCTAGCCGGTTTTTGACGGCGATGAGCTTTTGTTTCAGCTCGTCATTCTCCTTGCGGAGTCTTTCAACTTCACCTTGAAGGCGGCTGATGCTGCCCGTTTTTGGGGGTGTTGCCACAACCCTGGCAAAGGTAAGCTTGTTTCGGGATGAAGCTCGTGTGGCCATGGTTTTACTCGAGGGGAGATTTTACTGTGGAAGATGGATTTACTTAGTAAGTCGGCCAAAGTGGGTTCGATAGAGGATGCAAAGTGGGTGGGTTTACTAAGTGAGATTCGATTGCAAAGTGGGGATTTGGGTTCAATAGAGGACGAGCTTTATCAGATGGGAAGTCGTCCAGAGCTTCGGGTTCGACTTCGACAACCTACTGAGATTCAATGGCGAGCTTTGTGGCACGCTGGCTGAAGGCTATCTGATGCGGTGTGCAGGGTTATGCAAGAGTTCGCAGGGGGGCAAGGCTGTCTGTTGCTTGGTGCCTCCTCACAGGGCAGCCCCTCGCCCAGGGGGAGGCCAAGGGGGGCAGAGGAGGGGGCGACTGTAGGACGACAGTTAGGGTACACACACACACACATAGAGAGAGAGAGAGAGAGAGAGAGAGAGAGAGAGAGAGAGACTCCCCAGCTTGCTTGTGTAGTTATATATCAAATGGTCGGGAGCTTCAAGCTCCCCACTCTCAATGGGAAAAAAAGAACGGTTTAGCATCGTTTAAACAATGCTTGTTAATCCTATGTCACTTAAGGGATACATGCAAACTATAAAATTGATTGTCGCTTATGTGATGACGGACGTCACTCAAGTGACGATTTTTGTGTCGCTAAGGATGTCATTCAAGCAATGTTCCTATAGCGACGTCTCTAGCGATGCTGTTTTTGTCGCTTAAGTGACGCAAAAAAGCATCCCTAGCAACAAAGAGGCCTAGTAGTGATTGATGAGTTTGAGCTTCTTAGGAATATTTACAACTCTATTACACACCAAGATGGTGTCTACAAATACAAAAACTTGATTTTGCAAAGGTGTTGCCTAGCAAGTGATTTGGTCAATATCGCACTTAAGACTAATGCCGTTGACCAACCATTTTTGTAGCAACAAAGAGGCCTAGTAGTGATTGATGAGTTTGAGCTTCTTAGGAATATTTACAACTCTACTACACACCAAGATGGTGTCTACAAATACAACAACTTGATTTTGCAAAGGTGTTGCCTAACAAGTGATTTGGTCAATATCGCACTTAAGACTAATGCCGTTGACCAACCATTGTTGTAGCATTCGCTAGAAGATAAAGCTTTCAATGAGCTAGACAAGATTGTGATAGGTGCTAAGAGTATGATTACAAAGAATATTAACTTAGGTATAGTTGCAACAACCTCCTCAACTTGCCAAATACTATTGCTGTCACGTGACAATAGTGTTCACATCACTGTAATAGAAGTGCAAATTCTTGCCAATGGCGCCACCTTGATCTTTCAAAGAACAAATCATGCCACTAGGGTAATCAACAACACATGGCATCATAAACATATATATTTCCTTTTGCACTAGCGTATCGAACAACTGGCCACAAATCATGAGGCCACAGTATCGAGAACATCTGTGCATATCATAAAACAAGCATTGGCACCAGGTCTGGCATACATCACATTTTCCCACATGACAAATATAGGATATCTTAGAATACTTCATATGCCAACCCTAATAATGTTTTGGGCTACTAAGAACATCTTCTGCCCATAGTACAAATTTTTTTGTGACTTTAAGCATCCTCATCAATTTGTACATGTATGCTTCATATCATCTATACACTAAGTACACAACTATCGAGCTGTCCTCATAACGTCGCCTTGTTTCACACAGATAACATCTTTAGTGACTAACTAACCTCAAAGAAGTTATGATGGACACAAACAAGGTAAATAGAATTTGGATGTTGTATATTCATTTCATCCCTTTCAATACATGACATTCCCACTCAAAATATATCTCCATCTTACAACTATTGGCATGTTTATAGAAAATGCTCGAGATCAAAAGAAACTACTTCAAGAGATGGACCCTGTGTGTATCTATCTTCAAATCAAATGAGACTAAGAAATATTGTTAATGAGCCCTCTAGTGTCTTCATCGAGGGATTTCACAACTTTTGCACTCACATATCAATAAATGTAGTGATAAAAACAAAGAACTCAGACACTAGGAAGATAGACATAATGGTCAATCTTCTGCAATCTTGTAGATCCACAGGACACCTGTTGCTGCTCGTATGCATAATGGCAAAACTCTGAAACGTCAAGCGAACCACCTTTCACTTCCTCAATGACATTTTCGCTATAACACAATTTATAAAAGTGCTCAAATCAACAACAACCATCAATTTTATTTACGTTTAATGAAGACTTTTAGGCTTTAACTCTTCTATCCACGTTAGCGAAGCACTCTCCATGACTACGCAATCAATTATCAAGGTCATTTTGGCCTTTAGCGTCCCCCCCCCACCCCCCCCCCCCCCCTTCTTTTCTCCTCTCTCTCTCTCTCTCTCTCTCTCTCGCGTTTCATCAGTACGAGGGAGGTTTAGCAGGGTTTCTACGAGAGAATGGCGCCCATCTCAGCGTTGGATATGCCCGACGTTCCCATGGGCCAACTTCCACCTCACCTGGAGCTTCAGAGAACGCGTGTTGTCTGCGCTGCGGATGCCCCCATCTATGTGCGTCTTGCTCCCCTGCATTTCTAACAGAAGCTCCTTGTTTGGTTCGATGGCTCTTAGTAAATAAATGCAAGCACACGGTTTCCTTATTGGTGCTATATGCAGGACTGCAGACAGAGTCCCTGCAGTATTCTGGCGCATATGCTTTGTCTGGGGTAGACAATAGCCTTTGCCTTAGAGAGTTCTGCAAGAACTTTAGAGTTGAAGTCATATCACAAGATGGTGACGACATCGAGTTTGACATGATTGGGATCGACGCTGCTATTGCAAATGCTTTCAGACGAATCCTGATTGCAGAAGTATGACTGATATAGTGTTTTGTTTTCCCTGGCACGAAGAATTTTTCTCACTGTCTCATTAAATCATGTTCTACTGAAAGGTACCCACTATGGCAATAGAGAAGGTATTTATCGCTAACAATACCTCAGTTATTCAAGATGAAGTTTTGGCCCATCGTTTGGGGCTTGTTCCATTAAAGGTCGATCCACGCTTGTTTGAATACAAATCAGGTATTTTTTCTGGTTTTGTTTCAGATGTTTTTTGAGTAAGAATGCATCAATTGAACTGGGCTTTGGCTTCTTCATTTGGATAGAGAACGATCTGGCCAACGAGAAGAACACAATTGTGATTAAGTTGGATGTTGTTTGCTCGAGAAAAGATGGTCGAGTGAAGAATGCAACAGGTAAGTGTAGGTCTTTGGTCTTGTGCTGAGTAGAAACACTGAACGCTGTTTCCTAAATGTTTCAATATGACTTGATTTTTACTCCTTGCGAAACAAAATCATTGCATTATTTTCTTGTGTCTTTGAGTTCAAAGGTGATTTAGCACAAAGGTAATTTTGAAATTTTTAATGGACTATGTGCAGCTTGAAATTGTTTGTATACTATACTTCATTAATTTATTCATGATGTCTTAATTACACAGCACCCTCCTTGTAGGAAGTCTGGTTTTCAAAGAAACTTTGTTTAGATTTTTGAGAGAGAAGCTTGGTGAGCTTTGTGTGTAGATATTTTGCAATTTAAGGATTTGAAGGGGAATGTTATCAATTCCTTACCGATGGTTAAAAGGGGAACTTCATAAGCTTAACCCCCCTTGGTGGCCATCCACAATCCCACGTCAAGAAGGATCCAAAGGTGCATTAAGTCAGCCCTGAAGGTGCTTCATCTTGAAGAGTTACTGAGGCGACATTCCCATTCGAGTCAGTAGAGTCTGCACTTGAGGTATTGCATGTGTGTACATTCCATTTACGCAATCAAGAGCAAATACCACATCGGCAACGGTGTGGGGGGCTATTGAGAGGGTTGGTTGGGACCCTATCGGGCGTCATTCTCCTCTTTTCTCTCTCTCTCTCTCTCTCTCTCTCTCTCCACATCTCTACCGCTCTCTCATTCCCTCTCTTCAGGGAAATAAAAAGAACCATCATTCATGGTAAGCACTCATTAACGCAAGGAAAGAAGTAAAGATTTGTGGAAGTGTAAAACCTAGGTATTCACCATTTCAATTCTGTTGCACTTGAAACCATGTAAGCGATTAGGAAGTTGCGTTGATATTAGTGTTCCCCTAGGATCCCATCCTGCACACATTCACCGAGCCAAACACTCAATAAAATACACAAGGGATTGTCTAAACACTCAATAAAATACATAAGGGATAGACAATCCGACTCTTCTCCTAGTTGTAGAGCGGAATTGGCTCACCCTGCAGCCCAAAAGCTTGCAGCTATTCCGGCCTAGTGCATCACCTCAAGGATTGTCGTTCTGTACCACGAACACACCCTAGCTTGGGTGTCCGACAAGCACTGCGAAGGGTCTATAGTCCGAACGTAGTGATCACTCAAGTAGTGGTGCGAGGTGGATTCAAAAATGTACATACGAAACGGGCCAGATGCATGCTACACAAGTAAGAACACAAAATTGAAGTAGAAGAAAAGAGGGTTGCTAATGTGTGTGTAGGTGGGCAGGCGTGAGAGAGTGCTAATTTTGAGAAAGAGAGTCAATTCTGCAATCAATCCACTCACATCTAGAAACAATCAACGTACATTGCACACTAAGAGAGAAGCATACTTGCATGTGGAGTTTAGAGTAATAGAATTGTGTGAAACCAATAGCGCATGACTTTCTGTGTTGATAAGGAACAATAATTTAGGTTAGGATGATAAGAAACAGGCTTTATATGTAAGAGACTTTTTGTAAGTCTTGAACAAGTATGAATTGCTTTTCGAAAAAACATTGGATCATAGTTGACAAATGAGCCAAGGGTCCCATTTATAGGTGTTGCTAAATTGGCTATCTTTGTACAGCTCTAGTTCAATAAATATGTCTATTTTGTCTCTAAATGTGTGCACCTTTGAAGTGTTAGTTAAGTAGTATATCCACAAGATAGGCATATTTTGGATGCGTCATTAGTGGAGTGACATAGAGGATCATAAATGGAATACCCCTTGAGCCACCTTAGAGCTGATATTCTTGTAAATGATGAGAGCATTGTGATAGGGAATATATGCTAGGCGGCTTGGAATGGATACTTTTTGAGTGTCACTTTATATGATCGACTTAACGACATCTAGAGAGAGTATCTAGTTGAGTTTTTCAAATGTATTGGTTACTGTTGACCTTTTTTTGTCTACTAGGGCGATGTAAAACGCCACCTGCACGTTCAATAAGTTATCATATATGTTCTCCTCAAATTTACATTGTTTAAGGCAAGCACAAGAATTAAGGCTAATGATGTAGTCTAAACCCAATGGATGAATTCAGGCGCTTCTTCTGAGGCCAAAGGTTGGACCTATGTGATTGCCATAATCTTTTCTATAGATATAGAGTGATAAGACCCATTTTTGCTTTGGATCTTTGATCTTGTTTGGTAAGTTACCTTCACGGTGGATCCTAGAGCATTTGAAGGCAGCTGCATGTCGCTTAGGTGTTAGTATTGCACTCTCTGAAACAGTGTTTGACAACTTTGCTTGCTCACAATCAGCTTGAAGATCTTGTCATTTATCAGTGTTCTCTGAATGTGTGGAGCTAAGAAGTATGGTTGACCTATTGTGGATAATAGTGGATTCATGAGGGCCTAAATATGACAATTACTCTCATTTATGACACATCATGTTGTTTCAGGATTGTCTGATTTTTCCAATGCTGCATTGCTATATCATATTTTTTTGGTGATTGGGAAGCTGCATTAATTGTAAAGCTAATAGTTTTTCAACATGGCAGTGAAGTCTGAGCAGTTGCAATGGCTGCCCAATGGAAGTGAATATCAAGTTCCCTCTCTAGAAAAGAGCTCAAAAACGTACACATCATTTTCATGCAGTCAAGAAACAATACCCGCACTCAAGAATGATCCCATTGTCTCACGATATCCAGACATAACTCTTGCAAAATTGCGGCCTGGGCAGGTGAAAATACATACTTTTGACAGGTTCATTGGTGTTTCCATATTATAGTTAATGTGACAAAGAATAATTATCTATTGATATGTTTTAAATAGTTTCCTTTCATTTCATAATTTTTTCTGCTGGTGGTTTAGGGCATACAAGACTCAAGTCTTAAATTCTGGAATCTAGATGCTTTGTAGCTGTCAGATGTCTCTTATGATTGGTTTTATTGTACGAACCATTTTTGCTTTTCCCTATATCTGACAAAAATAGTACATGTCGTTTCTCATCTTTTGAAAAGATAAATAGTGAGACACACAAATATGCAAAATGGATTGGCTTGTAGTGACGGTTTTTGTGAACTTTGAGAGAGAAAGAAAGACTAAACGTCCTTCTGAGGCTGAAGTCGGCCTATAGGACAAATCAAGTACATCAGATGTTACATTTATGTTGCCTGAAGGCATTTAAAAAAAAAAGTACAACTAGCTTCTGGGAACTCTTACATGAGAGGAGTGGTGACGTGGCAACCCCCAAGGGGGCGTATAACATTAAAGACCCAACTCTTGATAACCTGGCCGAATTGGTGCAAACCCTTGAGAGAGTGCCGACGCGGCAGATGTGGCTGTACGGATTTGCCAATGCTTTTTGCGGAAGTTCTTGATGACGTGGCACATTGTGCGGACAACCCGCGAATTGCGGAAGCAACCCTATGGGCGTTCGCTTTTAGGCCAAGGGCCTTTAAATACAAGCCTTGGGGCTCACTCTTGCATTCCAACATGTGCGGAAGCAGATATTGAGTCCCTTGGTAGTTGTACCTTTGTGAAGCAATATAAAAGAAATATTGAAAGGGTGCTAGGGTTTTGGGGCCGGTGCTCTGGGAGTGGAACCCCTGCACTATGTGTCTACCATGTGGATCCTCTCTCTCTCTCTCTCTCCCTCTCTCTCTCTCTTTGTGTGTAAAGTTGTTTTGATGTAACAAACTTGGACACCCCATGTCACAAACTGGTGACGTGGCCGCCCATTACACACACACACTCTGCCCTGTGGGAACCCTAAGTGTGCCCTCTTGTGCAAGCCCGGTGCACTAGATTCACCCATGCTGAAATCGGGGTTCTATCGGAGTAGACTATTGAATGCTTCAAGGTAAAGTTTCAAAATTTGAGGAGTATCTGCTAGGTCCTCCTCCTTTGTCACAAACTGTTGACGTGTCAAAGCCTTGAAGAAGGGAGTCAACTTGCAGATGTCAGTCGAGGGGCCTAAACTCTAAGAAGAACAAGTAACAGAAGAAGTCCTACCGATGGGGCCCCAAGTGACATAAAGGATTAAAATAAAGCAAGACTCTCTCACACACACAAAAAGAGACTTGCGGTAGATTTTCGAAAATTGCGCTGACATGATGACATGGCAAGCTATATGGATTTTCGTAAATTACGCTGGCAGCTTTTTGGCATTGCTTTTGGACCAGATGCTTTTGAGTTTGAAGGCTTTTCACTGTAAACTGCTTTTGGGGCCTAGGGCCTTTAAATATGAGGTTAGGGCTCATTCTCTAGCATGCTTTCTGGAGAAGGTGCAGAGTTTGGAGTACCGACTTGTACTGTGTTGATGCAATATAAAGAAATACCGAAAGGGGCGCCAAGGTTTGGGGCCAATACTCTCGGGGGTGAAATTCCGCCACTCCGTGTCGCGTGTCGTCTCTCTCTCTCTCTCTCTTAGTTCAATTGTTATTGAAGTGCTAAAAGTCTGTTTAATCTGCTCTTTTCTATTTGGCACGTGGAGCCCGTCTTATGACTGTGGTATCAAAGCATCAGGCGTGTGCCTTTGTGAAAGCATACCGGTCCCACAAAAGAGCAGACGGAGCAAACCAGAGACTTTTGGAATTTATCTTCGCCCTCCAACCCGAACTTATTAGCCACTCCCATCCTTACTTCATCGCGCATCGGGCACGCTCCCTTCTTCACCGCTCATGCCTTACAGGGCATAAGCCACTAAAGATCACTTGCAAGAGAAGGATCCGAGATTTGTTTCAAGTCACTGTTTTTCTTAAAAGCAGTGCCATGCAGATGATGTCTACAGCTACCAAGCAGCACACTCCAAGGACTTGGCAAGCTTTGAATAAAATTTTTGCCCGAAGTTATATGATTTCTGACATCTTGCTTCAGGGTGCAACTTTTGGCAGAGTGCCTAAAGTGCTTGCCATGGAAACCGTGGCAGATTATAACTTAAGTTTCTCGACATCTCCCAGTAGATGTCTCTTCACGAGCAGATGACCTTGGAGGTCCAGTGCAATTGCTATCTTGGGACTACCATGTCCGTCAAAGAAACATTGTTTGTTTAAGAGCTGATGGACCATGATGTGCTCGGCTACGACCTTATGGAATAAACCTAACTCTAATTTTTGGTGTAGGTTTCAGGAAGGAAAGTCAGCTGACTTTTCGAGCTCGATCGATGTTGAGATTGCTTTTTAAGTTTGAAATCTGTTTGAGAACTTGTTTGGTGATTCTGTTTGAAATTTGTTTGAAATGGATGGTATCTGTTTTGAACCCGTTTTAGTGCCGATTTGAAATGTTTGACTCTGGTTTTAATACTTGTTCATTGATTGGTTATTTTACTCTCGGGTCGAGAAGTGAGAAACACTGTTTTGGTATTGTTTGAACCTCGGAACGACGCAGGCCGATGCCTGGGAAGGGTTTCATTGTATGTTTGAAAACCTCGGAACGACGCAGATCGATGCTTGGGGAGCGTTCCATTGTATGCTAGAAAACCTCCGAACGACGCAGGCCGATGCTTG
Organism: Adiantum capillus-veneris; assembly: GCF_014529385.1. NCBI lineage: Eukaryota > Viridiplantae > Streptophyta > Polypodiopsida > Polypodiales > Pteridaceae > Adiantum > Adiantum capillus-veneris. Next base: position 86,635,857 of record NC_140958.1, on the reverse strand, counting down.
GGGAGCGTTTGGTTGTGTGCTTGAACCTCCAAGCGACGCAGACTGCGGTCTGGGGAGCGTTTGGTTGTATAGTCCTCTGAGCTTGGCCCGGACCTTTTTAGGTTATTTGTGGGGGGAGTGACGAGGTAGTCGTTGAGTAGCTTCATACCGTAGACCGTTGGTCTCGGGGGAGTGCTCAGCGGCGCTGTTTGTTGTGTCTTGTAACATGCATATGTAAGCATTTGTGTTGCATTGTGATGTGCCAACTACTGAATATTCCTAATTGGATTAGATTGCCTAGGTATGTAATTTTAGTGCATCAACACACTCGTGGAAGATCGGTACGGTTTGGGTGTGATGGCTAATTTTACTACGCCGGAATATGAAGAGTTCTGATCTGGATGAAAGGAGAAGCTAACTCCTTGATCAAAAGAGCCGAAAGGAGAAGCTAACTCCTTAACAAAAAGAGCAAATTGATTGTCCCACGGAAATTTTTGAGCTAACTTGAGTTGTTTTGCAGATATGTTGTAATCGCGGACGATTACTTTCTTTCAAGAAGGGGAGATGTCACAAATAGCTGACGTATCAAAGCCCGGAAGAAGGGAGTCAACTTGCAGATATCGGCCCAGGGGCCTAAACCCTAAGAAGAACAAGTAACAGAAGAAGAAGTCCTACCAACCTATGGGGACCCCGTTCGATGGGGCCTCCAAGTGACAAAGGATTAAAATAAAGCAAGACTTTCACACACACACACAGACGCAAAAAGAGATTTGCGGCAGATTTTCGAAGATTGTGATGGCATGATAACGTGGCAGGTTGTACGGATTTCCGCGTTTTGCGTTGGTTGATGATGTGGTAGGCTGTACGGATTTTCGTAAATTATGTTGGCAGCTTTTTGGCATTGCTTTTGGACTAGATGCTTTTGAGTTTGAAGGCTTTTCACTGTAAATTGCTTTTGGGGCCTAGAGCCTTTAAATATGAGGTTAGGGCTCATTCTTTGGCATGCTTTCTGGAGAAGGTGCAGAGTTTGGAGTACCGGCTTGTACTGTGTTGATGCAATTTAAAGAAATACCGAAAGGGACGCCAAGGTTTGGGGCCAATACTCTCGGGGTGGAATTCCGCCACTCCGTGTCGCGTGTCGTCTCTCTCTCTCTCTCTCTCTCTCTCAATTCAAATGTTACTGAAGTGCTAAAAGTCTGTTCAGTCTGTTCTTTTCTATTTGGCACGTGGAGCCCGTCTCGTGACATCCTCCATCCACTTTGCATCCAATGCAAGGTAGTATTTCTGGGGTTAGACACCTTTTTTCAAGGCTTGCAGACAGATCTAGTCTTCATGCTTACTTCTTAGACCGGGCACTCTATAGATGACCCAAGATGCATGTCACCAGTTGGACCTCTACCAGCGAGACACAGTTTTCACTCTACGATATGCAGCATCACTCTTTGGACCTGTGGAAGGCTAGATGTGGTCACAACCTTCCCCTATATCCACAATTTTGACAACCATTTGGACCGAGCTGCTGGGTAATCTTCGCAGTCAGTGGGATGGACAATGTCGTTTATTCTTTTCAGTCAAAACCATGTCCACATCACATGGCATTATGAACCTTCCTAGTGGTTCATTTCACACTCATCGTATAGGCCACCTTGACGTTTACATAGCCTTGGCCCTTCACATTGTTATTTGACTTTTATACTTCTTCTGGGTGATAGGCCATTGAGCATCTCCAGAGGTCTCTTTTGTACACAGAATACAGCTCCTCTCGCTCTCTCTCTCTCTCTCTCTCTCTCTCTAACTAGCAGGGACATGGATTCCATTGTTACTATATGCTGATGATATTGTGCTGATTTTTGACTCTCCAGAGGGGATACAACGTCATTTAGATGCTTTGCACACATTTGCTCGTGACAGTGGATCGTCTGTCAACCTTGGAAAAACCAAGGTTATGGTGTTCAACACCACCATCACAGTTGGTCAGGAGGTCAACACCCACATTTATGTATGGCCAGGAGACTGTGGAGTACACAGATGTATATACCTATCTTGGGGTAGTTTTCAGTGGACCGGTGTTTTCACTAAGGAGAGCATCAGAGATTAGATTGACGAGAGCCTATGCAGCCTTGGGAGGATTGGAGAGGATGTGTTCGCAGGTTCAGTTTTAGGAACTGTGAACAAAGCTCTGGCTTTTTGACACTCTAGTGACTTCAGCTATGTTCTACGGAGTTAAGGTATGGTGACCCTCAGTAGACCATCATGGGAGATCTGGCAGCACATTAAATGGACATATATGGAGAGGCCTTTGGTCTCTATGATCGCTCGGATGATTAGGGCTAAGGCCTCAGTGCCGCATGAGATTATCCGAGCCGAGCTACCCCCCCCCCCTTGGTGGTTGAGGCATTGACTAGATCAGTATCCTTTATACACAGTTTATGGGACCTCCCCAGAGACAGATATGCTTGGCTTGCCCTAGAGTCATCTCGACAACTAATGCTACAAGGCGATACAACATGTTGATATGGATAGATGATAGCATTGTTTCAGTCACATGGTTTCAGCTTGGATAGATTGCCTCCGTTTCAATACTCCCTGGATGCACCCTCCCTGTCTTTCACACGGACAGAGATCACCAGACTCATACACCAGGATCTGATTCAGCTAGATACCAGGGGCACATGGATACAACCGACACAGGAGTTGGGAATGAAGATGGCCTTCTACAGAGAGCATCTTCTCCAATTCACGGAGGACGATTTTGTGACTAGGCCTGCATACATGGATACACCCTTATCTCATGGGATACGATGCGCTATTGGGCAAATACGCACATCCTCACATCAGCTCCAGATCGAGACCGGCCGATTTCGAGGGGTACCAACAAGGGCCAGGATATGCCACCTATGTCGCTTAGAGCCAGAAACAGAGCTACACTACACATGCCATTACCCGATGTACTATGAGATACAAGGCCGCTTCCACTGTCTGTCTGGACCATTCTCTAGAGTCATGAGATACGAGGATCAGAGATGTCTCGGATTGTTCCTACTAGAGTTGCGCAGACTTAGGGAGAGCTTGTTGAGGAAATCAAGGGAGAGACAGTCTCAGAGACAGTCACAGATTTCTTTACACCAGCCAATGTCACAAAGTGATGACGTGGCTGTCCGATTGCTAGGGTTTGGATGACATGAATGCCTGTGCAGAAACCCTAAAATGCTGAAACCCTAATTTTGGAAGCCCTAACCCTAAAACCTGCAAACTCTAAATTTTATCAAAAACCCTAACTGTTGGAAACCCTAATTCCTTGGCGGCAGAAATGCCACGTAGCAGCAGTACGGACGCCCGGAAATGGCGACGGGTTTTGCGGCAGAATTGACAGCTTTTGGGTGACGTGATTTACGGCAGGCTGGTGCTTTTCTCTACACAATTGTGATGAGCGCGGAGTGGTGTGTGCAAGTGATAGAGTACGCGAGAATGTGCAGGGTGTGCACCTTGGAGAGGGGCAAGTGCAAGTAGAGCATATTGCGCTAGTAGAACGAAGAGGGAGAGAGAGGGCACGCTACTCAATGGCTGGGGAATAAGTGAGTGAGTTGTAAAATAACTCACATTCCCTTTATTAATATGTATAGGACCAATTTAAAGTTAGTGGCCAAGTTCAATGTGAACTTGGCCAAAGGTTAGGAACCTTTAAAATATACATTAAAGGGGGCCATTTGGGCCTTTAACCCAACAACCTCCCACTTAAAGGCATAAATGGCGCCTTTAAGCTACGTGACTCCCACCATCTCTATGCATAGATGATGATGTGCTTTGGGTAAGCACTTAGTGAGAGCATCTGCTGGATTTTGTGATGTATGGACCTAACCAATGTAATAAGGCCATCCTCAAGCACTTCTCGTATGAAGTGATACCGCACATCAATATGCTTTTTGCGTGCATGAAACATGGCATTCTTTGCCAGACATATGGCACTCTGCTATCACAACCAAGCATAGGTGCCTTGGCAGGCAAACCAAACTCACTGTATAGGCGTGCTAACCAAATAGCTTCTTTAGAAGCCTCAGTGGCTGAAATATATTCAGCCTCTGTCGTAGACAATGCAACAATCTTTTGCAATCTAGAACACCATGAAACAACACTTCCCGCAAGAGTAAACACATAGCCACTTGTGAATTTCCGTGTATCCACATCACCAGCCATGTCAGAGTCACAAAATCCCTTCAACTCCAATGGTCCTTTACCATAGCAGAGGCATTTGTTTTTAGTCCCTTTCAAGTACCTCATAATGGACTTCACTTCATCCCAATGCAACCTGCCTGGATTAACCATAAACCGGCTCACAACTCCCAGTGCATGGGCTATGTCAGGCCTAGTAGCAACCATAGCATACATAAGTGAACCACAAGCTGAAGCATAAGGCACACTTTGCATGTCATTGGCTTCTTCCTTTGACTTAGGACAATCATCCTTGGAGATTTTGACATATGGATGTAATGGCACACCAAGAGGCTTTGCTTCAGCCTTGTTAAATTTGTCTAGCACCTTTTCAATGTACTTTTCTTGCGACAAATACAATAGGCGCTTGTCTCTTTGCCTTGTAACACACACTCCAAGTATATGTTCAGCTGTCCCAAGGTCTTTCATTGAAAATGCAGATTTCAGCTGTCCTTTAAGAGCATCAACAATGCTTCTTTTCTTTGCAGCTATCAACATATCATCAACATAGAGCACAAGAATGATAGGGCTGCCATCCTCATCACGTTTGGTATACAAGCAATGGTCTGCATGGCTTCTTTTGTAACCATGTTTAAGCATGAAGCGATCAAACTTCTTGTACCACTGTCTACATGATTGTTTCAGCCCATACAAGCTTCTATTGAGCATACATACCATATGTTCCTTGCCAAGAATAACAAAACCCTCGGGTTGCTTCATGTAAAGCTCTTCTTCCACATCACCATGCAAGAAAGCGGTATGTACATCCATTTGGTCCATTTCCAAATCAAGAGTAGCCACTATGGCAAACAATACACGCAAAGTGGTCATCTTCACAACAGGAGAGAACACTTCTTGAAATTCTATGCCCTTGGTTTGAACATATCCCTTTGCAACTAGCCTTGCCTTATACTTGGGTTTTGCATCAATTGTCTTGATTTTATACACCCATTTGTTAGGAATAGCCTTCTTTCCTTTGGGCAATTCCACCAAATCCCAAGTATGATTAGCATGCAAAGCTTTAATCTCTTCTTGCATAGCAAGCTCCCACTTGTCGCTGTGCTCACGTCTTTGCCTCTTTATACGTAAGAGGCTTTCCCTCATCTTTCAACATAATGTAATGCAAAGAGGGATCATATCTGCTCACAGGTCGTCTTTGACGAGTAGACCGCCTCACCCAATGATCCACATTATCCGGCAATGGGTTTACATCAGGTGGCATGATAAAATCATCAACAATGGGCTGTTGTACTGCTGTACATCATTTTCAGCACCATTTTCAACATTGTTTTGTGGCTGCAAATGCCCTTCAAGAGCCTCAATTTGCTGTCCAACATCATCTGGCTCAAACACCACTGGATCATCTACATTTTCAGCCATATGTGGTGCATCCTGAGGGTCAAAAATAGGCCTAACAGGTGGCTGGTCATGTTGAAATTTCACCCTTTTATGGTATTGCTTTGAGGCACAATTGTTTTGTGCATCATTAAAAACAACATCCCGGCTGCGTACAACCCTTTTGAGCTGAGGTAACCAAATCCTGTAACCCATTTCGCCTTCTTCACCATATCCCATGAAAAGGCCTTTGATGGACTTGGCATCTAGTTTACTCCTCAACTCAGGTCTAACACGCACAGAAGCCTCGCAACCAAAAATACGTAAGTGATCATATGAAGCAGGCTTGCCAGACCAAACCTCTTCAGGGATGTCACCTTTCAAAGACATGTGAGGGGATCGATTGCATATATGCACTGCAGTTTTCAAAGCTTCTCCCCAAAATCGATGAGAGAGATTAGCTGTGGACAGCATGCATCTCACCCTCTCAACAAAGTGTCCTAGTGAATCTTTCAGCCACACCATTAGAAGAGGGGCTGTATGGCACAATAAGCTCCCTCTTAATGTCCAAATTTTCACAAAATTTGTTAAATTCAGCACTTGTGAACTCCCCCCCATTGTTTGTACGCAAGCATTTTAGCTTTCTACCTGTTTGGGTGGTCACAAATGCATGAAATTTCTTAAACGCAGCAAAGGCTTCATCCTTAGTTTTAAGCAAATAAACCCAAATTTTCCTAGAATGATCATCAACAAAGGAGACAAAATAGCATGCACCTCCCATAGACTTAGTAGGCATGCTACATACATCATAATGTACAAGATCAAGCACACAAGATTTACGAGAGACACCGGAGTAATAAGAACTCTTTACTTGCTTGCCATATTGACATTCATTACAAAAGTCAAGCTTTGTGCCTTTAGCATCAAGCTTGTTCAAAGTACAAAGTTTAGAAAGGCCCTTTTGGCTCATATGGCCAAGCCTCTTGTGCCACAACTCCATGTGAGAGTTAATTTTAGCCAATGCAATAAATTTGCCCAACACGGCCTTTCCATGCATGCAGTAAAGAGTCCCTTTCTTTGTGCCCTTTACAATCAGCCTTGAGCCTTTAGTCATTTGCCATGATCCTCTCTCAAACAAGATGCTGTAACCATGCATATCCATCTGACTAACAGAAAGCAGACTCTTCTTGATTCCCGGCACATATCTAACATCATGCAAGACAAGCTCATTTGTGCCATCTATGGAGAGATGCACAATGCCAATACCCTCAATGGAACATGCATGATTGTTTCCAAGGTATACATGGCCACGCTTGCCTATATCAAAAGTAGAGAAACACTCGTTGATAGGAGTCACATGAAATGAAGCACCGGAATCAACAATCCAAGTCTGGGATAATTGACAGTCAACAAAGCATCAATAACATCACTCTTGGTGATCTGCATGTCGTGTGAATGAACATTAAGAGAGGTATCAAAGTCATAAGTGTCACAAAGTGATGACATGGCCACGGACAACAGAAACCCTAATTGCATGTCGTGTGAATGAACATTAAGAGAGGAATCAAAGTCATAAGTGTCACAAAGTGATGACGTGGCCACGGACAGCAGAAACCCTAATTTTTGCCAGAAACCCTAAAATTCTTGCAAACCCTTTTCTTTTTGTGGAAATTTTGAGCGATGCAAATCTCTGCTTTTTCCTATGATTTGGGAGAAAGAGAGAGAAAAAGAGAACTTGCTTTTTTATTGGCTCTCATTGAGAGAGAGAGAATCTGCTTTTGCTTTCAAGCTTTTGGGGCTCTGCTTTTGGGCATCCCTTGTAATCTTTAAATTGGTGGTGAGGGCCTCACTTCTCAGAGCATCTGGACGCAGAGTCTGAGAGTGAATCCCGATTCACTCTCTTGTACTTTGAACTGATTAATATAAAAAGAAATACCGAAAGGGGCGCCAGTCTTTGGGGCCAATATCTCTAGGCACGGAACTCCGCCGGGCCAGTGCAAATCTATTGTGATCTGTGAATTGTTTTGAAGTGGTTATTTGGTGCTGTCGCGGTTGATTCTTGACTTGGAGTGTCCAAGTCTGTTACAGTGGTATCAGAGAACGGCCGATTTCTCTTCTACGGGAAATCCGATCCCCGAATTTTTTTTTTCCGCGGCACCTATGGCTTCAGGCAATGATCAATCGACTCCCTCTGCATCTGGAGATGCGGGCAGGGATCACAACGAAGATTCCGGCAGAGAGTATTGCCCGCCTTGGCCTACTCAGGCGGAGCGGCGAGAGATGGAGCGTCGCCAGTTGATCTGCGATGCAACAAAGATGATGCTCAATTTTGCCAAGGACCCGAAGATGGCAAAATATATGAACCATACCTCTTTGGAAGAGGTACAGACGGAGTGCCAGAGAACCACAACACCACTCCCGAAACCGGCTCTCAAGAAACCTTTTGCCTCCAAGAAAATATACGGAGAAGGAACTGGAGAACGTGGTTGATGCACGGATTGCTCAGCTTTTTGACGCGCAAAAGAAAGCCAAAAAGCACGGCAAAAAGCAGAAGAAAAACACTTACTTTCCAGGTTATTTGGGTCGTAACTCAACTTTTGACAAGGCAAAGAAACAGAAGAAGCGTGTTCGATTTGAAGGAGTACCCAGTTCTTCTTCTTTTTCTTCTTCTGATAGTTCTTCTAGCTCCTCGGATTCGAGCGAAGAAGACAGAAAAGGTAAAAAGCGAAGCAAGAAACAACGCTTCGGAAAGGGCAAGAAAAAGGCAAGGAAGTCTAAGTCTCGCCTAGTGAGTGACACTTCTACAGAGGACTCGTCTACGGACAGTTCAGACTCTGACAACGGAAACTTTTATGCGAACAAGAAGAATTTTTACAAAGCTAACCAGTATGACTTTCTCGAAGATAAAAGCAAGAAAGTCCGAGAGTTTAAGGAAGGTGGCCACTCAATCAAGTTTGATACTTTTTCAGGATACTCAGATGCTTCGAAGGCTTTTTCTTTTATACAACAGTTTGACATCGCTTTCGCGGGAGGACGCTATTCAGAGCACTCCAAGATTCGGAGAGCTGCCTCTTACTTTAAGAGGAATGCTCGTACTTGGTGATCCACGCTTCTTTTAAACAAGACTGCGCGAGTTAAATGGCTGAAATTTGAGAAGGTTTTATTTCTTCTTGGTTGACGCAAGAATATGAACGAGATGTACGAGCTGCTTGGAACCATCTTCGGATGACCAAGAAAGATACAATCAATGCTTATTGTGAAAGATTCTGGAGCTCTTTTCTACCCGCCTCTTCATTCAAGAAGATCTCGTTCAGAGAACAGATTGAGCGGTTTACCTTGAGTCTACCTACAGAGATCCGAGATCGCTGCTTGGAACAGAAGTCAGCTTCTGTTCAGGAGTTGATGAGTCATGCGAAGCCGGGCTTTGCCATTCACTCTGGCAGTCTGACCTACCCCACAGATGAGGCCATGACACAACGAGCCGAACAGACTTCTGGGAATGAAAGTAGAAAGAAAAAGAGCAACCCAGAGAAAAAGGATGCATGACCCAAGCTTACTCCTGAGGAGAGAGCTCGCTTCATCAGAGAGGGGAAGTGCTTTGGATGCGGGGAACATGGACATATCTCCGCGAAGTGCCCTAAAAAGGCACAGAAAGAACAAAATGATAAAGACGACGACAGGCCTGAGAGTTCGAGAGCAGCTGAGGAATGTGGTAGAAAAGACAGATAGAAAAGCAGAATTGGTACCACATGGAGTTGGACCTGCACCGAATATAATGAATGAAAGTACAAACTTTGCCGCTTTTGGGGCAAAGTGAAGCTCTTTTGAAGGAGCCAAGGCCAACTTCTTTTCACTTGGAATTGGCGGCTCGATTTGGAATTACGTCCGACAGACTGACGCCACAGGCGGAGGTAGTTCGACTGGCACCCGGATGGGATGTTGCCATTACACCGAGCATTGACAAACTTCGTTTGCAATGACAGGGGTGTTCAGGGCACGCGAGTGACGTTCTACTCAGGATCCCTTGGTACCACAAGAACTACGCCGTGGTTGACTACCGGGTTGAGAAAGCGACTTTGATAAATGAAGGGCTTAGAGATTGTACTTGATGAACTTCAGTTTCTTACTCATTCTTTTGGGAGAGAACTGAATGTTGGATAAAGGTTGAAGATGTTTTGACCTGATCAAAAGAACGCCAAGATTTTTGTCCACACTCATGCCGATTGCTTTTCAGAGGGCCTGAAGATCAAACCATTGATTTGATACCTGGAAGCACGCCACCGAATCGGCCACCTTACCGTGTGAGCCGAGTACAGAATGAAAAGATTATGAACCAGTGAAAGACCTCTTGGAAAAGGGTCTTGTCCAGCCTAGTACTTCACCGTATTGCTCTCCAGTGTTGTGGGTTTTGAAGAAAGACGGATCGTGGAGAATGTGGATCGATTATAGCGCTCTTAACAAAATCACCATCAAGAACAGATTTCCGATTCCTAGGATCGATGATATACTTGACAGGTTACAGGGATCCTCGTGCTTTAGCAGGATTGACTTGAAGAGTGGATATCATCAGATCAGGATAGCGCCAGGAGATGTCTACAAGACAGCTTTTCAGACGACTTTTGGGTTATTTGAGCTTTTGGTGATGCCTTTTGGCTTAACCAATGCTCCTACGACATTTAACCGGATGATGGACAGGATTTTTCGAGAGTACAAGCTATTTGTTGGCACTTTCTTTGACGACATCATTGTTTTCTCCAAGAATGAGGCAGAACACAGAGATCATCTGCTTCAAGTCTTTCAGGCATTACGAGATCACACGTTAGTGATTAATGCAAAGAAAAGTGAATTTTTCCTACCAGAGATATACTTTTTGGGACACATTGTGTCAGCTGCAGGAGTGCAAATGGACCCGGCCAAGATAGAGACTATCCGTGATTGGCCCGATTTGAGGAATGTCCATGAAGCTAGAAGCTTCTTGGGACTGTGTTCGTACTACAGGCGGTTCATACGAAAGTTTGCAGAGGTTGCTTCCCCTTTGCATACCTTGACACAGAAAGGAGTACCTTTTACGTGGGGACCCACAGAGGTGACTGCCTTTCGGACATTGAAAGAGAAATTGACTACGGGACCTATTTTGACTTTGCCGGACTTGCAGAAGTCATTTGAAGTATATTGTGATGCTTGTGGTTGTAGTCTGGGTGCGGTCTTGATGCAAGAAGGCCATGCCATAGCTTACGAGAGCCGTTTGTTCTCTAGGTCGGAGATGACAGCACAGATCTATGAGAAAGAGCTTTTGGTGGTTATCCATGCTCTTACTCAGTGGCGGCATTACCTACTCGGAGCGGATTTTACTGTCCTTACAGACCATCAGAGTTTGTGCTACGTCTCGTCACAGAAGTAGCTTTCGGAAAAGCAGATGCGGTGGGCGAACATCTTGTCACAGTTCCACTTCTAGATTGTCCATGTGCAGGGACAGAAGAATGTGGTGGCAGATGCTTTGTCTTGGAAACCGTTGGTCCTGGCTGTTTCCGCGATACATCATAGGAGCTTCGAGGATATGGTTGATCAATATGCCACTGATACAGATTTTGCAGATATTTTCACACGGATACGGGATGGGGAGACAGTAGCTGGATACTCCCTTCAGGAAGGCTACTTGATGAAAAAGACTATGTTGGGCGTTAGACAGCCGTCGAGGGAAAAGGTTATGGCTGAATGCCACTGTCCACCTTTTACGGGTCACCGCGGCATTGCTACCACCATGAAATGGGTAGAGAGATATTTCTTTTGGCCGAGACTCAAGAAAGATGTGGAAGAGTTTGTGCGCAGTTACTTGGTATGCCAAAAGGTCAAGTTTGACATGCATAAGGCACAGGGATTGTTAAAGCCTTTACCCATACCCACCCGCCCCTGGAAAAGTATTGAAATGGATTTCATTTTTGATCTCCCGAGAACACAGAATGATCACGATGATTTTCCGATTACATGGCATGTCTGAGACGATTGTCTCCGACAGAGACCCCAGATTTATGAGTTTGTTTTGGAAGGCAATATGGGAGAACATTGGCACGCAGTTGCAGTTCTCATCATCGTTCCACTTGCAGATTGACGGACAATTTGAGATTGCCAATTCAGTGGTTTTAGATTTATTGAAGTCTTGTATCTTGGATCAGAAGACTCAATGGGAAAAGAACTTACCTTTGGTGGAATTTGACTACAATAACACGATACACTCTTCGACCAGGAAGACGCCATGTGAGATTGTTGAAAGTGTTGCGAAGGTTCCACTTTCCTGAGCACGAAAGATTAGATATTGGAAGCGGATGAATATTCGCGAGATTTGGATACGGCTATTGCCAAGGTTCGCGAGACTTTGCAGGAGTCTCAAGAACGACAGGAAAAGGCAGCGGATCGCCATCGTCACGATTTGAAATCGAAGGAGGATGATTGGGTGCTCTTACGTTTTGAGAAGGCACGCTTACAAAAGAAAAAGAGAAAGGAGAGGCTTTTTCCAAAGCTTAGTATGCGATACTACGGACCTTTCCAGATTACTGAAAAGATAAATGATGTCTCCTTCCGATTGAAATTGCCAGATACTTGGAGGATTCACAATGCATTGCATGAGAGTCTCTTGAAACCTGTTAAGGGTGATGTGCCTGATGATGTGGAGCCTGATGAGCAACCCGAAGTGGAAGAAAAGGAGGAGATCCTTGTTCCTGAACAGATTTTGGCACATAACGATACGAAGCGAGGTAAAGTCCGAAGGCGGTTCTTGGTTAAGTTCAAGAACTTTCCTGCATTTGATGCGAAGTGGATGGAGGAGGAGGACCTAGCTGATACTCCTCTGGTTGTGAAACTTTACCTCGATGTTTTGGTTTAGCATAGTCTACTCCAAACGGAACCCAGAATTCAGCTTGGCTGGAGATCTGGTGCAGTGGGATGCACAAGAGGGGAGTCACTCTGTCACCAGCCAGTGGCAATTCCATTTTTGTTTATTTTCTCTTTCTTTGGGGAATTTCGTTTGTTTTACCTTTTGGAAACACCTCTCTGGAAATCTAAGTGCCCTGCATTGCATAGCCAGTGTGGAACTGCTTACCCTCTACGTACAGTGAGGTGCAGGATGTCATGACCTGCACACCTCTCATTGCTCTCTCTCTCCCCTATTCTTTATGGTTATGCCCCTTTAGTGGGCTCATCAGATTGACCAATGTACAGTTGTGTGGGTTCATGCGCGATTGTCGAGGCAAGAGCCTCTTGCACAGGTACTGGATTAGCTAGCGGCTAATCCCCCGTAGGTACAAGTGAATTCGGAGAGGTTTCACGCCCGAAATCTTGTCCGATTCAAAGGGCAAGTAGCCCTACAGGTGCGGGAGCTCGAGGTCTTGCTACAGATGCGACCGGCACGCGAAACGGAGCCCAAAACAGGGAATTACAGCCTGCTGTGTATTTTTGCAGGTTTAGGGTTTTGGCCCTAAACGGACCCTAATACCCCCAGGAGGTTCGGGGACGCAAGGGGACCGCTGTACAGGTGATCTGGCGCATTTTCAGGGCAGAAAACAGAGAATTCAGCGTGCTGCAGATTCTCGCCAGGTTTTGCAAAGTGTCCGTATGCGTCGGGAAAGTCATCTAATGCGTGGGGATACTGCGGTCCTGGTACAGTTATGCTGTCGAAATCGGGCCAGAACAGAAGAAATTCAGCCGAGATTGTGCGGGGCAGCTTGTAGGGAACTACAACTTTTATTCCCTCTTTTAAAGAATAAAGAAATACCGAAAGGGGCGCCTATTTAGGGGCCAATCTGGTGTCTGACTCGCATACAGATGCATTCTAGCATTTGTATCCCATTCCCCTCTCTTGTGTCATTATGGCACAGGTAGAATAGACGACTAATAAAGGGTGAAAGCTAAATCAAGGTTTGAAGTAAAGTCTACCGCCCTTTTTGAAGTTAACAGGCCGGTTACATGGTTCCATCGACGGGATTAAATCACTTTTTCCTCAAAAAGTTAGCCTTGGTCAGTTTGGGTTAAAGACACAGAGAGAGTTTGGGATGACCTTGAAGACATAGAGAGTTTGAAAGTGGATGGAGTGGATTTACAGGTGAGAAAGGCTACGAGAGTCTTTCTTTGGATACAGGTGAGAAAGGCTACGAGTCTTTCTTTGGATTTACAGGTGAGAAAGGCTACGAGAGTCTTTCTTTGGATACAGGTGAGAAAGGCTACGAGTCTTTCTTTGGATACAGGATGGATGGCAACAAGGAAGAGGGTTCCTCTTCAGAGGATAGACAGCCTATTCCAACTGCACATGAAATTGGCGAGAGTTCAGGCCAAGCAGAGAAAGATTTGCAGGTTGTTACTGCTGTGACCATGTTTAAGCAATTGATGGAGAATCCAAAATTTATGGAGTTCATACAATCTTCATCAATAGCACATAAAGTTCAAGGCAGTTTTGGCATGCCAGGAACAGTGTTTAGGGGTATGCAAGGCATGGTGCCCAACCCCATGTATGCAAACCATGGTTTGCACCCAGGATTTCAGGGCACACAAGGTCAGTTTGGGGTGTCACAAGGCAACTTGGGTATGGCTGGTTTTTCAATCCTATCAATGAATATGACACCTGGACATCAACATGTTATTGGCCAGGGAGTACAGATGGCTCCCATAGGTGTACCCATTATGCAAACTGTCTCTTTTGACAATTTGGAGTCAATGGATAAGCTAAAGCCATACAAAGAAGAGTCCATTGACACATTCAATGGCTTTGATGAGAGGACAAAGATTTTCTCTTTCCTCGAACAGTTTGACAAAGCATTTGTTGGAAGGAGCATTTAAAGTCAGGAAAGTTGTCACTTTTCTGGAAAAAAATGCAAGTCAGTGGTGGAATACACTGTTGTTACAAGGACAGACTCCTTCCACTTGGAATGATTTCATACAGGTACCGAATTAGCTAAAGGCTAATTCAAAACAGGTACAGGATGATTTAACAAGATTTCTTGCGGGAAATCTCGTGTAAATCAAAGGGCAAGTAGTCTACTGATGTAGAAGATCAAAGGCTACGAATTGGTGCGATTGGCACACAAAACAGAGCCCGAAAGAAGAAAATACAGCTTGTTGTATTTTTCTGTAGATTTAGGGTTTTGACCCTATTTGATGCCTTTTTGTCCCAAGAGCTTCGGGGAAGCTAGAGGACAGTAATACAAGTGATCTGGAGCATTTTAGGAGCTAAAAACAGAGAATTCAGTGTGCTGAATTTCCAGGACTGGTTTGCAAAAGTGCTCTATTATGTGTGGATAATCACTTGGATATGTGGATTTTTGGTTGTGAAGGTTTCTACTACAGTTATGTTGCCAAAATTGGGTCAAAAAGAGAATTCTCAGCCCAATAAAAGTGACAGCATAAGGGTAGATCACAGGTTAATCTCCAAAGATCAAGATGAAGAGGAGAGAAAGATTGTTTTCGATGCTCAGTATGCAAATCGGTGATATTGCATAAAGGCTGAAATTGCCTGAGAGTTGGAAGATTCACAATGCGTTTCACGTGAGTCTTCTCAGACCCTATGTGGGTGATGTGCCAGAAGATATGCCTGCTAGAGATCAGCTGGAAGTCGAGGAACTTGACGAGATCTTGGTCCCGGAACAGATTTTGGCACATAAAGAAAGAAAAGAAAAGGCAAGGTTGCAAGGTGCTGTTTGGTAAAGTTCAAAAGCTATTCACCTCTGTATGTCAAGTGGATGGAAAAAAGTGAACTTGCAGAGTCACTAAAAGTATGGGAACTTAAAACCTTGGTTTGCAACCTACCTTGACCCCTTGAGATTCAGAGCTACATGGATTGTCAGTGTGACAATGGCTTCTGAAAGAAATGATGTACATGTTACTTACAATGAGCTCAAATGAAGTGCATGTTACATGAATGTTAGAGTTGTACAGATTGTCAGTTTGACAATTGCTCTTATGAAATGTCCAAAAGTTTGTTTAGTGCTATAGAAGTGAATATTTCTTGTCAGTTTGTCAAGGGTACAACAATTATTTCTATTGAAGAGTACATGTGTAACTGCATTCTTAAACTGTCGGTTTGGGTATGCTCGAAAGTGTTACTGGATCCAACGTGTACTAAAAGACAGTGGCAAAATGCGTCGCTACCATTTTGTCATTGGAAAGTTAATGACTCAAAGCAATGGCAGAGTGCGAAGCTACCACTATGTCATTGGGATAGGGTTCACACGCAGGCAATACATGTGTCGACGAGGTGTTGAATACACCAGGGTTGACCGTGAGCATGTTTGTGTCGTACATGTGTCGAAACGGTGTCCGGACACCCGAGTGCTGATTGTAAGCATGTACGACATAGGTGCAAACGAGGACGTTTGAGATTTCAAGAGGGGGGTATGTCACCAGCCAGTGGCAATTCCATTTTTGTTTATTTTCTCTTTCTTTGGGGAATTTCGTTTGTTTTACCTTTTGGAAACACCCCTCTCGAAATCTAAGTGCCTTGCATTGCATCGCCAGTGTGGAACTGTTTAGAGAGAGTCAAGGCCTGAGGGCTAAAGAGCACTAAGGTTGGACAAGGACTATGGTTAGCCAAAGTGGGGTCATTGGCCAGCCAAAGCGGAATCCTTTGCTACATAGGCTACATTTCAGTTCTGGGTGTGGCTGCAGTGTACAAAGAGGGTCAGATGACCTAGAAGAATGTAATGGGAGAAACTCCTAAATTTTAGGGACTGCTATTTTTGGACGGCAAAATGTCTTCGCGTCATTACGTGCAGTTTGACATGGGGATCATTTTGTTACTCTGTGGCCAAGTCAACAGAGGCTGCAGGTGAGATATTTTTAGACCCGAGGGTCTAAAGCGGAAAAATGCACAAATGAGTGACACTTGGCACTCTGAGGCCAGTTTACTACTTAAAGAGAAGGCAAAAACGTGATTTTCAGCTATGAGCTCTTTTTTGAGTGCTGTCACAGATGGGAGAGCTTCAATGGAGTGCTGGCTTACCCTTTACGTACAGTGAGGTGCAGGATGTCATGACCTGCACACCTCTCACTGCTCTCTCTCTCTCCCCTATTCTTTATGGTTATGCCCCTTTAGTGGGCTCATCAGATTGACCAATGTACAGTTGTGTGGGTTCATGCGCGATTGCCGAGGCAAGAGCCTCTTGCACAGGTACTGGATTAGCTAGCGGCTAATCCCCTGCAGGTACAGGTGAATTCGGAGAGGTTTCACGTCCGAAATCTTGTCCGATTCAAAGGGCAAGTAGCCCTACAAGTGCGGGAGCTCGAGGTCTTGCTATAGATGCGACGGGCACGCGAAACGGAGCCCAAAACAGGGAATTACAGCCTGCTGTGTATTTTTGCAGGTTTAGGGTTTTGGCCCTAAACGGACCCTAATACCCCCAGGAGGTTTGGGGACACAAGGGGACCGTTGTACAGGTGATCTGGCGCATTTTCAGGGCAGAAAACAGAGAATTCAGCGTGCTGCAGATTCTCGCCAGGTTTTGCAAAGTGTCCGTATGCGTCGGGAAAGTCATCTAATGCGTGGGGATATTGCGGTCCTGGTACAGTTATGCTGTCGAAATCGGGCCAGAACAGAAGAAATTCAGCCCAGATTGTGCGGGGTAGCTTGTAGGGAACCACAACTTTTATTCCCTCTTTTAAAGAATAAAGAAATACCGAAAGGGGCGCTTATTTAGGGGCCAATCTGGTGTCTGACTCGCATACAGATGCATTCTAGCATCTGTATCCCATTCTAGAATCTGTATCCCATTCCCCTCTCTTGTGTCATTATAGCACAGGTAGAATAGACGACTAATAATGGGTGAAAGCTAAATCAAGGTTTGAAGTAAAGTCTACCGCCCTTTTTGAAGTTAACAGGCCGGTTACACACTCCGCTCCCTTGTCAACAGATGCCTCGATTTTGATACTAAAGTCACTGATGTCTCTTTGAGCTTCAGGGATACTGAGAGCTGACGGTATTCTGCTGAATGACTTTATGAAATGGATTTCTTGATGATGATACTGATTCGTTCTTGACTTCTTGTGAGTGCAGGAACTGATAGCCGAAATGACTGCAGCATTTTGGTATGATTGAACTCGAATAGACATGGTTGCAATAGGGGTTAGTCAATCGGACATCAATGAGGTCCCGATTGGACCTAGATGTGATTGCTAGCTACATTGTCGATAAATCAGGGTCTAAGATCCGAATGAATGTTGAATGTCATGTGATGTCCTGTGATGTTGTGTGATGTGACTGTCGATTTTGTACATGTGCTAGATGTGTGTTCCTAGTACGTAGGTACTAACAGTCAGTGTCTGCTAAGACGGTTTATGGCTTTTGTCGGTTTTGCAGGTGTAATCGCGGTCGATTACAATGCTTTCAAGAGGGGGGTATGTCACAAAGTGATGACCTGGCCACGGACAGCAGAAACCCTAATTTCTGCCAGAAATCCTAAAATTCTTGCAAACCCTAATTTTTGCCAAAAACCCTAATTTCCGAAAATCGCGGAGGTTTTTTTTTTTGGGGGGAAATTTTGAGCGACGCAAATCTCTGCTTTTTCCTATGATTTGGGAGAAAGAGAGAGAAAAAGAGAACTTGCTTTTTTATTGGCTCTCATTGAGAGAGAGAGAATCTGCTTTTGCTTTCAAGCTTTTGGGGCTCTGCTTTTGGGCATCCCTTGTAATCTTTAAATTGGTGGTGAGGGCCTCACTTCTCAGAGCATCTGGACGCAGAGTCTGAGAGTGAATCCCGATCCACTCTCTTGTACTTTGAACTGATTAATATAAAAAGAAATACCGAAAGGGGCGCCAGTCTTTGGGGCCAATATCTCTAGGCACGGAACTCCGCCGGGCCAGTGCAAACCTATTGTGATCTGTGAATTGTTTTGAAGTGGTTATTTGGTGCTATCGCGGTTGATTCTTGACTTGGAGTGTCCAAGTCTGTTACAATAAGCGTCATCATCTGACAAAGTGGCACACAAGATGTCCTCTACATCTGACAACTCCTCAATCACAACACTAGAAGCCACATTGGCCTTCTCTTTGTCCTTTGAGCTATCCTGTGCATCTGTCTTGACTTCCTTCTTCTCTTTCTTTTTGTCTCCGCCATTCTTTTTCCGTTCTAACTCGGCTTTATAGTACCTGCAATCGGGTTTCTTGTGACCTTTCCTGCCACACTGATAGCAAGTCACATCACCCTTGCCTTTGCTGGCATTTCCCCTTTCCTTACTCTTACTCTTACTCCTTTGCTGGCATTTCCCCTTTCCTTACTCTTACTCTTACTCCTTTGTGCATAAGCATTCTTCTTTTCTGTCCTGTCTCTAACCATGTTGGCAGAGCTGCCTTCCTCTCCACTTGCTTTCCTCCCGATTTCCTCATTCACGATAGAACCCCTAACACCATCAAAGGTCAAATTGGGGTTATTGGACAATGAAACCACCATGGTTTCCCATGACTTAGGTAAGGTCATAAGCAAGAAGATAGCTTTCAGCTTATCATAAAAAGGAGGCAAGCCTGAATCCTGTAACTGCGACAAAGTACCTGCGAACAACGACAAGTGCTCTGCAGCGCTCTTGGACTCATCTAGTTGCATGCCAACAAGTTTTCGCATCAAATGCACTTGGTTGACATGCGTTGTATTCTCATACATTGCCTTTAACTTCTCCCACTTATCAAAAGCACTTGTGAGACCTTTCACATCAATGACTGTCTCATCGGTCATGGTCATTTTATGTATGTAACAGCCTTCCTGTTCAAGCTAACCCATGCTTCATCCGTCATATTTTGTGGCTGTACGTGTTCAAGTGCCCCTTCACAATCCTTAAGAAATAGGATTCCCTTAATCCTGTCTTTCCAAAGGTCGAAGCGTGTTTCATCGAACCTCCTAATCTTGAAGAGATTCTTCACATCCGAAGAAGATGAGGCCATAGTTGCATGAATAAGAGGGCTAATACGCTGAATTTTTGGGCAAAATGCACAAAAACGAGAGTATAGCCTCACAGAGGTGTCCACTACAGCTCCAAATGGTCACAGGAGCAATTTGGTGCAAAATAGGCACAAAAACAATTTCTGAAATTTATGCGCAGGAAATTTCAGCGAGCGAATTTGTGCTCAAAAACAACAAATTTATTTGTTTTTAGCCTCACAAAACATACATAAGGCTAATGCACAGCCTTTAGAAGCATGTAAGAGCAAAAGCCCCAATTTGTAGCATCAAATTGCACGAAATTGAGCCACAAATGGTCATACATAGCCAAAATTTGTCAAACGTGCATAGATTGTGTCAATTTGCACTTTCCCCAATGTAGTCGCATCATAAAAACACTTGCAAAAACCTGCGTAAATCTGAAATTTGCTGGAAACACCTATTTTAGGACCTGTTTTTCGGCAATTTCAATGTTTTTGGGTAGCGAGGACTTAGCAAAAGTGTTCCCACATCTTAATACATCATTTGCAAAACCTGTATTTTGCTGTCATAACCTGTAATTTGCTGATTTTGACCTAATTTCAGCCTGTTTTAGGTCAATTTGACTTGCCGGGAGCTCTCTAGTGTTCGGGGACGAGTCCTTTGGCGATGAAATTGCAAAATCTCGCGTGAAAGTTGACCATCTTGGCTGAAAATCAGTGTTTGCAGGTTTGGGAGCAAACCCTAATTTGGCTCTAATACCAGTTGATGAGCGCGGAGCGGTGTGTGCAAGTGGTAGAGCACGCGAGAATGTGTAGGGTGTGCACCTTGGAGAGGGGCAAGTGCAAGCAGAGCAGATGGCGCTAGCAGAACGAAGAGGGAGAGAGAGGGCACGCTACTCGATGGCTGGGGAATAAGTGAGTGAGTTGTAAAATAACTCACATTCCTTTTATTAATATGTATAGGACCAATTTAAAGTTAGTGGCATGTTCAATGTGAACTTTGCCAAAGGTTAGTAACCTTTAAAATATACATTAAAGGGGGCCATTTGGGCCTCTAACCCAACAAATTGGAGATATATTTTTGCGTTATTTACAAAAGCTGATTTGAAGAGTGGATATCATCATATCAGAATCGCGTCGGGAGAGGTCTACAGATGCCTTTTGACTTAACCAATGCTCTTGCGACATTTAACCGGATGATGGACATGATTTTCGAGAGTACAGGCTATTTGTTGGCACTTTCTTTGACGATATCATTGTTTTCTCCAAGAATGAGACAGAACATAGAGATCATCTGCTTTAAGTCTTTCAGGCATTACGAGATCACAAGTTAGTGATAAATGCAAAGAAAAGCGAATTTTTCCTACCAGAGATACACTTTTTGGGACACATTGTCTCAGCAACGGGAGTGCAAATGGATCTGGCCAAGATAGAGACTATACGTGATTGGCCCGATTTGAAGAATGTCCATGAAGTTAGAAGCTTCTTGGGACTGTGTTCGTACTACAGGCGGTTCATTCGAAAGTTTGCAGAGGTTGCTTCCCCTTTGCATATCTTGAAACAGAAAGGAGTCCCTTTCTCGTGGGGACCCATAGAGGTGACTGCCTTTCAGACATTGAAAGAGAAATTGACTACGTGATCAGTTTTGACTTTGCCGGACTTGCAGAAGTCATTTGAAGTATATTGTGATGCTTGTGGTCGTAGTCTGGGTGCGGTCTTAATTTAAGAAGGCCATGTCTTTGCTTACGAGAGCCGATTGTTCTCAAGGCCAGAAATGACAACACAGATTTATGAGAAAGAGCTTTTGGCGGTTATCCATGCTCTTACTCAGTGGCGGCATTACCTACTCGGAGCGGATTTTACTGTCTTTATAGACCATCAGAGTTTGTGCTACTTCCACAGAAGCAGCTTTCGAAAAAGCAGATGTGGTGGGCGAACATCTTGTCACAGTTTCACTTCGAGATTGCCCATGTTCAGGGACAGAAGAATGTGGTGGCAGATGCTTTCTCTCGGAAGCCGTTGGTTCTGGCTATTTCCGTGATACATCATAGGAGCTTCGAGGATATGGTCGACCATTATGCCACAGATACAGATTTTGCAGACGTTTTCACACGGATACGGGATGGGGAGACAATAGCGGGATATTCCATTCGGGATGGCTACTTGATGAGAAAAACCATGTTGTGCGTTACACAGCCGTTGAGGGAAAAGGTTATGACTGAATGCCACCCGTCCACCTTTTACGGGTTAGCGCTGCATTGCTACCACCATGAAAGGGGTAGAGAGATACTTCTTTTGGCCGAGACTCAAAAAGGATGTTGAAGAGTTTGTGCGCAGTTGCTTAGTATGCTAGAAGGTCAAGTTTAACAGGCATAAAGCACAGGGATTGTTACAGCCTTTACCCATACCCACCCGACCCTGGGAAAGTATTGCAATGGATTTCATTTTTTGATTTCCCGAGAACACAGAGTGGTCATGATGGTATCTGGACTGTTATTGACAATTTAGCAAGCAGGCTCATTTCATTCCAGTGAAGAAGACAGTCAAGCCGGATCACTTAGCGAGATTGTTGTGGCGAAAATTCTGATTACATGGCATGCTTGAGACGATTGTCTTTGACAGGGACCCCAAATTTATGAGTTTGTTTTGGAAGGCAATTTGGGAGAACATTGGCACGCGGTTGCAGTTCTCGTCATGGTTCCACCCGCAGACTGACGAGCAATCAAGAGATTGCCAATTCAGTGGTTTTAGATTTATTGAAGTCTTATATCTCGGATTAGAAGACTCAATGGGAAAAGTACCTACCTTTGGTGGAATTTGCCTACAATAACACGATACACTCTTCGACGGGGAAGGCGCCCTTTGAGATTGTTGAAGGTGTTGCGAAGGTTCCACCCTTCCTTAGCACAAAAGATAAGATTTTGAAAGCGGATGAATATACGCGAAACTTAGATACGGCTTTTGCCAAGGTTCGCGAGACTTTGCAGAAACCTCAAGAACGACAGAAAAAGGCAGCGGATCGCCATCGTTGCGACTTGAAATTGAAGGAGGATGATTGGGTGCTCTTACGTTTTGAGAAGGCACGCCTGAGAAAGAAAAAGGGAAAGGAGAGCCTTTTTCCAAAGCTTAGTATACGATGCTACGGACCTTTTCAGATCTCTGAAAAGATAAATGATGTCTCCTTCCGACCGAAACTACCTGATACTTGGAGGATTCATAATGCATTTCATGTGAGTCTCTTGAAACCTTTTAAAGGTGATGTGCATGATGATGGGGAGCTTGATGAGCAACCTGAAGTTGAAGAAAACGAGGAAATCCTTGTTCCTGAACAGATTTTGGCACATAAGGATACGAAGAATAAAGGTAAAGTCCGAAGGCGGTTCTTGGTTAAGTTCAAGAACTAACTTGCATTGGATGCGAAGTGGATGGAGGAGGAGGACCTGGCAGATACTCCTCATATTTTTTTTTTCCCCAAGAAAAAGATCCTTCTATTAGTTAATGAAAACTGCCCATAGGGCTACATCCACCTTTGCTAGAGAGGGCTACAACAAGCATGATGGGGAGACTCTCCCAATGAAAAAACAACATATATACAATGGGGCTAAATCAAGAGATGGGAGGAGGGAAGAGCCACACAGGTGGACAGTAGTGCCATCTGAGCACCCCTTGGACCATGGTGTAGAAAGGCCCAGGGCGCCAGAGTCGAAGGAAAGCCTCGCGGCGCTCCCGCATGCGGTCGAAGCTGCCCTGTAGTCCCTCAAGCTGTCCTCTGAGAGTATGGATCAGCTCTAGCCAAAAGTCACGAACAGTCTCTGCTGGTGGCACAGGGCGAGCCTCAAAGATGCGGAAACAACGGGCCCGCCAGATGAACCAGAGAGCTAGGCCGCTGATGAGCTCCCAGCACTCCTCTCTCTCACTGCACCACTCCTGTGGAGTAAGGTCTGTAGCAGGCTGGAGTGTAGGTCGCCCCCCCTATATCACTATCATCCTGCTGGTGGAAGATAGCTCAAACTGTAGTGCCGGGCCCGTGAGGGTGGACCAAGCCGCTGCCCCCCAAGTGTACTGTCGAGCCGTGGAGAGGGCAGGCATTAGCCGAAGAACTCGTAGCCACACCTGCTGGGCCGAGGGACAGTCCTAAAGACAGTGTCACTGACTCTCCACCAACTGGTCACAGGCTGTACATGCGGCCGAGAGACCACTATGCACAAGCCAGCTCCCTAGTGGTGTGGCTCTGTGTGCAACCAACCACTGGAACAAAGTGACGCGCCTCGGCTGTCTGGAATCCCACAGCCTCTGCCAAAAAGCTGCCAAGAACTCAACTGTGAGACCCTCCTCCTGCCAATGCCGTGTTGCAGCGGGGCGGGCCTCTCTCTGCGTTGCAAGTATATGACGTCCAAGCCGAACAGTGTACTGAAAGAAAGGGACTCCTGGGCGGTCTGCAGAAGAGAAGGGGTCCCTCCAAAGCCACTCACTAGGATCCCACTGTACTCGTGTCAGTGGACAACACTCCCAAGCCCATAGCCTCCAGTGTCCTGTCTCGAGAGCTGCTGGGTCAGGGTCTATGACGCAAGTCCTCCCACAGATGCCCACAACTCGGATCCTGTGGAAACAGCACTCTGCTACCTGCGGGGCCTCTACTGTAACTCGCTGTAATCGTCCCCCACCCTGAAGCTCGAAGAACAGGGCTGGGACAGTCTTTGAACAAGCCCTGACTGAGATGAGAACCTCCAGTCGTGTGAAGGCTTCCATCCATCGGGGTGCTACTGGCTCGAGAGGTGTGAGCCACTTAGCTGGAACTGACTCTGAGCTGTCCTGACACATGTTCTGAACCCCTCTCATGCCCTGTAGCTGGACACCCTGCACCTCCTCTGACAAACCTGTGAACTCTAGCCAGTCACCTAGAGAGCGCGCTGGACCTGCTGCCATGGGACCCCAAGAAACATGAGGCCTACTCCCAACCAAGTGGCCTCTCTGAGTGCTAACCATGGGGTTCCAGACGAGGGGCTGTCGTAGGCGCTCTTCCGTGCATGTCGGCTGTCTCTGCTCGAGGCCACGCCGTAAGAGCTCCCAAGAGCGAAGCAAACTCACAGCGAATCGGTCCTCCAGTCTCCTGCTCAAACCAACTCGGCGCAACTCTGTAAAGATCCATCTGGTCGAAGGTTGCCAAGGGCCTCCTGACTGAGGCACCCTGGCACGAAGCCTCTGCAGCAAGAACTCTTTCCAGGGGTCCTCGCCTGGAAGAAGTCCTCTGACGACGAACTTCCCAAGAAGGGCTCTGCTCTGCTGTGTTGGATCAATGATCCCAAGCCCTCCCTGAGAACAAGGGAGTGTGATGATCGACCAAGCCACCTTGGCTCGGGCAACCTGAGTGTCGCGACCTGACCAAAGGAAGTTCCTGATCAGCCTCTCTACCTGGTTGATACAAGAACTCGAGAAGATCCAGCAAGAAGTGATGTACCACATAGTTGCCAACAACATCTGGTTGGCAACTACTACTCTACCAGCCAGCGAAAGTTGTGCTGAGCTCCAGTGTAACAGCTTTCTTCTGATGGATAGGAGAAGAGGAGCAATCTGTTGCTCGGGGGACAAATCCAAACCAACCTGACAACCCAAGTATCGAACTGCAGTCCCTGGAGGAATCCACCTGAAACCCTCTCCTGGCATCCACTCTGGCACAGGAGCACTGCCAACCGAGAAAGCCACTGTCTTTCTCCAGTTGATCAGTGCGCCTGATGCACAGCAGAAGGTCTCTAGAGCCTGCCCACACCTGTGTAAATTGGCCTCCTGGACCTCTAAGTACAAGGCCGAGTCGTCGACAAACTCAGCGTCCAGAAGCTCATCTCCCCGTATAGGGAGTGCTAAGCCCCTCAAACCAACCTGCTGTGACACCAAAAATTTGCTCATCGCCTCCGCATAGAACAGAAAGAGAGGGGACAAGAGGACAACCCTGTCTGACCGATCGTGTGAGCATGAAGCGCTCACCTCTACCTCCTGCCAAAAGCACCTGACTGTGAGCCTGTCTGTACAAAGCTGACACCCCTCTGATCCAAGCATCTGAAAAGCCCATCCTGCGAAGCGTGCCCTCTAGAAAGTCCTAGTCAACTCTGTCGTATGCCTTCTCAAAATCGAGAAGAAGAATCACAAGGTCCTCCCCACGGAGACGTGCCAGGGCAGAAGCCTCCCAGAAAGTGAAGATGTTGTCAAGGATACTGCGCTCCTTGACAAAACCTGTCTGAGTCCCATGTATAAGGCTCTCCAAAAGTGGCTGAATCCTCAAACTCAGAGCCTTGGCAAGAATTTTGTAGGCTGAGTTGAGGATGGTGATGGGGCGCCACTGTCGAATCTCATCCAAGGAGCCACCCTCCTTTGGAATGAGGTAAATCAGGCCCTCACTCATGCTATCCGGCATCACTCCTGTGTGCAGAATGTACTGAAAGGCACTACAAAGATCTGGGCCAAGCAAGTCTCAGTACTCCAAGAAGAAGCTGGGAGTCAGTCCATCCTCACCTGGACAGCTACCACGAGGAAGGGCCCTAAGAGCCGTGTGCAGCTCCTCAAGCTGAAGAGGTATCTCCAGCCTCTGGCGCATCTCCTCAGTCACAAGACAAGGCATCTGCGCCCAAACTTGCTCCCTGCATGCATCCTGTCTCTCTGACTGGGGCTCAGCCGACAGTAGCTCACGGTAAAAGTCAGTAGCAACTGCACGCATATCCTCAGGCTCACAAGCAACTGACCCATCGGGTCTCCTCAGCTGATTGACCTTGGCATGCGAGTGTCGAGGTCCTACCGTCTCAAAAAAAGCACCTGTCACTCTGTCACCTACCTGAGTCCACTGAGATGCCTGTCGGTGAAAGGCAAACTCATGGCGCCTCTCCTCTGTGCAAGCAAGCTCCTGTCGAGCCTGCTGTAACTGCTCCTCCAACCATGGACTGTCTGGATGCTGCTCCTGCATCCTCTGTAGTGAAGCAATGCCTCGTCTGAGACGCTGCTCCACCTCTCTCGCTGCAGCCCGTCGAGCCAAAGACTCCTGGAGAAAAAAGTGGCTAAGCTGAGCTAGGCCTAAGGCCACTCTGTTTGCTGGTAGAGCCTGGCTGTCCATGCCCTCTGTCCAAAGAGCCTCTACCCTCTCTCTGAGTGCTGTGTCCAACAAGACCCGCTCTGGGATGCGAAGCATCGTGCTCCCACTCCTCTGCCTGTCTGCCACTGTGAGGATCACTGGTGCATGGTCCGAGAAGGATGTCCCTGCCAGGATGCCCATTGATCCCCCCAAGTCACTGAAGTGGTCACTAGTGTAGAAGCGATCTATCCGCGATAGATTCACTCCTCCCACTCTGCGGTCTGATCTAGAGAAGGCAAGACTCTCTGGAGGCCTCACAAAGCCAGAATGCTGCCATGTATCCGAGACCCTCAAAGTCATACACAACCTCTCCCAAGCTGCTAACTCGACTCCATGCACAGTAGCATGGCTGCCTCCGATCCTGTCAGAGGGGTCCTCCAACATGTTGAAGTCCCCTCCTACACACCAATGGTCAACCTGTGGCAAAGACTCAACAATCTGTGACCAAAACTTTGCACGAGCACTCGCCACATTGGGCGCATAGATGTTCAGGAAGCCCACAAGGCCACCCTGAACCTGCACAGTAATCCATTCAGCCCTGCCTGGCACAATAATCCCTCTGCCCACAATGGCCTGCTGCAATGAGTCCGCAATAGTCATGCATACCTCACCCTGGATGCCTCCAGGTCCAAAAGCAGCTGACCAAAAGGTATCATAACGTCTACGCAAAATCTGACCACATCGCCGAATGCGGCTCTCAGACAAATGGTGCTCCTGAAGCATAAGGAGATCAATCTCTCCTCCCACAAGGCAACGCTGAAGCTCCTGACGCAATCGGCCCCGCTGTCGCTGAAACTGGGGCCCACCTAATCCCTGCACGTTCCACGAGACGATCCTCATGGTGAGCGAGAGAGAACAGATGGTGCCGCAGCAGCAAGACGGGCTATCTTCGAGGCAGGCTTGGATGGGGAGTAATCCGCATCCGAGCGTCCTCTAGATAGGCGAGCCTGTAGTGAGTGCCTGGCCCAAGCCCAAGCAGAGCGAGCCGTGCGTAAAGCAACCTCCTCTGTCCAGGAGTCCTCATGTATGTATACATAGCAAGGCAAACACTGTGTATCAGCAAAAAAGTACACCACAATGTGCCTACATCCTGCTGAGTCTGGGGGTGTCACCGCAAACTTGGCCAGTGGCCACAAAGTCTGCAGCAAATCTGTAACTCCAAGTTCTCCCATGTGGTGAGAGAACTCGAGAACCTGTGTATGCAACCATCCCACCACTGAGTCGAGGGACCACTCTGTCTCGGTCCTACCACAGAGGGAAAAGGAGAAACCAACTGCTGAGTCCAAGGCCTCTGTCCCCCTAGCGGCGAGGAACAGAGCGTGGACCCTGAAGCAGGCTGCCTCGTGGTCTACTGCGGAATCGCCGAGAAAGTGAGTGAATCCGTAATCGAAGAAGTCCCAGCGGCGTCGGAGGTCAATGCTCGTCAGACCACGAGGGATAGCTGCAAGGGAAGATGTCTGAATCTGCAAAGGGGGCCGCAAGAAGGGCTGGCCCTCTCTCGCTAGGCGACTCGTGGCAAAAGCGCTGCCAAGAGATCTCCTAGCCGCCGGCGAGGGACGAGTCTCCTGAGTCGATTGTGGTACTGAAGCAGGAGGAGGGGGAGAAGGAGCTAGGGGGGGGGGGGGCGGAAGAGAAGAGAAGCGGGGCGGGGCGACAGAGACAGGGGGGCGAGGTGAGGAGTGGGCGGGAGCAAAGGGCGGGGGAGGGGATGAGGAGGAAGAGGGGAAATCTGAAGGTGGGGGGGGCTGGTGAGGGTGAAGCGGAAGAGGAGGCTGACGTAGGGGGCTCCTCCTACTCAAGAGGACCAAAGCAGTTCCCCGTGGGAACCCACTGCTGCTGAGTAGGCACCTGAGGGCCACTCTGAGTGCCAGGCTGTTGCTGTGGCCCCTGGCGTCGACGACCACGGGCCTGCTGCCACCCCTCCTTCGCTGGAGCCCCAGGCTCGGAGGGTGGCTCAGAATCTGTGCGCTGTGTCGCTGGCTGAGGCTGCGGCCCAGCCTTGGCAGGTTGGGGCTGAGGCTGAGGTGCAGGTCGAGGCCTCCTCCGTGGACAGGCCTTCGCTAGGTGGCCCATCTGTCTGCAAATGAAGCACTGGTTCGGGATACCCGAGTACTCAACACTCTGCCTAAACCAACCCCCACTCACCCGAGACAGAAGGATGACCTTCGGGAGCGTGTGGGTATCTTTGACCAAAACTCGAACTGAAGGGATGCCGGCCGCCTTGGCAGCTACTGATGCTGCCGTACGAGGTGTCTCCAGAACAGTCCCGATGGCGGAGCCAATCCTGGAGAGCAGTGGAAGGTACTCCCTCCGTAAACCCGGAAAGCAGACTGAGATGGGGATGTCTGCCTCCTCTACTAGCACATCCGAGTCGGGTCAAAACCGTGTCGCCACTGTCGAAAGTGGGCGCGTGATGCTCGGATAGCCAGTGGACTCATAGCTATGACCTTGGAGGCCATCTCGGAAGTCTCGAACTCGATCTGGTAGTACCCCTGTCCGAGGATCTGGACATCCAAAATCTTGCCCACCTCTGCGAGAAGGCGGGCTTGGAGAAGGTCTCGCAGCTCTCCTCTGCTAGGACGGGTGCCGAGAACCTTGCAGATGACAGAAGTCGCCTGCAAGCGCTCTACCTCTGCGGCAAGGCTCGCTTGCTCTGTCGGCGAAAGAGCAAGTCGAATGGTGGGCTCAACGGGGTCGGGCGAGGGGGCTTCAGGCGAGTCCCTCTGTGGCGGAGCTGGGGCCTCCATCTGTGTCTACTGCTGAGTCGAAGAAGCGGACGGAGAAGAACAATCTGCAGTCGAGAACGCTGAACACTTGTCCGAAGAAAAGGTGTTGCAGAGCCAGGCGCAGAAAACCCTTCGGAGATAATGCGGACAAAAAAAAAGGGGGGGGGGATGGAGGGAAGGAAAAGGAGGTGAGCACGGGTACAGAAGGCTGCGCGGGGGGGGGGGGGGGGGGACAGCCAAGGAGTGGGGGGGGCAGCAGGAGGGCTAGGGGGGGAGGGGGCAGGAGGAGGCGGGCTGGGCAGGGTGGGGGAAACAACGCGAAGGCGGGAGGAGAGAGGGGGTGCAGTGCGAGGGCGAGGGGGGGGGGGGGCAGCGTGGGGGTGGCTGAGGGCAACGCGAGGGTTAGTAGGAGAAGGGGGGTGAGGGGGAGCGATGCCGCAAGGGGGCTGGGGGGGGGGGGGGGGGAGCGTGCAGCAGCAGCGAGCTCTCTAGACAATCCACATGCCTCGACAGCTTTTTTGAGATACTCCTCAGATTGTGAAACTTTACCTCGAGGCTTTTGGTTTAGCATAGTTTACTCCAAATGGAACCCAAAATTCAGCTTGGCCGGAGATTTGGTGCAGTGGGATGCACAAGAGGGGAGTTACTCCGCTCCTTTGTCAAGAGATGCCTTGATTTTGATACTAGAGTCAC
Organism: Adiantum capillus-veneris; assembly: GCF_014529385.1. Classification (NCBI taxonomy): domain Eukaryota; kingdom Viridiplantae; phylum Streptophyta; class Polypodiopsida; order Polypodiales; family Pteridaceae; genus Adiantum; species Adiantum capillus-veneris. Next base: position 86,605,908 of record NC_140958.1, on the reverse strand, counting down.
TGATGTCTCTTTGAGCTTCAGGGATACTAAAAGCTGACAATATTCTGCTATATGACTTTATGAAATGGAATTCTTGATTATGATAGTGATTTGTTCTTGATTTTTTAAGTGCAGGAACTGATAGACGAAATGACTGCAGCATTTTGGTTTGATTGATCTCGAATAGACATGGTTGCAATAGGGGTTAGTCAATCAGACATCGATGAGGTCCCGATTGGATCTAGATGCGATTGCTAGCTACATTGCCGATAAATCATGGTCTAAGATCCGAATGAATATTGAATGTCATGTGATGTCTAGTGATGTCTTGTGGTGTCGTGTGATGTGACTGTCGATTGGTATATGTGCTAGATGTGTGTTACTAGTACGTAGGTACTAACATTCAGTGTCTGCTAAGACGGTTTATGGCCTCTATCTGTTTTGCAAGCGTAATTGAGGGTGAGTACAATGCTTTCAAGAGGGGGGTATGTCACAAAGTGATGATGTGGCTGTCCGATTGCTAGGGTTTGGATGACATGAAAGCCAGTGCAGAAACCCTAAATTGCTGAAACCCTAATTTTAGAAACCCTAACCCTAAAACCTGCAAACCCTAAATTCTGCCAAAAACCCTAACTGTTGGAAACCCTAATTCCCTAGCAGCAGAAATGCCACGTGGTAGCAGTACGAATGCCCGGATTTGGCGGCGGGTTTTGCAGCAGAATTGGCAGCTTTTGGGCGACGTGATTTACGACAGGCTGGTGTTTTTCTCTACGCAATTGGAGAGAGAGAGAGAGAGAGAGAGAGAGAGAGAGAGAGAGAGAATATTTTTGCTTTATTTACAAAAGCTCAAGGGAGCTTGTGAGAGAGAGAAACTTTGCTTTTGATTTGAAGCTTTTGGGGCTCTGCTTTCGGCATCCCTTGTAAACATTTAATATGTGGAATGGGCTCCCACTTTGCAGAGCATCTGGACGCAAAGTCTGAGAGTGAGACTCGATCCACTCATGTACTTCGAACATTGATTAATACAAAAAGAAATACCGAAAGGGGCGCCAGTCTTTGGGGCCAATATCTCTAGGCACGGAACTCCGTCGGGCCAGTGCAAATCTATTGTGAACTGTGAAGTGTTTTGAAGTGGTTATTTGGTGTTGTCGTGATTGATTCTTGACTTGGAGTGTCCAAGTCTGTTACAACCAAGGGAGAGCCAGAGGAGTAGTTATCACAGCAGATCTCAGAGTCCACCCACACTAGAGAGAGCCCACCCACACTAGAGGTACGTTGATTGATCGAGCCATTGATCTAGGCAGATCCAAACGCCCATGACCTCGAGGGGTCTCCCACCATCGACGAAGGCTGCAGCAGAAGATCGAGATCACTCTAGCTCTACACACAAAACGCCCAAACAGTATTGGCCATGGAGGATGTTGATGAGATTCGACAGCGACCGATGAGAGATTTCATTTGAACCCCCCCCCCCCCCCCAAAAAAAAAAAAAAAAAAAAACTCGTTTCAGCTCCGGATCAGCTTCATATTCATTTCCTTAGTGTTTTAGTGTTTTTAGTCTTAGTTCTTTGTACTTTCCGTACGCAGACATGGTATCAGATTCTCCAATTGTAACTTTCTGGTCTCATAGGTCATTTTGGCCTTTCGAAGACGTTAATATAACATTTCATTTCATTTCTCTCTCTCTCTCTCTCTCTCTCTCTCTCTCTCTCTCTCTCTCTCAAGAGGGGTGTGCGTGTGGGGCGTGCATGCGCTTGCTTGCATCTGAGTGTGTCTATTTGGTGGCTATGGTTATCCTTGTACCTGGGATGCACTGGCTGCTGCATGAAAGTGTGGCATGCTTCCACGTACTGCTTTCTTTGGTATACTGCTTGAAGTTCCCTCTTTGAGCCGTTTTTTCGATGTTAGAGTGCATTGTTTTGCAGGTTTTTAATGTCTTTAGACTTGCTTCTCAATGTGCATTTTCATGATCTCTTCTGAATGATTATTTGGCAGTGTATTGAGTTGGAAGCTCATGCAGTTAAAGGAATGGGAAAAACCCATGCAAAATGGTCTCCCGTAGCTACGGCCAGATATCGAATGCTTCCAGAGGTAATTTAGTTTTGGGATTAAGATTTTAAGTTCATGTACATTATGGCAGACTGTGTATATGCTCCTCTCTGTCTTTTGTCAGGTTGCACTTTTGGAGGATGTGCGGGATACACTTGCAGAGGAGCTAGTTGAGAAATGCCCAGTAAATGTGTTTGATATCGAGGATGTATCTAAAGGTCAGCACCTGTCAGAGTTTTGAATGCTATGCTTGCATACTTCATTCTTTGTTGCTTATTATATGGCATGCTGCAGGGAGGAAGAAGGCAATAGTAGCACGCCCTCGTGATTGTACTCTATGCAGAGAGTGTGTAATGGGAGAGGGTTGGGACAAACGTGTGCAGTTACGACGAGTAAAAGAGCATTTCATATGTAAGGCTTTTAATTTTCATGACGGAGCTGATGGTTGTTTTGTCTTGTGGGTGATCTATACCTTGCACTTTCCATTAAGGGTGAATCTGGGCTTATCCTGGATTCATCTAGGTATATTTAATTTTTACTTTAAGCATTCCCGGGACAAGTATGCAGCATTTATCAGTGGCCTTTGGGGTATTTTTTGGCAGTTTCTGTGGAGTCCACAGGTGCATTACCACCTGAAGTTCTGTTTGTAGAAGCAGTGAAAGTCTTAGAGGACAAGTGCCAAAGAATTCTGACTGAGCTATCTTGACAGTTGGATTATCGATGTTTACGAGTGCAGTTTGCTTGAGGCTTGCCGCTGCATTGACCCAAGATGTCCACATTGGTATCAACGAAGAGGAGCCGCTCTAGCGGGTTAGTGAAAGGCCGATGATACGAGTACTTGTCAACACACAACAGAGGAGATAAGCTTGCGCAGGACGGAGAACGAGAAGGTTGCAAAGAACATACTTAGGATTAGGTGATAAGGTGTAGGCCAGAGGACTTCTCTTGGAGTTATTCATCATTCCAAGCTCCAATCCTGTACTCCAAGCTTCAGTTTTGGCTTCTTTTCTCCAACTATGACAACTCTGGCTATGTTGAGTTTTGTTAGTTGTTATGAACCTGAGCAGCCTAATTGTATAGTATGAAGGGTGAAAGCTTTCCAGAGCTTTTAATGAAATGCTGACTTTCTCTTCTGTCATGTTCAAGCTGTGTTTGCAGCTGGATTTTGAATCAGCCTTTCTCACAAAGAGTTGCTTGGACTCGTGAGACTGTTCTTCGTCTACTGCTTGGCTCTTTGAAGTCTTGCTGTGAGTAAACAGTAGGAAACGTTGCCAAACAAGATCAACTGTGTTCTCTAGAAGCATTTTCGAATTTCGATATCAAGGAATAACACGGAGCTTGGAGTATTACAATGTCCTTTTTCGGAGGAAAGATTGGATCCAAGATTGACTTCAACAACATGGTAGGGCTGCGCACATGGCCTAGCGTAGGCCCGAGTTCATGGTCCATGCACAAGTACCCTCTCTTTGAGCAGGTCATAATGGTAGAGTAGTATATTGATGTAAATTGTTGATGATTGCTGCCACATCCAAATCTTGTGAATTGCGGTACCGGATCAAACATAAGGTGTCTTGTAGTTTTTACTATCTGCCTGCTTCATAAAAGTTTTTGTAGGGTATATGAATGCCCATGTCTGAAAAATACGGTGTACTCTACGACCGTATTGTATGACCATACAATACGGGACACAGCAAGATATCAAATGGCTTTTAAAAGAGATTTTTAAAATACTCTACAACCAGATTGTATCACCACGGTACGAGACACCACATGATATTAATTGGCTTTTAAGAGTTTAGTTTAAAAGTACCGTTCAAATCTAAACTGTATGTACCAATTGTGCTGTGCTTCATAGTATGATTGATAACCTGGTGTGCAGTGAAGTGTGGTAGTGGGGGCTGGTTTGCCACTCTGGGTGGGTTAGGTACATCATGAAATCTTATCTGTCGATTATTAGCTTATTTTATATCTATTAACATATGGAATATTTTATACCTTTAGGATCCCCCGATATCATAATTTGTACAACTTTTGCATCATTTTTATTCCTATGGCAGATAGATTTCTAGAGCAATGAAGATATTGTACTTGTATTCTCGAGTCATGTTCCAATCTACAAACATGGCATGCCACAATCACTCCATGAAAAATATAAGTCGCTTTTGATGTTCAACATAGCAGTACTTTTGTGTCTTAAGTTTGTCTAGGAGACATCCAATTATGTGTGCTAAGTGAGTGAATCTTTTGTTTCCTCCCAAGCATGCGTAGTTTAAGTGAACAAGTTGGTAATAAGGTCAATAAAATTAGGTTGGGTGCTTTTTAGGTCTCTTAAATTAGCAAGATGGTAGCTTGATACTTAATCTGTAGATAATTTTTGACACAAGGCAGGCTGATCACTCCCATAGAGAGTCTCCATGACCCAATGATAATGCACCTCAATGATTCATGATCAAGGTTATGAACTTTTTGATACATTCTCAAACTAAGGTGCACAATGTCTTCTATATCAATTTACTTGACTGAAAGTATCCGTCACAACCAATGCATGTATTGGATGTTGCAAACCATAGTGACTAAAGTGGAATATAGTTTTTGATCTTCAACCCAAGTTGATTTTGAAGATCCATGTTAAAGAAATCATTCACTGAATGATAATGAATTGAACACACTTATATTTATTGTGTAGAAATGAGGATAAGTTGAAAATACTTCGTTCTTTGTGTAGAAGTACATCGAATTTCATATGAAGGTGGGGATATCTTCAACTCTCTAGCTTTTAATTGAGAAAAGCTGCTTTTTGTGAGCACTAAATTCAAGATATTTTGACATTTATTTTTCTTGTTCGCCTGTAAATTTGTGAAGGATTTTGAAGAGCAAGGTATCATTAGAATATCTTAAGAGAACACATTTAGTAAGATACTTTGCACTTGATAAATATTGCTAGTGTGAGGCCATTTGTTGATACATGACTGAACTTTTACCAACAATAAACATCTAGTGAAATTAAATCAAACGTGATTACTTTAGAAGCTCGCTGATTTGTTCAGATATCAAAATTAAAGGCAATCTACACGGAGAAATGAGTGTGTATTCTTGCAACAACGTTTGATTCAAATACTATGTATGTTGAATCTTCCACAAATGTCTCAGATGTTTTGAGCTTATATGCCACAATTGTATCACCTAAACTAAGATCATAAATATACATCTATCATCCAAGAGTTTAACAACAAGATCAAGTCTTGCAAGGACAAAGATAGAAAAGATTCCGTTCGATCCTAGGTATATAGTCTTGCAAGGGTAGAGATAGAAAAGATTCCTTTCGATCCTAGGTATACAGTCTATCTGTTAAATGATGCCACATTCTTGCATAATACCACATGCCTTCAAGATGCAAGCATATGGGATTGCATTTTGAGAGTGGCCCACACTTTGCATCCAATGTAAAGAGTCTATAGCTTCCTTGCCATGGCCATGTTAGTAGACACACTTGGAAATAAGTGCAACCCAAGATATGATGCCCATGTTGGACATACCTTGTATAGTAAGCACAATCCAAGAAAGGACACCTCCGACTAGAAGCATCAACAACTTGGCTTTTTTACCATGTCCATGATGACATTTTGCAATAATTGTAGTCCAAAATAAACATCTTGGACCATAAGATTTTGATAGACGTGCTCTAGAAAGATGGATGTATATTGGGTCAAATGTCAAATGCTATGAAAATGAGAGATCAAATGGACTTCAGCAATCGCACAATGTTTTTTTTATTTAAAAAAGGGACCTTGTGTTAATGATGCATTCTTCCTCAAAATTATTTGAAATATCTATGGAGAGATATATTTCTCAATATTATTGGTAGATCTATGTAGAGAGATGAAGAGCTATTATAGAGAAGAATGCAATCGTATAGATAGAGGTTGAGAAATGTGGTATGTGTGTGGGCAAGATGCAATTTGCAATTAGCCCTTATAAAACAATCCTTAGTAAACTTAGAATGCTAAATTTAGCCCAAAATTCATCCTTCACATGTTTCAATGGTGCCTCAAGAAAGGCAATGAAGAAAGTGAATTAGATTTTTACAACTATATCAAGCTGGGAAAATTCACATGTGCAGAACAAGCATGCCAAAGTTTTGCATTTGAAATATCCTTACAATAAAAGCTACCCTTCCACACATTTCTTGTAGGCATCGAGCTTATATATCCCCTTAACAAAATGCCAAATGACCCAATAATATCATCAAAATTGAGATTATGCACAATACATCTATCTTCCACAAATTTCACGAGTGTAAATGTAGAGAAATGATCCTTCTTGACCCCTTGTACATATAAAGCATCAGCAAATGTAAAAGAATCCCCACTTACAACAATAACCATGAACTTCGCAATCCCCTTAACTCGATAAGAAGCATTGTTGGCACATGTGATAGCATTCTCATTAGGAACAATCTCAAGATAGATGAATAAAACCTTATAGACATTATGTGCTTAGTTGCACTACTCACAGAGTACCAGACATGATCTATGGACTTGCAATACATGCATCATGAATAGATGGATCATATTGACACATCATCCACATTAAATACATGCAACATGGACAAATGGGTCACATTGACAATGTGCACTAAAAGAAAATTCTATATCTTGCACACAACATTTGTTGAATTTGAATTCAAAGAAGCGTCTACAATGGTTGCACAAGCCTCTTTAGCCCCATAAGCTTAGGGCATTTCTTGATGAGGTGATAATTTTCCTTACAATAATTTCATTTAAGATTTTCTTACCTTTATCACCAGACTTCTCAGACTTACAAACATTTGAGGATGAAATAGCTACTGAAGAGTGCGTGGTGCGTGCGGAGTGCAAGGGAGAAGAAGAGCAGACACGAGCACAATGTGGGTGGAGCTCTCCAGTAAGGATTCGAATTGCCTCACTACTCCTTATTGCTCTATATGATCAAAAGAATAGATAAGTCTTAGTACGGCAAGTGTGATGTGTGTTCGGCCAATTAGCCTGGACCCTAACAATCTCCCACTTGAAGGCCAACGAGGCCCAAGTGGCCTATGTATGTACATTTGTACAACCATGAAGCATCCAAGCGGCTTCACCCTACACCCATCATCTCCATGCAATGTGCAAACCTCTCAGAGGGCGGCCCTTTGTGAGAGCATGTGCATGTTTGTCATCCATATGAACCTTGACTAGCTTAAAGCACTTGCTAGCCAATATGTCACGTATCACATGAGAGTGAGCTATTTGTGTAACCAGACTTGAGGCTACGTCCTCAAATCTCACGTTGGGATACTCAATCTCTTTCATAGGCTGTCTATACATCCTTGACTCATTAAAGATCACTTGTGAACTACAAATAACTGTTTGCAATTGTGGGTGCCAGAGACAATAACCCATCTCTCCATTTGCACCATAGCCAACAAAGATGCATTTGTGTGACTTGGGTCCAACTTCTTTCTAAGCTCTTTAGGAATATGTGAGAATGTCTCACATCCAAACACACCTAATCTATCATAATTGGGCTTCTTGCCTATCCACATCTCTTGTGGAATCTTGTAGTTTAACGGTGTTCTAGGCGGCCTATTCATTATATGCACCGTTGTCATAACAACCTCTGCCCAAAACACTTGAGATAAATTTGCCTTAGATAGCATGGAATTGACTCTCTCTCTTGAAATAGTTCTATTCATGTGCTCAACAACTCCATTTTGAGTCGGTGTGTACGGTGTAGTAAACTGTCTTTTAATGCCTCATTTACTAAAAAAGTCCTTAAACTCAGTGGAGACGCACTCTCCCCCATTGTTAGTATGCAAAGACTTCATTTTCTTGCTTGGCTGGTGCTCAACCATAGCTTTAAACTTTTGGAAGACACTAAAGAGTTCGTCTTTCCTCTTCAAGAGGTAGACCTACACCTTTCGAGTAGAGTCATCTACAAAAGTCAGGAAATACAATGCCCCCACATAGAGACATACGCGACATAGGTCCACATAGATCACTATGAACCAAATCTAGAGGATTCCCTAACTTTTAATCTAATAGCAAAGGGGTAAGTGTAGTCTATTTCCCGTATATACAATGCTCACATAAACTAAAATCAAAATAGTTTATCACAGGGATATTGCCCAAACGCTATAAGTGCTTCATTCCTTTCTAACTCATATGACCAAACAGGCTATGCCTCAACTTAGAAGAAGGCAGCTCGACTACATAGATAGAATTTACTTTCACACAAGAGACATAAAAGGAATATAATGAGACAAACTTTTGGCCTTTGAGCATGACCAAGTTACCGTTTTTGATAATCCAGGAACCATCACCAAACATTGTAGTGTATCCAAGATCATCAAGCTGCCTTGCTGAAACCAAGCTCTTAGTTAGCTTTGGCACATGTCTAACACCTTGAAGCAATGAACTAAGTACCATTAGGCATACACAACTTCACATCTCCAATGGCACATATCTCAAGCTGATGAGAATCACCCAGCTGAACTGAACCATGTGTAGAAGCATAACTCAAGAACCACTCCTTGTGAGGAGTAACATGAATCAATGATCCAATTCTCCACATAACATTTGTCAAGAGCTAATAACACCCCTAGACTCAAATGAGAAGTGAAGACTAGTACATCTAATGACTGTGGCACGTCAGGGAAAACATCAACATGTGGAGAATCAATGAAATTGAGCTTCTCTATCTTCACATTGCTCTTAGGAGGTGCAAGACTAATGACAATGAATTTACTCTTTTCTTTTTGTAACATATGGTAATCCTTTTTCATGTGTCCTTTCTTGTGACAATGGTAGCATCCAATGCTCCTTGTGTCATGTCCATGACTCTTGCTATGCGCATTCTTGTTGAGAACTATTGTGACTGCGACTATGACCTCTTTGCCATTGATGGTTTTTATGACTACTTTCACTAGCCATATATGCATAACCATGTCCACTAGTGTCAAGAGATTGATGCCGAATCTCTTCCGTGAGCAAAGCACCAGTAACATCACTGAAAACAAGCTCGCTTTTAGGGGCATACCTACTAATGGCAATACTAAATGTATCCCAAGATGCAAGAAAAGAGCATAGCAAGAAAATGGCTTTCATTTCATCCTTGTAATTCATTCCTTTAGAAGTCAGTTGTGTGAAAACACTATTGAACATGTTCAAATGTGAAACGACACTACTGTCCTCTTTCATGCTAAGACACATAAGAATTTTCGTCAAAATTACTTTGTTTGATGCACTCTTACCATCCCAAACTGAGCATAATGACTCCCATAATTCCTTTCCAGTAGTTTTGTCCATAATCGTAAAGAAAATGAACTCACCAAGGTGTAGGCAAATGGTCACCATAGCACGAGCATCAAGCTTCTCCCACTCATTGTCAATGCAAACACCCTCTTTATACTCTTTCAATGGCGTTGTAAGGCCCTTATTTGACCAAGACATCAAGCATACACTGCTTCCATATCGTGAAGTTTGTGCCATCAAAACAACTCTAGTAATAGAACTGCTAGAATCTGCACCAATTATCTATTGACCCTATGTCCATAGAAGCTAGTTTTACATCCTAACCTTGCACAATGTTACAAATATCCTATACAACAAGGACAAGTTGCACCATGTCTCACAACATGTATGCCCAAAGTGGTTACAAGTCTCCATTAAGTTTGTCCTCGAGAGACAACATGCAACAACATCGTTGTTAACCATAGTCGGTGACTAGGCCCGATGTAGAAGTTGTACGTGAAGAGGAAAAAATGTACGAAACCAACTATGCTATATAGCACGACTGCATGTTTTGAAAAAAAAATTCACCTTAAAACAACTTGCACAAGAGGAAGAAATTGTGTGCACATTATTGCAAGTGGTGGAAACGGAGTTCAAAATGAGCTTGAATGAAAATTCGAATGATACCTAGCTTTACTAGCTTATCCGAAATATATGCTGCCTTGAAAATTCTCACCAAATATCACCTCAATCTAAGAAAGTGATCCAAGAGGGTGTTGATGATGCTGCTCAAGATGCAAATGCCTTATTTGATAACAATTGTTTGAGATCTTTCTCTTGCAATTTCATGTTAAGGACCGTCGGCTGTAGTAGACTTGTGAATACATGTACTCTTTGGTTGTTTGTAAAACCGAATGAAATTCCTCTTTAGACATGGCTTACACATGCAACACGACATCTTTCCAAAATCTCGAAGCATCATCAAATCTTGACCAAAATTCTACAACAGACTCGTGCTCTTGCATAAACAAACTAGTGACATGTTTCCATGCATCTTTGTGAGAAATCACCTTTTTGAACTGCTTCAAAAAGCATCTCTTACGCTTGTCCCAATTCACTTTGTCAACCTTTGACAAGCCCTCATACCAATCTCTTGCATCACCTCTGTTGATCACCAAATTGATACTTGCAAGCTTTAGCACCTCACTTGGAACTGCACGGCATAAACATGTCAAATCAAACTCATAGGAGACAAGCCAATTGTATACATCCTTGCAACCTGTGAAATTTGATGGTTTGGAATGAAATCACCATCATGAAACTCCCTTCAACATCCAAAATGTGGATATATCAATGCTCAAAATCCAAAATTTGGGTGCACAACCGGAAATTTTCGCTCCCAAGCAGGATCGCCAAAGAATGATAAAGCAAAAGACATTGTGCGCACACTCACACACCCTGGAACCTTAACACAACACAAGGAATTTACTTTAATTCCTCACCGCACACACTACCACTCAAGAGCTCAATGAAAATCTTCCCCACAATCCCTATTCAAACTCCAAACACCTCGACTTTCAAGACCTTGCCGGCCCACATACGCTACAAGGTGAATCGAGTTGATCAGCGCTTGAAATCACACTTGATGGCGATCAAAATATGCACAACAACCCACCAAAAGCTCAAAAACTCCAGCCAAAAAATGCCCCTCTCAAACCATTGCAAAAGATTCACTAGACTCCACTCTGTTGGACTCTTTGGAGTAGCCCCAACCCTAATGGCTCTAATACAGGGTCACATAGTCTTGCAGAAATCCGCAGATTGTTCCCTCAATTCCTTGCACACACACATCCATGGAAATCTCATAACTTCCATAGACTCTCCCAAATGCAATATTGAAGTGAAGAAACTCTCATTCACTCCTCCACACACTCGAAAACAGGACGCGAACAAGACGGGACTGCATAGGACCACCTGTTAAACCTTGCTTCCTCCCCCACACAGAGATGTTTAAGTGTTGATATTGCACTTAAAAACTTCTTCCCTCAGTCCAAACACTCATGGAACCATGAGTGATGTGGCAACTTTAAACCTTCTCACACCATTTTTGACCATTTTTTGACCTTTTTTCGATGCAGTTTTGGCCAGTTTTGACCCCTGACGGGCATTTTTCATCGAAAAACACCAAACAGACTCCAAAATCCACCAAAATTTGTAGTCTTGGTTTTTGATACCGAAATATCATTTCCACATGCCTACAATCCACTTTTGACCACTTCTAGGGCGGTTTGCGCATCGCTACCTACCAGGCGTTGCAAATACACAATTATCGCATGTGTCAAACTTCCTGGGCGAGATGAGAGTGCCCACACTTTTTGCTTGCAATTTTTACATTCTAAAAATCTCAAAAACCACTCGGGACCACATCCAAGGCTTTTCTACCCTATCCAGGCATGTACGTTGCCCGACTGTTGGCATGCAAGCATGACTAGTTACAACTTGTACACACCGCATCATTTTTGAAACTTGAAACCACTTTGAAAAGCTCCCAAATTCATGTATTTACACCTTTTTGTATATATTACCATGCATATACATACTACTTTGTACACGCCAAAAGCTGTTTATCATCATTGCCCAACCCCTAGTTGAGCATTTCTGCTCAGCACTCGCATCAAATAGTGACGTAATACCTTAAAAGTGGCCGAAAACTTCCTCTTGGATCATACGGAAACTCATCAAGTTTCATAGCACCACCTATGTGCCCAAGCATGTCACTCATACCAAAGAGGAAAGCGTCGATCTTCTTGCCAAAAGGTCACCCACCTAGATCCCAAGCACGCTAAGTATCTTCTACATTGTTGGCACCTACAGTCTCATACCATACTTTGTTCCAACCAGCCAATCCCACAAATACCTTAAAATGCATCTCATACCTATAGCTCATTCAATTGAAAACCATAAATCTCACATCATCTTTTTGATGCATTAATTGCTCTTCATTCCCCATGGCCAAGAGATCATCACTCCAAACACTAACAGGCCCCTTCCAAAATTGAAAAATCACCTCAGTAACAATATCACTAGCATCTTATTCTTTCACATAAGGTGTCTGCCACTTGAAAATCTGGTAACATGCATACAAAGCCACAGAAATCATTGTAACCAAGTACTCATCATGCCAACCTGTCCTCAGACTTACCAAGGGCCAATCGGGATCTTTGCAGATAAAAGGGTATGGTTCAACCATACGATGAAGCATGTGAATTGCATCCATGAAATCATTGTGCAAGAAAAATATCACTCTAACTTCCTTGTCTACTGCATTGTCAAGATGTTTATACTGAGCAACCACATGGCATGTGTCACCGTCAACATCCCTTGGAGATGGCACTAGCATCAAATCCTTGCATACATAGGCCTCATTCCCATCACCTTCACAACCCAATACCTTTGCATCACAATCACTAGATGGTTTCCCAAACCCTAGCTCTGGTAAAGCACATGGACTCAAGGTCACATTAACCATCATAGCATCATCCTCTCCTGCATCATCTTCACTCGGTGTAGAAAGTTCTTGTCCATAGCACACCATCTCATTGTCAATGAAAGCATCTATGTCATGTTGCTGCAAAGCTCCTTCACAAAATATACATTGCTCTTTGTGCAAGGCTACCATATCCTTCAATGAATCTAGCAACTCTATGTCATCATCGCATATATCACTACACCAACTCTCACTAGCATCAGACATGTCACCATCATAGGCTACATCATCCTCCTCAATTTCACTTTCATCATCTTCACTTTCCATGATAACAAGAAAGCTTCCACATTTATTTATTGTGTCCTTAGCATCCTCCACCATAGGCACGTGAATGGCTTCCACAATTGCTTTACATGCTTCATTCATGCTTGCTTGAAGCATATAATAATTTGCATATGTCTCCAAACCATTATTCTTGCCATCATGAGTATCTGCAACCACAAATTTGTGTACATAAAGGTCATCTACACTATCCATACCAGGTATTGATAAGGGGCACTTCATGCTTGTAGCAACACACAATTTTCTCTCTTTTTGTAGCTCTATTTTCAATGCTTCACACATGGAATTGGGGTCTCTCTCTTGCAATTTCATCTTAAGGACCGGTTGCAGTAGACTAGTGAATACCTGTACTCTTTGGCTATTTGTAAAAGCGGAATGAAATTCCTCTTTAGACATGGCTTACACATGAAACACAACATCTTTCCAAACTCTCCAAGAATCATCAAATATTGAACAAAATTATGCAACGGACTCGCATAAAGAAACTAGTAACTTGTTTCCATGCATGTTGGTGAGAAACCACCTTCTTGAACCGCTTCAAAAAGAACGTCTTGAGCTTGTCCCAATTCACTTTTTCATCCTGTGACAAGCCCTCATACCAATCTCTTGCATCACCTCTGACCACCAGATCCTGATACCTGCAAGCTTTTACACCTCACTTGGAATTGCACGGCATAAACATGTCAAATCAAACTCAAAAGACGCAAGCCAATAGTCTACATCCTCGCAACCTGTGAAAACTGATGGTTGGAATAAGACCACCATCATGAAGCTCCCTTCAACATCCAAAATGTGGATACATCACTGCTCAAAATCCAAATTCTGGGTGCACAACTGACAATTTTTTCTCCGAAGCAGGATCACCAAAGGATGATGGAGCAAAAGACATTGTGTGCACACTCACACACCCTGGAACCTTAACACAACACAAGGAATTTACTTTAATTCCTCACCACAGAGACCACCACTCAAGAGCTCAATGAAAATCCTCCCCACAATCCCTATTCAAACTCCAAACACCTCGACCTTCAAGCCCTTACCGGCCCACATACACTACAAGGGGAGTCGAGTTGATCAACGCTCGAAACCACAATTGATGGTGACCAAAACATACACAAAAAACCAATAAAAGATAAAAAACTCCAGCCACAAAAGGCCACTCTCAAACCATTGCAAAAGATTCACCAAACTCCACTCTGTTGGACTCTTTGGAGTAGCTCCAACCCTAATGGCACATATACAAGGTCACATAGTCTTGCAAAAAGTCACACCTTCTTCCCTCAATTTCTCGCACACACACATCCATGGAAACCTCATAACTTCAATAGACTCTCCCAAGTGCAAAATTGAAGTGAAGAAACTCTCATTCACTCCTCCACACTCGAAAACAGGATGCAAACAAGCACCTGTAAAACCCTGCTTCCCCCCCCACACAGATAGGTGTAAGTGCTGATATTTCACTTCAAAACGTCACCTTCAATACAAACACTCATGAAATCATGAGTGATGGTGCAATTTTACGCATTTTCACACCATTTTGACCATTTTTTGACCTTTTTGGGTGCAGTTGTTACCAGTTTTGATCCCCAACGAGCATTTTTCGTGGAAAAATTACCAAACAGACTCCAAAATCCACCAAATTTTGTAGGCTTGGTCCTTGATACCCACATATTATTTCCACATGGCAACATTCCACTTTTGATGACTTCTAGGGAGGTTCACGCATCGCTACATATCACTCGTCGCAAATAGACAGTTATCGCATGTGTCAAACTTCCCGGGTGGGATGAGAGCACCCACACTTTTTGCTTGCATTGTTTACATTCTAAAAAGATCAAACACATTCCCTAGAGCCAAAATAAGCCACTCACGATCACATCCAAGGCTTCGATACCCTATCCAGGCATGTACGTGTGCTTGGCTACTACCTCACGCAAGCATGACTTTTCATAATGTGTACACGTCGCATCATTTTTAAAACTTGAAACCACTTTGCAAAGCTCCCAAATGCATGTATTTACACCTTTTTGTACATATTCCCATGCATATACACGCTACTTTGTACACGCCAAAAGCAGTTTATCGGCGTTACTCCATAGTGGAGACTAACATGGATTTAGAGATGGTGCCCCTAGAGGAGGACATTCTGAAGTTCTTGTAGATGCTTGCGACAAGGAAATTGCCGTTGCCAAAAGGTATCATGTGGATGGACAAAGGGGTTGAGTCGGCATTGCAATCATCAAATGCCGACATGATGATAGGTGAAGCATCAACAAAGGGTGAATCATAGGTAGAAAATAAAGAATTTTAGGCTCAAAAGACTTTCCTAGCAAAGAAAAGATAAAGTGGTCGACCTAGCAATACAAATTTAACTTTGAGGTAAAGACACTCAAGGCACGGATACCCCAAGGCACCATTTGTGAGAATGCCAACAAGTTCGCTACAAGCTCCGTCTCCCAGAGACTAGGCATCTCATTTGCAAGCATTCTTAAGGGTCCCAAGCCTATGGACAACAACAAACTCACAATAGTTCAAGCATCTACTATTGAAGGCCATGAAAACTGAGATGAATGCTAAGACCCGGCTTGAACAAACTGAAGATAATAGACAGATAGAGATTGGCCTTGGTGCTAACAAAAGGACTAGCTCACATGTTGTTTGCAATGGGCTACTCGAAGATGGTCTTGCAGATCGAGCATTAAGTGCTTTAAAGAACTCTCTTCCACAACAAGTGGAGGTAGTGGAGGCTATCACGGTTGAGATTCCACCAGCACTTATAAAAAAGCAGCTAGGCATGCTAGCAAAACTTAGGCTTGTGTTTGGCTTCAGTGGGAGAATCCCAAATAGATATGAGCTGATGAAATGGATTCAGGGACCACAAATTCTTGGGCATGGAGAGGCAATTGAAACTACTACATACCTCGATAAGGGCTTCTGCTCAGTCAAATTCAAGGACAACTTTGACGATGGAAAAATCTTGGATAAAGGTCCCCTGCTGTTAAACATGATAAATGTCTATGTAGTACCATGTGAGCCTGTATTTGATTTGGCTGAATGCCTCCATGAGATTCATCTTGTTTGGGTCGAGTTCGTGGGGTTGCCCAGTTGGCTCTAGGATAATATCAAGATGCTCACCAATCAACTGGGCACCCCATTGTTTGTTTTTAACAAGAGGGGCCTAGGCAGATCCTCTAACTAGGTTTGTATAGGCTGGAACATGACTAAGACACCACCAAAAAGCATGGTGATTAATGTTGGAGTAGGACTGGTAACTATTTTGCTCAATTTTGGGACTTACTTTGGGGCGTGCTTTGAGTGTAACAAATTTGGGCACTTTGATAAGGATTACCCCATGATGATTAAAGTGAACTTCGGGCTTGCAGCCCAGGCCTCCAGTTTAGGGGAAGTCAATCATGTCCCTACCAAGGGAACAACATCAGAAGAGGGTGAGAAACATGTAAAGATCTACGAAGGGACAAGAATAGGGAAGGAAAAAGAGGCTATGGCTAATGACTATGAAGTCACAGAAGACTAGAGAGGTGCAGAGCTTCACACTACAAATCCCCAAGCACCGTATTCCTTGCATCTACACCTAATATTTTGATAGTAATAACTGAGTTAGCTGTGAAAATTCAAGGACTGAAGAGGGCCAACTTAGAGTGAAGGTGGTGGCAAGAGAATCCATATCACTAGAGGCTAAGGGAGACTTGAAAGGGATAGGCTCCTTGGAACTCCACCCCGACTAAAAGGGGCAACTAGAGTTATCCCCCTTCACAATCCCTTTGAGGTGCTACAAGAAAAGATATCCCTTGACCTTGAAGAACCTCCGGATTCTCCCAGGGACACGGAGGCAGAGATCGGGTCAAATGTAGAGGAATTTGTCCCACTCTCCCTATGATGGAAGTTTTAGCTATACAATCATGGAACGTGAAAGGATTGAAGACCCCGAAGAAGCACGCCCTCTTCTGGGAGGAAGTCAGAAAGGATAAGGAAGTTAATCGTTGGGCCATCCAAGAACATCATCTGGATGCTCGCATCTAAAGAAAACAGGCATTTGGGAAGAAGTTGGTGTTCTATGGACAGGAAGTGGAGGGACTCAGTGGTGCCCTCTCTATTGTTTACAAGGATCTAGAGCCCAAAGTGATCCTTAATCACCCTTCTGGGAGAGTCCTAGGAGTGGGATTCATGTGGGAAGATCAACCTATCACCATAGTAAACATATATGGTCCCTGCAATGCCAAGGATAGAGCCAAATTGTGGATGCACCTTAGGGATTCCCCTATTGAAGGAGAATGGATACTGATAGGTGGCTTTAATATGGTGGAGAAGAGCAAGGACAAAATAGGTTTACCCATTCTATTGGCTGGTTTTGAAAAAGCTAAATGGATGGGTCTCTTTGAGAAATGGGCTATGATCGACTTGTGGGAGATGGGCCCTTGGAACAACATGCATGGCTTCATGTACACAAGCCTATAGTATGCTCGCACAACAGCCCAACTTGACAGGTGCTAATACTCTCACCAAGCTGACTGAAGCCCTTCGCTGCTTGAGATGAAGGTGCTATCAACAAAGAGCATGTCAGACCATCTACCTTTACGCCTAAAAGTCAAGAAAGCCAATGGGGTGGGGCTGGCCCCTAGAGGAAGTAAGAAGTTGCTTGTTACTGGGGCACACCAGTTCAAAGACCCTCTGTTTAGAAGTTTGACAAAGAAATCATTGAGTAAACTCAATAAGGATATCAATATGGAAAAACCTAAATCTTGGGACCTCTTTGCTCAGAGCATTTAGAAAGTGATCAAAAGCTCGAGCCCTTGGATGAAAAAGGCCCGAGAAGAAGTAGATTGAAGAGGAGGTTGCTCGTCTAACTTTGTTGGACGGGAAGCGACTCACACACCCATGAAGTGCATGTAAACACTACCTAGATAAACATAATTTCAATCGAGGACACAGATGACACGATAGGCACACGGAGGAAATCTCTTTAGCTTGTCAGGCTGAGACCATCCTACACATACAACACTCAGGAAGGCCAACTAAACCACAATCAAGAACCTCACTGCTCTCAACTACACCACCTAGCCACATACACACATACGGAAGGTAACTCACATAATCATGCCAGATTCGTACGAAACTTAAGGAACACAATCCCCTCACTAGGATACACCTGTCCCTAAGCTTCTACACTCAAAACCCTCACTCTAAACCCATCTGCGGAAAACGCGTAGGATGACAGAGCCGAATTTTGAAAGTGCCCGAAACTGAAATTTATGAGTACCTATGCGTAGCTTATGTCGCCACGATTCTATAGACTACTAGCACGCAGAAAACAAACATCGTTTGATACACTTACGGCCACAAATAGCTCGTAGATACATCGGCGTGTGCGCTTCGTCTCGTGTGGAATGCTTGGCGTTGTTGCGTAGCTCTCCTCGAGCCTACCGCAATGGTGTAGTAGGATCTCCAATGTGTTGAGAGAGCCGGGCGTAGCAAGAGGATGAAGCTCACGCTCACTCTCTTTGTTACGAGACTGGGCACCCTCCTGTTGTAGTGGTTAGCTGCAATTCGGATAGCTGGGCGTAATGGTTAATTATGTAATGTCTATTTATTTTACTAATTGAGTTGATGATGATTTTGTAGAGTGGAATGCAGGGAGTTAATGAAGAGGCGACGGCAACTACTCTTGGCCACTTTATATTTGCACAGTATCTTAGAACATCATTTCAATAAGCCACTATGGCTCTGTAAATAGTTATAGTGGGAAATCCCCTTATGGGTCATGCAAGAACTAATGAGCTTCACTCATTTGCAAAAGTAAAGTGGTTGTAAAAGAGGGGCCTCAATTTTTGGCACCTTAAACTCAAAATAATATATTCAATACCAACTCCACAAGAGAGGTGCCAGTGGAGTTTGGGGCTAGATTTAGGCCTTTCTCTTGCAGATTCTCTTCTCTACTCTCTTAAGCTATGGTTAATTTGCTGTGTACTCTCTAATCTAGTCTACATCTCTTACACATCTCTTACATCCCCTTACAAGCTTGTCTATGTCAATTCTATGTTTACTGTGTGTGTGTGTGTGTGTGTGTGTGTGTGTGTGTGTGTGTGTGTGTCATAGTCTAGGTGAGTGTGTGTGCTTGGAAATTGGAAGAAGAGGTGGACAGTTTGATGGTGATGGCTTGAAAGCTTGTGTTGAATATTATAAGCGGTCGATCTCCCCCTCTTCTCCCAACAGTGGTATCAGAGCCTCAGGTTTGAGGATTAATCGGCACCAGATTTCCGTTCTAAGAAGGAGTTCCTCTAATCGACAAAATTTCAATTGCAATTCATCAACCTTGCAATTCAAAGATTTGTGGCAATTCCAAAACTAATTGATCGAATTTGCAAAAGAAATTTTGCTTGGGCATCAATTGTCGGCCAATCGGCAACTCATTGGCAACCGGCTTCTAGTTTCCACTTCAGGACGATCAAGAACGGGTATGTTCCATAGCTAAATTCAAGCATTAGCTACTCTTGAGTATATTTGAAGATACGTACGAGAAGGTGAACCTATTCGGAATTGAAAGTAATCGAGAAGCTTCAATTACGACTTTGAAAGAGAAGTTGAATTGGGTAAAAAGAAATCCGCAAGAAGAAGGTAAAAAGCTTCGAGAATCGGACGGGTTTTGGCTTCGAACAATTGGCAATTTTCAAGCTTGGTAATTTGCCTTGCCTTGAACTTCCTCATCCCCAAAATCCACTGGTTCAATTCTGCTGTGGGAAGGGTTGCCTAGTAGCAAGTTAGCTTGAAGTTTCTGGCAGTGGGAAGGACCTCCAGCTCGTGACGACGACCTGCATGAAACTACCTGTAGCTGCCATCGATGTGGTCGCCTAGACCTGCCGGGTAAAAGCCCTCACCTCCTCGCGGTCCGAAGCTTCCCCTGCACGGCGTTCTGAGCCAAACCCCCTGCAGTGTGCTGCATGCAGCTTTCAAATTCGCCATGCAAGGCTTTTGAAGGGCTTCCCACACACACCCCTTAAAAATTACGAGTGGCCTACAATTGTCCGGCCGCCCAATACTCAAGCCTTTACAAAATAAAAACAAAAAGAAAAACAAACTTATCCTCCAAGGCTTTGCTCAAAGTCCTTAAAGCACTCCCTTCCTAATTTGGCCACCCACTGCTCTACTTGGACGTCCACCGCCACAAGCCCCAAGTTTTTAAAAAATAAAAAAATAAAAAAAATTTCGACATTCTTGAAGGGCACCCATACATCATCATTACTCGGCCATTGCACAGTCAAAGCTGGCGATTTGACCAGAGCCAAGAGCCAAATTGAATCACTCGCATCTCAAGTACGAAACTGGAGGCGATCAAAGGCCGGGTGTAATTAAACGACCATCCGCCACGACACTGGGCACAAATCAGACAGTGACCATAACGTAAAATTGTCAGTGTATTATTTTTTTGGGGGTAAGGGAGACCGGACACTACAAATTCAACTGGCTCGGTGACGCACCGTCGGACTGTCTACT
Source organism: Adiantum capillus-veneris (assembly GCF_014529385.1). Lineage (NCBI taxonomy): Eukaryota > Viridiplantae > Streptophyta > Polypodiopsida > Polypodiales > Pteridaceae > Adiantum > Adiantum capillus-veneris. The sequence goes on along the minus strand of NC_140958.1, from coordinate 86,585,292 downwards.
CTCTGGCAATTTCCTAGCGCGTCGCCATTCTGGACTGGACGCCACGGTTCGTTCTCAGCTAAGTACATTACATTTTTGTTATTTATTTTATTTTATTCCGCATATTGCATCTGTGAATATCACCAAATAGCTTTTTTTTAAACGCATTACCATTTAATTTATAAATAAATAAAAAAAACCAAAAAAAGAGAAAAGAAAAAGAAAAAGAAAAGCACGCAATCATGGCACATCTTCCTCATGCCCCCACGATTGCAGAGAAACTTCAAAATTTACAGCAGTCACTCACATATGAACGCATGCGAAGGCTAGAACTTGAAGATAAATTATTGCATTCTGCACGCACCGAATCTGCACCGCCACCCAAGAAAAACAAAATTAGCAGAAAAGCCTTCACTTTCAAAGATTTTGATGGCACTAAAGATGCTAGCACGGTTCTAGCATGGGTTAGTCAGTTAGATGACTATTTTCATGATGAAGACTTTCCCGAGCGTGAAATGGTAAAGTGTGCATCCAATCATCTGACTAGCAGCGCTGCATTGTGGTGGAACGCCACCAAACAACATGGAAGAAGACCACGCACATGGAATGCATTTAAAAAAGTGTTTTTGCCCCAATTTTTGCCCACACAGTACAAAGCTAAAGCACGACGTCAATGGGATTTAATTCGACAGGGTAGAAATGAAGATGTACAGGGTTACACTGACCGTTTTTGGAATTGTCTAATTCAATTGCAAGCTATTGAACATGTGAGCCGTAGGAAATTGAAGCGAAAGTACATATCAGGCTTGGGACTACAAATTAGTGCTGAGGTAGATATGTTCGAACCAGATTCTCTGTCAAAGGCCATTAACTTGGCTCTCAACGTAGAAAAGAAGAAAGGTGGACATTCCTCTCACACTGATCAACCTGCTAACACTAACCGCAACAAGAGACCTCCTTTTTCTCCTAACTTTGACAGAAGTAAACACCAAAGCCGTACCTTTTTCAAAAGACGAAGATTTGACAATCCTCCTACCACTGCTCAACCTCATACGAGCAACAACAACAACAACACCCAGCAACGAGGCAACCAAAATTCTTTCAACCAACGTTCTCCTCCAACTTCTAATGGTAAACAAAAAGGTGAAGTGTTTTAAATGCTTTCAGTATGGTCACTATGCAGATAAGTGCCCAAATGGTCATGCTAAGGACAATGGTCAATCCAATGGCCATTCAAATGGAGTCAACAGGAATTCAAATCAGAAACCCTTCAACAACAACCGCCCCAACGGCGCTACTCTTAACCTCATCGAAGATGCTACACCCGATGACAATGAAGTGGAAGTTAACTACGGTGAGGGATATGATCCTGATTATGATAACGATGACAACCCATCCTCAGGTACTCCTATATCTCCTCACACTTTGTTTAAAGTGCAAGGCACTGTTAAGGGTGAAAATATCACCATTTTGCTAGATGATGGTAGTAGCCATGATTTCATTTCCACACGATTGGCACAACAGCTATCACTCTCTGAAATTTCATCACCTCATAAGGTCAAAACTGTTTTTAATAATCAACTTTTTAATTGTAAAACTCAAGTCACTGTTGAAGTTTGCATTGGTGAATTCACACAAGCACGTACATTTTTGGTAGCACCATTGCATGGACTCGATATGATTTTGGGAATGCCATTTCGTCACGAATTTGACCCGTTGATTAATTATAAAACACGTACAATGTATCTCACTCATAATAATAAAACTTTCTCCATCCAAGCAACACTGGCACAACAAAAATTTCCACTCATCTCTCACACTCAAGCCAAACGAGCAACTCGAAAACAGGGGAAAACATATCTAGTCTTGGTAAATCAAATTTCTGCTGAAACTGAAACTTCACGTAATTCCACACACGATGCATTTCTCTCACAATTTAAAGACTGTTTCATGCATGATCTGTCACCTGGAATTCCACCATCACGCCCCGAAGAAAATTGACATCATATCGGGTAGTGAACCTCCTCGTAGAGCACCTTATTGTGTAAATCCTACCGCACACAGGGAAATACAAACTCAAATCACTGATTTACTTGACCGAGGCCTAATCCGACCTAGTAGTTCACCATACGGAGCTCCAGTACTTCTTGTCAAGAAGAAAAATGGAACCTTTCGTATGTGTATCGACTACAGGGCTTTAAACAAGATCACCATTAAGAATAGATTTCCTATTCCTAGAGTGGATGATCTACTTGACAAACTCAAAGGTGCACACATCTTTAGCAAAATTGACCTTAAATCAGGCTATCACCAAGTCAAAATGTTTGAACATGATGTCTACAAAACTGCTTTCAGAACACAAACTGGGCACTATGAATTTCTTGTCATGCCATTTGGTTTGACAAACGCACTAGCTACATTCACACGCATGATGAATCGCATTTTCATTGACCATCAAGATTTTGTGATTGTATTTTTTGATGACATTTTGGTATTCAGTAAATCTGAAGAAGAGCATAAGCAACATTTAACACGTGTATTTGATCTGCTTGCACAAAATCACTTGTATTTGAATCCTAACAAGAGTTCATTTTTCCAATCTGAAATTGAATATTTGGGACACATTGTATCGGGTAAGGGAATACATGTCGATCCAAAGAAAATTGAAGCCATTCAATCATGGCCTAGACCCAAAAACTTGCATGAGCTACGATCTTTTATTGGTCTTTGCAGCTATTACAGGAAATTTGTTCGTAATTTTGCTTACAAAGCACATTATTTGACTCTCTTGTTGAAGAAAAACACGCCTTATGAATGGACTGATTTGCAAGAAAGCTCATTTAATGCACTTAAACATGCTTTGACTAATGCACCTCTATTGCAATTGCCTGACTTTGAAAGACTATTCTTTGTGGTAGTCACTGATGCTAGTGGGAAAGGTATCGGTGCAGTTCTTATGCAAGATAACTATCCCATTGCTTTCGAAAGTCGTAAATTCAAACCATCTGAAACAAAGTTTAGTACTTATGATAAAGAGTTGACTGCTGTGGTAGATGCATTGAAAATTTGAAAACACTATGTAATGGGTACTGACTTGATCATTAAAACTGATCAACAAAGTATCAAATATTTACTTTCTAAGCCCTTAATAGATGATAGACATATTAAGTGGACCGCTTTTATTCAAAGTTTCCAGCCCAACATTCAATACTAACCTGGTAAAGAAAACGTTGTAGCTGATGCTTTGAGTAGAAGACCCTCACTTAATCATCTATCAACCATTACGGGAACTTCCTTTGACACTATGCCTGACACTTATGCACATGATGATGACTTCAAAACGACATGGTTGCACATGCTTGATAATTCTGTACACACATTCCTCGAATAAACTATTCAAGAAAACTTCCTTTATTTCAAACAAAAATTGTGTGTGACTAAACCTTTTCGTACATTGCTTATTGACGAATTGCACAAACCACCTTATGCTGGACATAGAGGATTTGCTGCCACTTTTCAAAATTTATGTCGTGATTTCTATTGGCCTAATATGCGAATGGATGTTAAACAATATGTGTCAACTTGTTTGATTTGTCAAAAAATCAAAGCAGCTACCGGTAAGAAATTGGGACTTTTACACCCTCTCCCCATTCTTGAAAGACCTTGGGAACATATTTCCATGGATTTTGTTACGGGGTTCCCACTCACAACACACAAACATGACATGATATGGACTATTATTGATCGTTTCTCTAAACAAGCGTACTTTGTTCCATGTAAGAAAGCACTCACAGCACATCAAGCTGCACTTTTGTTTCTGTAGACTGTTTTTCCACATCATGGTTTGCCTAAAGTGATTATTTCTGATCGAGGCTCAAAATTTTGTAGTGCTTTTTGGACTACTGTATTTGAAAATCTTGGCACTACACTTGACTTCACTTCTGCATTTCATCCTGAATCTAATGGTCAAACCGAAGTCACCAACTGCACTATTATTGACTTGTTGAAGGCTTATGTTTCCTCTCAACCTAAGAAATGGGATGACTACCTACATATTTTGCAATTTGCATACAACAACACCACTCACACTGCCACGGGTAAATCTCCCTTTGAAATTGTATATGGTCACTCACTTCCTACTCCTGCTTCACGTCTTTCTAATGTTGTGCCTGCCGCTGATGATTTCACTACTGACTTTCATGATATTTATGCAAGTGTGCATTCTGCCATTAAACACTCACAAGAACTTTACACCAAGCATGCTAACAAGCACCGCAAGGCACACCAATTCACAGAAGGTGATCATGTTTTACTTCGCATTGAAAAACGAAGAATCAAAAGTGTTGATACTAATGTCTTTGTTAAGCTTGCTCCTCGTTTTTATAGACCTTTCAAAATTTCAGCTGTCATTAACGATGTTTCTTTTCGTTTAGACCTACCTGCACATTGGCACATTCACAATGCCTTTCACATTAGTCTTTTACGCCCATTCCGAGGACCCCTACGTACACACCACATTTATGAAGACCCACCTTCCCTTGTAGACCAAGAAGAGCAACTCATCCTTGAAAAAATAGTTGACCATGAGACCACCACTACACACACTGGAATGGTTTATAACCGTTACCTTTTGACTTTCAAGGGCCACCCTAGAGAGGATGCCAAATGGATTCCTGAAAAGTTTTTTCGCAACTTTCCCGACCTTCTCCACACTTTCCATCACTCACGGTCCAGTCGATTTCTCTATTGAGCAAATGAGGACAGTTGCTATCCCTGGTAGGAGGGATGTTACGAGATTGGGCACCCTCCTGTTGTAGTGGTTAACTGCAATTGGGATAGCTGGGCGTAATGGTTAATTATGTAATGTCTATTTATTTTACTAATTGAGTTGATGATGATTTTGTAGAGTGGAATGCGGGGAGTTGATGAAGAGGCGACGGCAACTACTCTTGGCCACTTTATATTTGCACAGTATCTTAGAACATCATTTCAATAAGCCACTATGGCTCTGTAAATAGTTATAGTGGGAACTCCCCTTATGGGTCATGTAAGAACTAATGAGCTTCACTCATTTGCAAAAGTAAAGTGGTTGTAAAGGAGGGGCCTCAATTTTTGGCACCTTAAACTCAAAATAATATATTAAATACCAACTCCACAAGAGAGGTGCCGTGGAGTTTGGGGATAGATTTAGGCCTTTCTCTTGCAGATTCTCTTCTCTACTCTCTTAAGCTATGGTTAATTTGCTGTGTACTCTCTAATCTAGTCTACATCTCTTACATCCCCTTACAAGCTTGTCTATGTCAATTCTATGTTTACTGTGTGTGTGTGTGTGTGTGATAGTCTAGGTGAGTGTGTGTGCTTGGAAATTGGAAGAAGAGGTGGACAGTTTGATGGTGATGGCTTGAAAGCTTGTGTCGAATATTATAAGCGGTCGATCTCCCCCTCTTCTCCCAACACTCTTTCTCTCTCACACATAGTAGACGGCAGCGCTAAGTTTTGATTATGATAAAAGTCTTCCTTACAAAATGACCTAGGTACCTTATATACTAAGGCTACCTTAGGTTTAACCAAAAATGGGGTTGAAAGGGTCAAATGGCTTTGTATTTACAATCTGGAAGTGCCATTGCACCCCGGCTTTTGAAACTAGAATAACTACTCATTACAAATGACATTTTTAACCATAATCCACAACATTTCATAACTCGCAAAAGATAAGACTTTGGTACGAAACTTCAGTTATGTCATGTTGTTGACCCAGCGGTCAACAAACTTCCAAAAAATCTTTTGGACTGGCCTTCAAAGAAGAACACAAAAGGTGGCTAGAAGCTAAAGCCACCCTATCCAAGCAACCACTCGAGGAGTTCAGGAGGGTGAGGTTGATTTCCAGGGAGAGCTTCCTCCAGTCAAGGCTACAAATCAAGAACATTTTTATAAGGCCATGAAAATCAAGAAAAGCTGGGGCTCCATCCAATCGCTCATAGATGAGAATGAAAATTCTACACGAGACCAAGATGAAATGGCTAGGATGATGCTTGATCATCTAAGCCAAATCATTGGCTAGCTAGAGACCCGATCTCAAGAAGTGGATGAAGCTAGAGCAACCTTGCCCTAGCTAGAGACCCGATCTCAAGAAGTGGATGAAGCTAGAGCAACCTTGCCCTAGCTAGAGACCCGATCTCAAGAAGTGGATGAAGCTAGAGCAACCTTGCTCAAGAGTGTCAATAGGAAAATTCCCCTACCTGATGCCAACTGTCATGAGATGAACTTTTCTGAAGATGAATGCTCACTTGTGCTGCAAGATCTAGGCAAGTAGAAGTCCCCTGACTGGGATGGTCTTACCATTGAATTATTTAGGGAGTTTGGGGATGAACTCAAGGTCCCAATCACTACATGGCTAACCAAGCTTTTGTCAAGGGGTCGTTGGACCCTAGTGTGAAAAGAGGGATTATCAAGCCCTCAAAACAGCTTTGCTGCTCGCATCTTAAGCATTGGCATCCCATAACTATGATTTCTGTGGCATAAAAATTTATTACCAAGGTAGTAACTCTTAGATTTGTTCCCCTCCTAGACATAGTCATCTCCCCTCATCAACACGGGTTTATAAAAAGAAGGTTAATATATGACAATATCTTGACAACAATAGTTGGCATTGAGTATGCAACTTTCACAAATTAGGAGTGCATTTTGCTGCAGCTTGACCTAGACAAGGCATATGATAGGATTGCGTTGTCCTTCATTGAAGATGTCATAAAATCATTGGGCTTTGGGCCTTGCCTTTGTCAACTTATACACACTTTGGGTGCGAGCAGTCAATCTAAGCTCATATTCAATGATAGAATTGTGGGATCCTTTGAAGCCAAAAGATCTATCAAGCAAGGATGCCCCCTGGCCCCTCTTCTCTTTGCCATTGGGCCGCATCCTCTAATAATGATGCTTGAAGCTGCTACTGTGTGGGGGGAAATTCAAAGTTTAACTTTACTTGGTAACAACGAGCTCTTGACCAAGATGTTTGCAGCCGACTTCCTCCTCTTTTTGAAAGCCTACCCTTAGGTGCTCAGGAAGACCTTGGAGATCGTGAAAACATTTGCTGTGGCTTCAGGGTTGAAGTGTAGTATTGAGACGTCTCGATTGATCTCCCGACCCATCGGTCTGGTTAGCAGAGACTGTGTCTAAAGGAAGGATTTTTTGCCATTTGGGTGCCCCGTTGAGGGTGGATGTTACACACAAGCGAAGGTTCCATTTGGGTGCCCCGTTGGGGGTGGACTTCACACACAAGCAAAGAGAAGATGGGAGTATGTGTTGCTTCCCTTCCAAAGTCAAGTTAGAGTGATCGACCCGTTTATGCTTCCCTATATTGCCTTCACTAGCTTGCTCCTCAAAATAGCCAAATGTAACTAGGAGATTTTGAAACTTGTTAGAGGATTCTTATGGAGGAAAACACTAAAGACTCGTCGTCGTAGAAATGGGCAAAGTGGGAAGGTATTGCTTGACCATCGGTCCAAGGTGGCCTGGGAATTCTCAATCCAATTGTTCATGTTGAGGCCTTGTGTGCCAAGTTTGTGGCCTCAATCGCAAAACACGACCAGTTTTGGGCTATCATGACCAAGGATATGATAGACAAGGCAAAAATTTTCTCTGAAGGTGGTCAATGGAAAGGGATTGAGGTGTACAACAAACTATTAGCCCGGAGGTGAATCAACTAGATACTTCTAGTCCCCTTACTATGGGTATTTGAATGGGGTGAATTAACCAGATACTTCCAGAACTCCATCTCGCATTGGTCCCCATGACTGTCTAAAATTGTTGGTGTTAACATAAACCCTTATTGGAGAGAAACTGCAAGAAGGATGAAGAATAAAGGACTTCAGTGGCTGATCCACTTCTAGGATGGAGTAACAAGTTCTAGAAATCCTCTAACCAGATGGCTGCCCAGTTTCAACTTAATGGCACTGAGAAGCTTCTTATCAATAGAGTTGTAGAAGGCCTGGACAATATTCTGATGCCAATATGTGAATTATCTTTAGAGTGGAAAGCTTGGAAATGGCCCATGGGTAGCCAATTCTGTATACCTCATACCAAGGGCATTTACCAAGTGTTAATACAGGAGGCTAATTGGTTTGCCCTTTGAAAAAGTAGTGAAAGAAACAATGGAGGGAAGCTTGATGGGTTGAGGTTACAAAAAGATTTGGAATCCACAGTGGCCTCAGTTTATGAAGATATTTCTATGGAAGGTCTTGTGGGGGGCTTTGCCAATAGGACTAACGATTCACTCATGTGGTATCGGGTCTATCAGGATACAGATTGGCTAGCAAAGACCTCCTCACCTTTTTATGGAATGCCTATTGATTAGTGGCTTGACAAGAAAGGTGTGCAAATGGATACAAAGAACGTGGAAGTTAGGGTTTTTTCAAGAAGGACACGTGCCTTGGTGGGAAACAGTTTTGAAGTTCTACACTTCTAATCTATCCTCGATGCACACGTGCTACGTGCATTTTTTGTACACTTATGTATGCACATGTAAATGCATATACATATGTATAATTCATGTGTGTACATGCATACATATGCACGTAAAGTTATATATGAGATGTGACCATGATTGAAAGAAGAGAGAATCTATAAGAAAAAGAAATCACTACATATTAAGAGCGAGAATCTTCTGTTAGGGGGCTTGCTTGAGAGGGGGCAACCTAGTTGTGCATCACTCGCTCTCAACCTGCACAATAGTTGGCCTCTTTTTCTTTTGGGAACAAAGGATGACTGGCAGCACCCTCTCTTTGAGACGAAATCCGTTGGATTCTTCTGGCACGGAGATGTAACATTTAATGGACTAATAACTTGTGTGTAGCGGAAAATAACATAGACATAGTGAGCATTTCATTAGAAAAGATTCCAAATGAGCATAGCAAGAGTGCTTGGATAAAGAGAGCAACAAAAAGCATAACACCTAGTTAGATAAGCATGAACAATACTTCAAAAAGAGAGAGAAATCAAGCTATTGACAAGAGTTGAGGACCGGATTTTCATGGAGCTGGTCCCCCCTCCAAAAGGCTTTGTATTATAGGTTTCCTGCATCAAGGGAGACATTTTACTTTGTGTTTCTTCAATAACTTGCTGGTGCAATGAAGATATAAGCTTCAAGCACCAAGCTCACACTTGTAAAACACTACATCAATTCCCTCACGGTCACAGACCCAAGACCTCACACACCTTTGAAGATGGTGAGAGTTAGGGGGGTATGAGAGTAGATTGAGAGGAAGAAGGAGTATTCTTACGAGAAAGAAGTATTTTTCCTCACATAATCGCTCAGAATAGCTTATCATAGCTTAGTAATAAGCATAGTAGAGGAGATAGCATGCATTGGAGCTTGGCTCTTGGTTGGATTTGCATCACAAAGCCAAGAGTTGTTGGTGTAGGCCTCCCTTCTCCAAGCTTGGAGTAGATGATGAGCTTTCCATTAAAGCTTGAGAAGGAGAGAGAGTATTCTTTACTTCACACATGAGCTTGTGTGTGTGTGTGTGTGTGTGTGTGATAATACATTGCAAAATCAGCCCCCCCTCTCTCTTGGTCGACCCCTCTTGCTTTTTACTCATGCTGGCATCCCATTGGACCCTGCAAAGCTTAGCCAATGATACTAAGTGATAGCCTTGTGACATGTGTCCGTCTTTTTCCTTTTGTGAGAGCTTAGGTATTTAAATATGCAATTAAACTCTCATTACATCCCTTAGTCTTCTAGCCAATAGGAATCAGGCAAGCCATTGGGCTGCTGAATGCTCATTGGACTCCTTGGGAGATTGCCCAATAGTCTTCTAGAGAGCTTAATTTCTATTGGTTCTTTTATCAAGTGTTTTAAACGAATTAAACTAAATGTACTCTAGCCTAATTCTCATTTGTCCACCTCTATGGCCATCCAATAGGATTTGAATGCACCTTGGGGGCAATTGGCCTAAGGAGCTGACACGTGTTCCCTATTCCCTTTGTGTAAAGGGAGCTTGCTAGAGTGTGTGAGTGTTTGTCTCTCATCCCCTACTAAAAGGTCTTGCCCCCTCCAAGATAGGGATGTGGGAAGACTTTTGAGTCTTACCACAAGCATCCTAGGTTTTGACCATTGGACCTTACCTTTAATTTTGGAACCTTAGCATTTTGGAAGTCTTAATGGGCTGAATCTTAGGGTCTTTGAAGCCCATTGTTGCACATTTCTCTTTTGCAGATGGCCCCCCCTTTGGATCCCTATTTTCCATCCTTTGGATCCCTACTATGACCGGTCTGCCAGCTTAACCGATATTCTAGCTTTTTCTCCCCTGGAACTTCCCCATATTAAATGATCAATTTGACATGAGAAAAGCATTCAAGAGGATTAGATATTAGTTATTATGACAATACCTCTCTCTTGGAATCATAGTCGTCCTCGACTATGGGGTAGAGAAGATAAAGCCTATTCATTAGTCCTTTTTCTAGCGAATAGAGGATCCCTATCTTACCCTACGACATCATTCCAGAATGGATGACTAAACCATTTGGCACTTGAGAGCCTAAGCTGCTGCAAGCATGTTTGCACAGTAGTCTTATCAATCTTCCATAGTAGAGGACAAGCTCTACTTGGTGTTTGAAAGACATCGTCTCCACAAACTTGATCCTAAGCATGCATACTTCTTAACATTTGTGCACAATAAATAAAAAGAGAGTATTATAAGACAAAAAATACTTTATTCATTTAAAACATTTTTACATTTCCTTACTCTAGGGAAGCATTGTAAGCATTGACAAGGTTTAGGTTATCCTTTAATTGTATGCCTTGCATCCATCTAGCATCTTCAAAAGGATGGTTCTTGAACTTAATAAGATACCGTCGGATAATCTTACCGCCTCTCAATACCTTGTCTTCATGTTGGAGAATGGACTCGGGCTGCATCACCTCTTCTTGGTCCTTGATCTTCGGTGGGTCTTCAATAGTTGGTTCTTGGGGTGGCTCTCCTTTGTAAGGCTTTAGTAGGCTCACATGGAAAGCATTGTGTATGAGCCAATGACTGGGAAACTTAAGTTGATAGGCCATCTCATTAATTGGTTTAAGAATTTGGAAGGGACCATGACATGGAGCCACAATTTTGGAATTAAGGGAGTGACTGAAGCTTCTTGCTCCTTGAAAGCACCATCGACGGGTAGGATATCTCCCATCTCATAGGCTTGGATGCCTAGCTTGGTGGCCAACTCTGCGGATATAGAATTGTGAGTAGAACCAAGATCAAAGAGAATAAAAGCATCACGTTTTCTTAACTTTCCCCATAGAGGAGATCCTTTGCGGTGAGCTTCCTCTTCTTGGATTTCGACCAAGGTAGCTCTAGGAGGCTCATTTTGTGTATTCTTGTGGGGGAAATCACGATAAGCATGCCCATGCTCTCCGCACTTGAAACAACGGTTATCCTTACGATAACACTCAAGCTCTTCAGAAGAGATTTTATTTTTGCCTTTATAAACTCCCTTCTCCTTAGCTTTGTTGTTGTTGGCGTTGCCTTTAGAAGATTTTCGGACATTGTCCTTCCTCTTAGGCTCGTTAGTACGGTCCTTGTTCTCCGTGGGCTTAAGATTTCTCTTAGCCCCTTGTTGGAGATTGATTTGGGAAGCCACCATGGTATGGTGTATGACCACAGATATGGTGCGTGGCATTTGGGAGTTGACATACTCCGCCATATCTTCAACTAGACCCACACAAAATTGTTGTTTTTGCTCTCCAAAATCCATCTTTTTAAAGACAGTGGCTTTGAGATGTAAGTCCCAAAACTTGTCTACATACTTGTGAATAGATTCATAGGGAGAGAGCTTCAAGCTTTGCCATTTGGTGAGTACTTTGTCTTTGGCATCGGTAGCCAAAAACTGCTTCATGATGGAAGCTCTTAAAGCTTTCTATGTTCGTGGAGCTTTCTATATTAAATGATCAGTGTAATATGAGCAAATCATGTAGGAGGATTAGATATTATTATTATGACATTACCTCTCTCTATGGAATCATAGTCGTCCTCGACTATGCGGTAGAGAAGATAAAGCCTATTCATTAGTCCTTTTTCTAGCGAATAGAGGATCCCTATCTTACCCTACGACATCATTCCACAACAGATGACTAATCCATTTGGCGTTTGAGAGCCTAAGCTGCCACAAGCATGTTTACACATTAGTCTTATTAATCTTCCATAGTAGAGTGACAAGCTCTACTTGGTGTTTGAAAGACGTCGTCTCCACAAACTTGATCCTAAACATGCATAATTCTTAACATTTGTGCACAATAAATAAAAAGAAACTATTATAAGACAAAAAAAACTTTAATCATTTTAATCATTTTTACATTTGCTTACTCTAGGGAAGCATTGTAAGAATTGACAAGGTTTAGCTTATCCTTTAATTATATGCCTTGCATCCATCTAGCATCTTCAAAAGCATAGTATTGAACTTAATAAGATACCATCAGACAATCTTACCGACGCTCAATACCTTGTCTTCATGTCGGAGAATGGACTCGGGCTGCATGACCTCTTCTTGGTCCTTGATCTTTGGTGGGTCTTCAATAGTTGGTTCTTGGGGTGGCTCTCCTTTGTAAGGCTTTAGTAGGCTCACATGGAAAGCATTGTGTATGAGCCAATGATTGGGAAACTTAAGTTGATAGGACATCTCATTAATTGGTTTAAGAATTTGGAAGGGACCATGACATGGAGCCTCAATTTCCAAATTAAGGGAGTGACTGAAGCTTCCTGCCCCTTGAAAGCACCATCGACAGGCAGGACATATCCCATCTCATAGGCTTGGATGCCTAGCTTGGTGGCCAACTCAGTGGATATGAAATTGTGAGTAGAACGAGGGTCAAAAAGAATAAAAGCATCATGTTGTCTTAACTTTCCCCAAAGAGGAGATCCTTTGTGGTGAGCTTCCTCTTCTTGGATTTCGACCAAGGTAGCTCTAGGAGGCTCATTTCCTGTATTCTTGTGGGGGCAAGCATGATATGCATGCCCTTGCTCCCTGCACTTGAAACAACGGTTATAAACTCCCTTCTCCTTAGCTTTGTTGTTTTGTTGTTGCCTTTAGGAGACTTTTGGACATTGTCCTTCCCCTTAGGCTCGTTATTACGGTCCTTGTTCTCCATGGGCTTAAGATTTCTTTTAGCCCCTTGTTGGAAATTGATTCGCGAAGCCACCATGGTATGGTATATGACCGCAGATATGGTGCGTGGCCTTTGGGAGTTGACATACTCCGCCATATCTTCAGCTAGACCCGCACAAAATTGTTGTTTTTGCTCTCCAAAATCCATGTTTTTGAAGTTAGTGGCTTTGAGATGTAAGTCCGAAAACTTGTCTACGTATTTGTGAATAGATTCGTAGGGAGAGAGCTTCAAGATTCTCCATTTGGTGAGTACTTTGTCTTTGGCTGCGGTAGCCAAAAACTACTTCATGATGGAAGCTCTTAAAGCTTTCTATGTTCATGGAGCTTCACCCTTTGCTCGTAGGCTAGACCACCATTGCCTGGCGGACTTTTGAAAATGCATAGCTACACGGCGTAGCTTAGGGGACTCCATGAAGCCCTCATCTCCAAACGCCGCATCGAATTGTTGAATGAAGGCCAAGACTTTGTCCATAGCACCAAATTTGCCATTGTAGGTAAGGAATAATATGTTTTTTCTTCCCTCTTTGAACTTTTTGAGCTTGGACGACCTCTTGCACGTGGCATAGGATTTTATATGGCCTGTTATTTTTGGTGGTTCGAAGGTTGCATCATCACCTTCTTCAGAAGAGGAAGAATTTGAGGAGGATGGAGAAGAAGGTGACCTCTTTCTCGCCTTTTACTCCCTTGTTACTCCTCCTTTGCACCATCACTTTTTTCATAAGAGTAAGAGGATAAGGAAGAAGAGGGTGACCTCTTTCTTGCCTTTTTCTTCTCTTGAATTTTGTCGTCCCTCTTTGAATTATTGTGTGGAGAAGTGTGCGATGGTATTCTCCTTTTAGGGGGTGTTGGAGAGCGTTTTGCCCGCCGTCTTCGTGGAGCCATCTCTGTCGAGGTGGCACGACACTCACTTATTTCTTGTTCTGTTGGTGGGGGCTCTACCATTGAAACTTGAGTTCTCCTTTGGGAAGAGGATGCATCGTCAAGTAGTAGATTTTTGAGTCTGTCGTACGGATCCTCTTTTTCTTTCCTTATCGGAGAGAGGCCTCTTTTGGAAGTCTCACAAGGAGGCTTCCTAGGTACTCTCTCTTGGGGAGTTTGGAAAATCCCATGAGCACGTAGTTGCCGTTACAATTCACTTTGGAGGGATGGATTGCCCATGGATTGTTGAAGCCTAGAAACAAGGTAATTGACAAGCAAAGGGGCATCATTAGTAGCCTCTTCATTAGCAAAATCAAAGTTATCAATATTAATTTCACTCTCTGTACTATTGTTAGCCACTCTAACAACTTCTAGGTGTAAATTTGTTTAGGTGTACTTTGACACTTCAAGCCCTAGTTGCTACTCATCTACCCCTTTAGAAAAGTACTCAAGTGCCTGTATTTGTGGCTCGAATATCATTAATTTCAAGGAATAGAAGAGAGGGTCTTTCAAGACCAAAACAGTAGCGACTCCTGTAAGGCTTCTAATAGCTCAATAGTGGTTAAAGCCGTATACAAGCCCCGTAGGACTCCACTATTAAGACCATAGCCCTTGACGATGATGCCCCGTTATCTGCACAAAGCAGGCGCACTCCAAGGCTGGAAAATCCCTAATCTACTTACTCAATTGTAATTAATAATACCAACCATTTATAGTTAGCTTTGGGACCCCCCTTCTTTAGCAAGAAAAGAGAAACCTTGTGGTCTAATACCAATGTAACATTTTAATACCAATGTAACATTTAATGGTCTAGTAACTTGTGTGTAGTGGAAAATAACATAGACATAGTGAGCATTTCATTATAATAGATTCCTAATGAGCATAGCAAGAGTGCTTGGATGGAGAGAGCAACAAAAATCATAATACCTAGTTAGATAGGCATGAACAATACTTCAAAAAGAGAGAGAAATTAAGCTATTGACAACAATTGAGGACCGGAGTTTCATGGAGCCGGTCCCCCCCCCCCAAAAGGCTTTGTATTATAGGTTTCCCTATCAAGGGAGACATTTTACAATACAATATTTTGTGTTCCTTCAATAACTTGCCGGTGACGGGAGCAAAGCAAGACACGAACCCCGACGGCCTCTAAAACGCCAGGAGCCGATGCACGTCGCGAACCTGTCACGGTAAAGCAAACAGAGGGGGCACCACCTAGCTTTGAGGGGCTAGGATGCTGACAATGGTAATTTGAAATATCACAAATTCTACACACACACACACACACACAGAGAGAGAGAGAGAGAGAGAGAGAGAGAGAGAGGTGGTGAAAACCCTCGGGGGTGTGAGGGAGAATTATTCTCTTGCCATATTTACAACAACCTTATTTCCAACGAGGTGGCACATCATGGTGATAGAGAGATAGAGGGAGAGATAGTGAACCTACTTGGCGCGTTCTGGAAACTTGCTAACATGAGTGTGTGTGCATCGACCATTGGAGTCGAGATGTGGACATCGCTTCCTTTACATCATACAATTCCTAAAGCAAACCACTATGCTAAGTCCCCTCTCTTGTGATGCAAATGTTGCCAATTCCTCCCACCAAAATACTACGAAGTGCTGACCTCTCATGAACTTGCTCCCCCCCCTCCCGATAGTCACCTCTCAGTGCCCTTTTATAGGTGCTGGCTGCTTTAGGTTAGGATAATCTGGTTTGATTAGGGTAATCTAATCAGGGGAGACAAAGCAAGGCGGTGGGTCCTAGGTGGTTGACCCTTGCTTTGTCTTGGGAGTTATTATAATGAAAACCTCTAGGTGGGCCTTTGTGACCATCACCTAGAGAGATGAGAATTTACAAGTTGGGATCTTTTTACAAGGTTTGGTCGAAACTAGAAAAATGATGATAATAACCTACGGTTTATTGAAGAGTGCGTCGTGGTCGTGTTGCAGGTGAATGGCAGCTTTGCTAGTGCGTCGGTGTAGTGCGTTCATTTCTTCGGGATTGGCCGGGACATGCCTTTGGTGCCTTTTTTATTTATGGTGTCGGTGTCGTGTAATTTAGGTCGTCCTCCTCCTTGTCGATGGTGTCGTAGTCGTTGAATCCTCCGTTTTTTTTGTATTTTTAGTGGTGTGTGCGTATATGTGCGTGTGTGTGTGTGTATATATGTGGATAATCGTGTGTGTGTGTGTATATATGTGTGTGCGCGAGCGTGTGTGGGAACCGGGAGGGAGGTATAGTCAATGAGGGGGGGGGGGTGTTATAGAGAGAGAGAGATATTGTCCCTAACAGCGGGTTCCCACCATGGGGAGGGGGGGGAAGGAGAGTGAGAGAGTGTGTGAGGTGAGTGGGATAGGGGGGGAGGGAGATAGGGTGTGGGTGGCTGTGTAGGGAAGTGAATTGAGAGAGAGAGAGAGATTTAGTGGATTCTCTCCTATGGCTTGTGGGACCGCTCTCCAGAGAGAGAGAGAGAGAGAGAGAGAGAGAGAGCTAGTGGGAGGGGAAGATATGGGGGGGGGGGGGGGGGTTGGCTGGTATGGAGAGTGAGGCCGAAGGGGGTGTGGACCCCAGAGGATTCACTAGTAGTACTAGGAAGATGTCACCTACGTGCACCAAAACTGCTATTTTACCCCCTATATACGGTACCCTCCTTTGTAAAATCTACCTTTTTGGCCTCATAAACCCCCTCTATTGTACAGTCACGTGACACCATACGGTAATCCTTAGTGAAGAGGGAAGATGGTGAGGCAAGCTTTTCCATGCATGGGAACCCCCCATATATTTTTGCCCTTTTACCAAAATATTTCCTATTATATAAGTTACTTTTGATTTTTTCTTCCTTTTTCACAAACGTTTTAGCCTTTATTAAATAAATAAGACTTATGCTAATCAATCACGATGTAGCATAAATAAGTAAGCTTTCTTTGTTGATCTCTCTTTTGACCTTAAATATTAAATATATATATATTCTAAATTACATTATATATTTTAGTATTTTATAATACATTTTTCATGTATGTATATTATTCCACCCTACCAAATATTTTATTCACTAGTTTTCATTTTCAAACCTCAACTCCACTTTCAAATTTCAATAATACCTCCATCTAGATGATTGCCAATCTTTTCAAAACTCTAAGTCATGTTTTCATACACATGAAGGAGCTTACACTTGAAGGCAAGAGAGAAGTCCACTCAAAGGGGACCACCAAAAGACCTTTGCAGCCACAAATAATACATTATTTGGCTGAATTTTTTAAGTAGAGAAGAACCCTGAACTTGAAGGAGCATTCAACATGAAAGATGTAGCTCGTGATCTCAAATTTTAGCTCAATTTGTTTCAGAATTTTTGGAGTTATGAACACGGAGATATGATTTTTGTAGTGGACCCCAGTTTTCTCGTGTAATGGTGACACAGGCCATCCCCAATTTTCTTCCCTCTAGAATGGCTATGGTTCTACAAGTCTTCAAGCATGATTACAAGAGACAAGGCTCTTTTAATGAGGTCTTGGCAAGTCTAGAGTGATTCTATCACCATTTTTGGAGGATCCATCCTCATCAACAACTATCCACCTTTGACAATCTCTCTTGTAAATTTCTTACCTCTCTCTTCTCTCCCTAATAAGCTTATGTCTAGCCAAAGCTAGACTATTGTAAATATCTCCTATCCTCTACATCCTACCCACATTCTCTCATCTTCTCTCTCTAGTGACTCTGGTATTTTAAATAATGAGGAGACAAGATGGGAGCCACAGTCACATGCACCCCATTTTCCTAGTCACCAAAGTGGGACACTCACCTCAAATAGAAATATTGCTAAATCCTCCCCTCCTTCCCTATATAAGGAGGCCATGAGAGCTCACTTAAAACACACACACACACACACACACACACACACACACACCTATCCATACACACTCTTGTGCTACATGCTTGTAGCATGAACCCTAATCACATAATCACAACACCATCATCATCACCATCACCATGCACAAAAGATAAGCACCACACCTCCACACCACTTGTAATTAAGGGTTGAAGGCACAATTTCAAGAAGAAGAAGGGTGGACACACTCATGATATTCCTCGCCATCAACTCCCATCTCTCCATTATGCCTCCTACCATCTTGTCCCCTTCTCATTTTCCTGCCATACGCTACCTATTGTATTCATCTTTTGCAAGCAATCAACACACTCCATCTTGGTGCCATACTTTGCGTCGCTTTGGATACATCTCATTGTGAGTATGGTATATGCTTGTTCCTTGTCTTTTTTTTTCTGCTGATGTAAAGGTGTGCGGATTCGCCACCATACACATACACTCTCTCTCTCCCTCTCATATTCCTATCATCTTGCTACTTCCATCTTGAGGTGTGCGGATTCGCCACCTCTTGTATGATAAGTGAGCATACTCGCAAGTTTCCCCTACCTCATTATATTCCTTACTAATATGCACGAGTAGCAAGCCCATTCTCACTCATTCACCACTCCTCTCACCTTATTCTCCGACCACCCCATTTCAAATTTGGGCGTGGATCTTGAAATTGTTTCCATGGCATGCTTCATTGTGTATATGTATGCGTCCTAGCCGCATATCTTGCTAGGTGGTGCCTCTATTGTGTATCCCCCATGATGAGGCCATTGTACATAGTCTTGGTGTAGAGGCCACCGGGTCTATTTTTCACTTCCGCCTCTCATTTGGTGCTCCCACGGAGGAGGGCTCATGAAACCTTCAGTTTACAAGGCTGACATGTTTACTTCTCTTCATGGACGAGTGGCTTCTTGAAGTCTCTAATTGGATCACTGAAGAGGAGGAGCTTTAAGAAGGTTTGACTCAAGTCATCAAGACACTCTTGCCAGGGTGTTGTATTGTTAGCATAGAAGAAGTGGTAAGACCCTCTTTTCCTACTCAGATTGTTTACATTTCTCATCATCCCCGCAAGTGTAAAAGCGTAAAAGTGGGTCTGCTCAAACATGTCAGGTGTCTTTTCTGATGTTGATAGTAAGCCACCTACCTTGCGGCTTAAATACAAGCGTAACCCACTTATCTCTCTCCATAGAGAGGATACACTATTTGTAAAAAATTGCACCAAATTGGGAATGAGGCCTTCATTCTTGCACCTTATCAGCCTTTTGTATATCCATGGATCCTTACCTCTTATCTCCATGTTGATCTTACCTCTATATGTTATAGCGGCCAGCCATAGCCATAGGTCTGATGCATCCCATGCAAACACAATGCTGCGTTGTGGAGGAGTCTGGAACATCCTTAAAAGGTTGGCAACATATTGATCATGAAACTTACTCTGAACACCATCACATAAACTGGAGGCATTACCCATCTCCAAGTTTATAACACCTTTTAGTAGACTAGAGGCATTACCCATCTCTAAGTCTATGACACTACACAATAAAGTTTTGCTCGGATGCCAAGCCTGTGGAGCAATATCCAACTCCAAACCTTCAGTCTTGCTTACCTCTTTGTCATGGTTCTCTAGTGAAACTTCCTTAATGCAACATTTCTTTAGCTTGTTACACCGTCCTTGGTTCATGCTGGTGCACAGGCTTCTGTTTTCAAAGCCCTCCCCTTTGCTTGATATGTTGTCCATGTTCTACAAAGCCTTGCTAGCAGGTCAGTCTTCCTCTTCTCTTGTTTCTTCCATGCTCTTTGCATTCCTCTTACTCCAAAGAGGCCTAATCAACACTTTACGCCTTCTTACCCTTACCGCCCAATGCTGTCGATTGATCGCTTGGGTAACTATTTCATCTAGGGTTAAAGATGTACTCACATTTGTAACACAATTTTCTTGACTTACCTCCCCCACTGGGGTAGCATCTTTTGATTCTTTAACCTCTTGTTCCACTGCTTCAGCCCTTTGAATAAAATTCTCACATGATCCTTTTTGTGTTATCTTCATCTTGACCTGTTCTGCAAGACCAATGATACTTGGTGTGCAAGTGCCGATTGGTGGTGGGCGTACGATGAGCGTAAGTGGTGATTGTGGCGGTGGTTGCATCGGTGGCTGTAGGAATTGAACTGGTGGGGCTAGCTGTGGTTGCACGGCTGGTGGTGGGATTTGAACATGTGAGATTGATTGCCTGGGCGATGGTGGTTTTTCCCTTGGTGGAGAGATCTGATTCTATCTCCCTCCTCTACTGAAATTCTGCCTTCTTGGATGTGGGCAGTAGTACATGTCATAGCCGTCTTCCCCGCAATTATAGCAGTGGTACTGTTGGTTTTGCCTTTGTTGTCCTCTACCTTGATCTGGATTTCTGACAGGTGCATGCCCTTGCTGCACCAGATGCACGAATAAACTCTCTAGTTGGGTAGTGATGCGACTCAGCAGGTCGTGCTGCTCTTTTGATGTCTCTTGTGGTTGGGCTCTATGAACGGCTGTTGCAGTCATTGGGGCTAGTCGAATTGAGCTTGATTCCTCTGACTCATTGAATCTTGCTTGCATGTGCAGCTTCTTGTCTTTAAGGCGAGCTACTTCTACTGCCAACTCATATGTTGCAGGAAACCTTCCCTTCACCTTCTCCTTAAGCGGTGACCACAGGCCGGCAATGAAATGGTCCCTCTTCAGGAAATTAGGCACTCCTTCACTTTCCTCCAGTGAGGCAATCCATCTCTCCCACAAATCCACAAACTTGGACTCGTAGGTGGCATACTCTAGCAGACTTCCCTGCTTCAATTCCGTCAGTAACTGCCATAGCTTCTCCGAGGTTGTGCCTCCACCAAACGTCTTCACAAAGGCAACACGTAACACATCCCATGCATTTTTGGTAGCTTGGGGCAAAGCATTGTCCTAGGACTTGGCCTCTACTTTCATCAGTAGAGGAAAAATTCAAAGCCGTGAGGCGTCATCATCCTTGTTGGAAACCACACAAGCGATCTTCTCCCTTCTTTCCACTGAACGTGGGGAAAGAAACACTTGCCATGGTAGTAACTCAGGAAATTACAAACCCCCTTTTTTTTTCCCCTGATAGATTAATGACAGGAGCGGCTCATAGCGGCTTTTTACAGGGTTGGATGGATAGATTAAAACAAGATAAAGATGGAAACATTGAAGGAGTGGTGGTAGTCCAATATGGGGAGAATGATAGGGTTTGGGGAGCTAAGGATTTCTCCTAGCACCGCAATGCCGAACAAATACACAATCTTCTGTTGGTAGAAGATCTTCCTATCTACATAAATATTCACATGCATATGCTGCAAAAATCTAAACGGGAACTCTGTTGGCCCGTTTTCCATCATGCACAAAGGGTGGAGAACTTACTTATACTCTTACCGTGCCGGTGTTGATGAGTTGGCACATCCACAGGAGGTCGTCGCCTTTCATGGCCTCTACCTTTCCTTCGTCGCTCAACACGTACGGGGTGATGGCGACGCGTCTGACTACTCCCAGTCTTTTGGCTAGTAGCAAATGCAGATAATTACCATAGTCGGCATGTTGCATGAATTCCACTCCATTCAACTGTAATTCGTCTCCAGCCCACTGGGTCTCTCTTGTGGTGGAGAGCTTCTTCAGGATGAGCTGTATAGGGAGAGGAGGAAGACCCTCTACCCGTCTTCCAAAATAGCGAGAGCAGTAGCTGAACCACTCTTCCTTAGGACATGGGAACCTTCTTACCACTTCTCCTTCAGGATTGTCAAAGTGGACTGGCAGTACTCGCATGCGTCGTGCGAATTGGTAGGCGACCTTCCGCCGCTTAGCCTCGGATGATTAGCCTCGGATGACCTTCTCTTTGGAAAACTGGGTACGACCCGGCTTTCCGAACTTGAAGCAATCGCTTGGCCAGACGCTTCTTCCTTTGGGGTCATGTGTTTCCCCACTGGCTTAACCTTTCCTTACCTTTGGCTCGAGCAGCCCCTTTAGGCCATTTTGGAGTAGAGGTTATACCTTTGATTGCAGTTTCCTTAGGAAAGAGAGGCCTTACCGTTTTCTTTCCTCCTTTGATGTGGATGACTTCCTCGCGGTGAATGTCGATGTAGACGATTTCATAGGCCTCCCACCTGATGCTCTCATAGGCCTCCCACCTGATGCTCTCAATTTGTGGTTAGAACGAGCAACACGAGATGAGGAGATTACCTCTTGAATACTGACGACACTACAGCCTGGCAGTAGTACTTCAATGAAGGCGGCTAGTGCTTCCTTAGTCTCCTCCTCTTCCGTCCTCCAGTTAGAGAACTCCTTCAGCCATTCGTCCATGATTGATGAGGTGCATTTCTTTCAGCATTGTAAACTGAAGGTTTCCAAGAAGCGCTCCTCAGTGGGGGCACCAAATGACGGGAACAAAGCGAGACACCGACCCCGACGGCCTCTAAAACGTTGCGAGCCGATGCACGCCGCAAACCGGTCATGGTAAAGCGAACAGGGGGCACCACCTAGCTTTGAGAGGCTAGGACGCTGACAACGATGATTTGAAATATCATGAATTCTACACACACACACACACACACACACACACACACACACACATAGAGAGAGAGAGAGAGAGAGAACAGACAGGTGGTGAAAACCCTCAGGGGTGTGAGGGAGAATTATTCTCTTGCCATATTTACAAAAACCTTATTTTCGATGAGGTGGCACATCATGGTGATAGAGAGATAGAGGGAGAGATAGTGAACCTACTTGGTGCGTTCTCTAGAGATGACTTATTGACATGGAAACTTGCTAAAATGAGTGTATGTGCATCGACCATTGGAGTCGAGATGTGGACATCGCTTCCTTTACATCATACAATTCCCAAAGAAAACCACTATGCTAAATCCCCTCTCTTGTGATGCAAATGTTGCCATTCCTCCCACCAAAATACTACCAAGTGCTGACCTCTCATGAACTTCCCCCCCCCCCCCCGATAGTGACATCTCAGTGCCTTTTTATAGGTGCTAGCTGCTTTAGATTAGGATAATCTGGCTTGATTAGGGTAATCTAATCAACACCTTTTATAGGTGCTGGCTACTTTAGATTAGGATAATCTGGCTTGATTAGGGTAATGTAATCAGGGGAGACAAAGCAAGGCAGTGGGTCCTGGGTGGTTGACCCTTGCTTTGTCTTGGGAGTTATTATAATGAAAACCTCTAGGTGGGCATTTGTGACCATCACCTAGAGAGATAGAGTTTACAAGTTGGGATCTTTTTACAAGGTTTGGTTGAAACTGGAAAATGATGATAATAACCTATGGTTTACTGAAGAGGGCATCGTGGGCGCGTTGTCGGTGAATGGCAGCTTTGCTGGTGCATCGGTGTAGCGCATTCATTTCTTCGGGGTTGGCAGGGGCATGCCTTCGGTGCCTTTGTTGTTTTTGGTATCGGTGTCGCGTAATTTAGGTCGTCCTCCTCCTTGTCGATGGTGTCGTAGTCGTTGAATCCTTCGTTTTTTTTGTATTTTTACCGGTGTGTACGTATATGCGTGTGTGTGTGTGTGTATGTGTGTGCGCGAGCATGCGTGGGAACGGGGGGGGAAGTATATATATATATAGATACTTATCTATATATATATATATATATATATATATATATATATATATATATATATATATATAAATTCTTTCGGTGATTTACTGCTGGCGACGCAGAGGCGGGGAGAGAGATGGAGTGAGAGAGAGAGAGAGTGTGTGCACGAGCGCGTGCGCGCATGCACGTGTGTGTGTGTGTGTGTGTGTGTGTGTGTGTGATTGGTGTGTGAGCAACTAGTGTGCGGCGCCTGCACATGCTGCGAGAGAGGCGGGCTGCGAGTGTGTGTAAACAGCGCGAGAGAGAGAGGGGGTGGATGAGGTGGTGAGGGAGGGTGAGAAGGGGGATAGGGGATTTGTGGTGTCGCATTTCCACTGGTGCCCGCATGGGCTGAGTCCGGGGCATAGGCACATGGCGTAGGCGGGCGCATCCGACAGAGGGCGCAAACGGGGGGGGGGGTGTTATAGAGAGAGAGAGAGAGAGAGAGAGAGAGAGAGAGAGAGAGAGAGAGAGAGAGAGAGAGAGAGAGAGAGAGAGAGAGAGATTGTCCCTAACGACGGGTTCCCACCGTGGGGGGGGGGGAGGAGAGTGAGAGAGTGTGTGAGGTGAGTGGGATAGGGGGGGGGGAGGGAGATAGGGTGTGGGTGGCTATGTAGGGAAGTGAATTGAGAGAGAGAGAGAGAGAGAGAGAGAGAGAGAGAGAGAGAGAGAGAGAGAGAGAGAGAGAGAGAGAGAGAGAGAGAGAGAGAGATGGGGTGGGGTGTTAGGCTGGTGGTCCACCAGGGCTGGGAAGAAAACAGGGGGGGGGGGGGGGGGGGGGGGTAGGGTATGGAGAGTGAGGCCGAAGGGGTGTGGACAAGAGGGGAGAGGGCTACAATGGGCAGCCCGCTGGGGCTGGGATGTGGACGAGCAGAGAGAGAGAGAGAGAGAGAGAGAGAGAGAGAGAGAGAGAGAGAGAGAGAGAGAGAGAGAGAGAGAGAGAGATAGAGAGAGAATATTTGAAAGTGAGAGAGATATTCAATATCTGTGGCAGTTTTCCAGAGGGTGTGACAGAGGTATCCCATCTTATGCGCCCATTGGGCTAGGTGATGCAGTGGCAGAGTAAGTGAGAGAGAGAATTGGCAGAGCCGAGCAGTAGGAGAGAGAGAGTCCGTCTTCTGGCGATAATGGAGAATTGTGGCCAAATTAATGGCTCCCCGCTAGTGGTTAAGCCTAAAGGGTAGTGAATGGTAAAGAACTTTCCCTTTTTTTTGTTTTATTTTCTTTGGTAATATGCTCTCCCCTTCTTAGGGTATGGTTCTCGCGGTCGCGGTTTTGAAAACCGGCTGTCACCGGTGCAATGAAGATGGAAGCTTCAAGCACCAAGCTCACACTTGTAAAACGCAACATCAATTCCCTCACGATCTCAGACCCAAGACCTCACACACCTTCGAAGATGGTGAGAGTTAGCGGGGTATGAGAGTAGATTGAGAGGAAGAAGGAGTATTCTTATGAGAAAAAAGTATTTCTCCTCACATAATCACTCATAATACCTTAGCATAGCTTAGTAATTAGCATGGTAGAGGAGATGAGCATTCATTGGATCTTGGCTCTTGGATCTTGGCTCTTGGTTGGATTTGCATCACAAAGCCAAGAGTTGTTGGTGTAGGCCTCCCTTCTCCAAGCTTGGAGTAGATGATGAGCTTCCATTAAAGCTTGAGAAAGAGAGAGAGTCTTTTTACTTCACACATTAGCTTTTGGGAGTGTGTGTGTGATAATGTATTGCAAAATCAAGCCCCCCTCTCTCTTGGTTGACCCCTCTTGCTTTTTACTCATGCTGGCATGCCATTGGACCCTGCAAAGCTTAGCCAATGATAATTAAGGAGCATAAGTGATAGCCTTGTGACATGTGTCTCCCTTTCCCCTTTTGTGAGAGCTTTAGGTATTTAAATAATGCAATTAAACTCTAATTTGATCCCTTAGTCTTTTGGCCAATAGGAATTAGGCAAGCCATTGGACTACTGAATGCTCAATAGTCTTCTAGAGAGATTAATTTCTATTGGTTCTTTTATCAAGTGTTTTTAAAGGAATTAAACTAAATGTACTCTAGCCTAATTATCATTGGTCCACCTCTATGGCCATTTAATAGGATTTGAATGCACCTTGGGGCAATTGGCCTAAGCAGCTGACATGTGTCCCCTATTCCCTTTGTGTAAAGGGAGCTTGCTAGAATGTGTGAGTCTTTCTCTCTCACCCCCTACTAAAAGGGCTTGCCCCCTCCAAGATAGGGATGTGGGAAGACTTTTGAGTCTTCCCACAAGCTTCCAATATTTCCTAGATTTTGACCATTGGACCTTACCTTTGAATTTTGGAAGAAGTCTTAATGGGCTGAACCTTAGGGTCTTTGAAGCCCATTGTTGCACATTTCTCTTTTGCAGATGGTCCCCCCTTTGCTTCCCTATTTTCCCTCCTTTGGATCCCTACTGTGACCGGTCTGCCAGCTTAACCAATATTCTAGCTTTTTCTCCCCTCGTACTTCCCCATATTAAATGATCAGTTTAACATGAGAAAATCATGTAGGAGGATTAGATATTAGTTATTATGACATTACCTCTCTCTTTGGAATCGTAGTCGTCCTCGACCATGCGGTAGAGAAGATAAAGCCTATTCATTAGTCCTTTTTCTAGCAAATAGAGGATGCCTATCTTACCATACGACATCATTCCAAAATGGATGACTAATCCATTTGGCGCTTGAGAGCCTAAGCTACCACAAGCATGTTTGCACATTAGTCTTATCAATCTTTCATAGTAGAGTGACAAGCTCTAGTTGGTGTTTGAAAGACATCGTCTCCACAAACTTGATCCTAAGCGTGCATACTTCTTAACATTTGTGCACAATAAATAAAAAGAGAGTATTATAAGACAAAAAAGACTTTATTCATTTTAAACATTTTTACATTTGCTTACTCTAGGGAAGCATTGTAAGCATTGACAAGGTTTAGGTTATCCTTTAATTGTATGCCTTGCATCCATCTAGCATCTTCAAAAGGATAGTTCTTGAACTTAATAAGATACCGTCGGATAATCTTACTGCCTCTCAATACCTTGTCTTCATGTCGAAGAATGGACTCAGGCTGCATGACCTCTTCTTGGTCCTCGATCTCCGGTGGGTCTTCAATAGTTGGTTCTTGGGGTGGCTCTCCTTTGTAAGGCTTTAGTAGGCTCACATGGAAAGCATTGTGTATGAGCCAATGACTGGTAAACTTAAGTTGATAGGCCATCTTATTAATTGGTCTAAGAATTTGGAAGGGACCATGACATGCAACCTCAATTTCCGAATTAAGGGAGTGACTGAAGCTTCTTGCCCCTTGAAAGCACCATCGACGGGTAGGACATCTCCCATCTCATAGGCTTGGATGCCTAGCTTGGTGGCCAACTCTGCGGATATGAAAATGTGAGTAGAACCTGGGTCAAAGAGAATAAAAGAATCATGTTCTCTTAACTTTTCCCAAAGAGGAGATCCTTTGTGGTGAAATTCCTCTTCTTGGATTTTGACCAAGGTAGCTCTAGGAGGCTTATTTTGTGTATTCTTGTGGGGGCAAGCACGATAAGCATGCCCTTGCTCCCCACACTTGAAACAACTGTTATCCTTATAATAATGCTCAAGATCTACAGGATAGAGTTTATTTTTGCCTTTATAAACTCCCTTCTCCTTAGCCTTGTTGGTGTTGGCATTGCCATTAGGAGAATTTCAGACATTGTCCTTCCCCTTAGGCTTGTTATTATGGTCCTTGTTCTCCGTGAGCTTAAGATTTCTCTTAGCCCCTTGTATGACCGCCGATATGGTGCGTGGCCTTTGTGAGCTGACATACCTGCCATATCTTCAGCTAGACCCGCACAAAATTGTTGTTTTTGCTCTGCAAGATCCATCTTTTTGAAGACAATGTCTTTGAGATGTAAGTCCCAAAACTTGTCTGTTACCATATACATGTGGTAGTGATGTGTGTGAACACACTATGACCGCCGGGGCATTTTTTCCCTCTTTAGGAGGTTTTTTTCCCCGTGCATTGTATATACGCCCATCACTCTAGGGCTATCTATCTTTCCATTGCACAGTAAGTAATACACTCTCTATTGTGTGCCTTGAGCTTCCTTCGTCTTCTCAGGGCCGTGTGTGTTTCTCTGCAACCCT
Source organism: Adiantum capillus-veneris (assembly GCF_014529385.1). Lineage (NCBI taxonomy): Eukaryota > Viridiplantae > Streptophyta > Polypodiopsida > Polypodiales > Pteridaceae > Adiantum > Adiantum capillus-veneris. The sequence continues at coordinate 86,557,624 of NC_140958.1, read as the reverse complement.
AATTCCAACAATTGGTATCAAAGCAGGTTGCGTCCTCCCGGGCTTAGTCGCGAGTTGCTCTAGTACATGCTTGCTCACTTTCTCCGATTTCAGTGAGCTTTAGCGAGCGTTCGCAGGTTTTTTGATTTGGGCTCATTTTGGCCTCCATTTCCACTACAGGCAATACTGCACATGCTATTTCATCATTTTGTGCAGAATTTCTGTCATTGCCGTTTTCTGCATAACAGGTGCCTTATAGTCTTCTATGGTTTGTGCTATATAGCACGTGTTGTTCCCGCTCATTTTCTCCTATTTTTGGGCAGTTTTCACATCAGGTGCAGCATTTACCATGGCTGAGGACAGGTTGGATGGGGACAACTACGCTATGTGGGCTTATATGATGCAACATGTTCTTGTGTCAAAGGGCGTCTGGCACATTGTGCAGGGCATTGATGTACGTCATTGTTCTGAGGATGTAGGCGATGTTGAGGATGTTGCAGGTCTTGCTGCAAGGATTGCTGCTGTTAGAGTTGTTTTGACTACGGCAGAACAAGCTCGTTGGGATGTAAAGGATGCGCAGGCTCATGCATTGATTGCGTTGTTTGTGAAGCGCACCATTGTTCCTCACATCCGTCTAGCAAAATATGCAAAACAGGCTTGGGATATTGTAGCAGGTCTTTATGCAAGCTGCAATGAGGCTAAAATTGCTTTGCTGCGTAAAGAGCTGGAGTCGAAGATAATGCATGAGGAAGATGATATGGACACTTTCCTTGCTAGTGTCAAGGATATCAATGAGCAACTCATTTCTGCAGGTGAAGTCATTTCAGACAGTTCCCTAGTGTAGACTGTTCTTGATGCCTTACCAGATTCTTACGAGACTTTTGCTAGTACCTGGAGACTTATGACTCAAGGAAATCCAGAAGTTGTCAAGTTTGATGCATTATGCACATTGCTGTTGTAAGAGTCACTTTCCAGAAAAAACAGGACTAGACAGCGTGTAGTTGAACAGGCTTTTATTGCTTCTCAGAGAAAGGGTGGTAACAGTAATGCAACCACTTCTTATGGTTCTGCTGCGAGTGGCAAAACTTCTATTCCTAATGCTTCTGCTGGCAGCACTTCGTCTGGCAATTCTGGTGATAAGGGCAAAAAGAAGTTGTGTTGCCATTATTGTAAAGCTAATGATCACTTGATAAGGTCGTGTCCTAAGTTGAAGGCCAAAGAGGCTAAGAAGAAAGAGGGTGGTTCCACTGCAAGTGCTGGTTCCACTACAAATGCAGCCATTGTTGAGTCTTTTGTGAAAGGAGACTGTAATGCTGATGTTGATGCAGAATGGGCTTTTAGTGCAGAGTGCACTTACAATCTTGCTGTCCATGATGCATGCTTGTCAGTTGTTGCAGATTCACATGTGTGGTATTTCAATAGTGGTGCTACAAAGCACATTACCTCACATCGTGAGTTGTTTACCTCTCTCGAGTCTGTCCCTCATGGGAATTCAGTCACTTGTGTCAACAATGCCTCTTATCTAGTTCAAGGAGTTGGAAAGATTGTGCTTATTGCTGCTAATGGCAGTTACACTTGTTGATGCACTTTATGTACCTGGGATAAAAAAGAATCTCTTGTCTGTATCCGCACTTTCTAGACTTGGACTTGTAGTCAAATTTGTGGATGACAGATGTACAGTTCATGATCTCAGTTTTGATGATGAAATTGTTGCATCTGGCATTTTGTGCCGTGGGCTGTATAAGCTCACTTTGTATGACAAGTGTGGACAAAATTTTGCAAATGCTATTGCAAATTCAAGGGCTATTTCAGATGCAAAACTTTGGCATGCACGTTTTGGTCATCTGAATTTTGCCAGTTTGCTGCGTTTGCAGAGATCTGATATGGTTGCTTCTTTGCCGCCTCTTGAAGCACTTTGTCAAACATGTTTGTGAAGGCTATATTTTGGGTAAGATGTAGCGTTCTAAGTTTCCAAAGGATGGTTTAGTTCGGGCCACATGCAGGTTGCAGCTTGTGCATAGTGATGTTTGTGGGCCCATGCAAACTCCGTCCTTGGGCAATTACCTGTACTTCATGAATTTCATTGATGATTACTCCAGGCATGCATGGGTATTTCCGCTTAAAGCAAAGTCCGAAGTTTTTATGTGCTTCAAACAATTTCTAGCTATGGCTGAAAATGTCTCGAAATGTACTATGGGCACCCTCCGTTCCGATCGAGGGGGGGAGTATATGTCTCATGAATTCAATGCATTTCTGGCTAGTCGTGGGATAAAACACCAATGTACAGTGCCTTATACACCTCAGCAAAATGGTATTGCTGAGAGGAAGAACAGGTCGCTGACGAAAATGGCACGATGGATGGTCAAGAGTTGAGCTTTGCCGCATTCTTTTTGGCTTGAGGCCATCATGTGTGCAACTTATGTACTTAACAGGTGTCCTACGAAGCTTTGCAGTCTATTACTCCATATGAAGCATGGCATGATAGAAAGCCTTCTATTGAGCACATGCGTGTTTTTGGCTGTTTGGCATATGCTTTGGTGCCACAAGTTCAGCGCGGAAAATTGGATGATAAGGTTGTCAAAGGTATTTTTGTTGGTTATAGTGCTGAAAGCAATGGTTACAAGTTGTATCATCCGCAAACAAAACGTATTCTATGCAACACAAGGCCAAATATTTAGTTTGCAGTCTCACAGGTGAGCAGATTTATGCATAGCCCAGGGTCTAAGCATTGGCAGGCTGTCAAGAGGATTTTCCGCTACCTTAGTGGCACTTTACATCTTGGCTTGTTTTATCCCAAGGGGGGATCATTGCCGCCAGACTTACATGCTTTTTTGGACTCAGATTGGGCTGGTTGTTTTGACACACGAGTGTCCACAACTGGTTTTTGTTTCATGCTTGGCAGTTCATGTATATCATGGTTGAGCAAGAAGTAACCTACTGTGGCCACTTCGAGTTGTGAGGCTAAGTATAGGGCAGTCTTCACAACTACGGTTGAGTGTGTATGGCTCAGACGCCTTATGGCTGATTTGGGTGTTGGACAGGACACTGCCAACACTATCTACACTGACAGTCAGAGCGCATTGGCAGTTGCGAGGAACTCAGTTTTTCATGCTCACACAAAGCACATTGAGGTGCATTACCATTATGTCAGGGAGAGGCTCTTAGCAGGAGAGATCATCTTGGCTTATGTGCCAACACATGACAACCTTGCAGATCTTTTCACAAAGGCATTGTCTTGTGAGAAGCTTGAAGCTTTCTGCAAAGATTTGGGCTTACTCCCCTTTGTGGACTAATCATGTCCTCAGGGCATGTCACTTCCCTTTACTCATGTGCCAGCTCTCGTTCACCGCATCACTCCAGGGGGGATTTGTTACCATATACATGTGGTAGTGATGTGTGTGAACACACTAGGACCGTCGGGGAATTTTTTCCCTCTTTAAGAGGTTTTTTCCCTCTTTAAGAGGTTTTTTCCCCCGTGCATTGTATATATGCCCATCACTCTAGGGCTATCTATCTTTCCATTGCATATTAAGTAATACACTCTCTATTGTGTGCCTTGAGCTTCCAAGCTGTGTGTGTTTCTTTGCAACCCTAATTTCAACATTGTTTACATATTTGTAAATAGATTTATAGGGAGAGAGCTTCAAGCTTCACCATTCGATGAGTACTTTGTCTTTGGCATCGGTAGCCAAAAACTGCTTCATGATGGAAGCTCGTAAAGCTTTCCAAGTTTGTTGAGCTTCACCGTTTGCTCGTAGGCTAGACCACCATTGCCTGGCGGACTTTTCAAAATGCATAGCTACATGGCGTAGCTTAGAGAACTCCATGAAGCCCTCATCTCCAAACATCGCATTCAATGTTGAATGAAGGCCAAGACTTTGTCCATAGCACCAAAGGTGCCATTGTACGTAAGGAAAGAGATGTTCTTTCCTCCCTCTTTGAACTTTTTGAGCTCAGACGACCTCTTGCACGTGGCATAGGATTGTCTATGACCTCTTCTTTTTGGTGGTTTGAAGGTTGCACCATCACTTTCTTCAGAAGAGGAAGAATTTGAGGAGGATGGAGAAGAGGGTGACCTCTTTCTCGCCTTTTTCTTCCCTTGTTCCTCCTTGTTTGCACCGTCACTTTATTCATAAGAGTTAGAGGATGCAGAAGATGGAGAAGAGGGTGACCTCTTTCTCGCCTTTTTCTTTGTCTTGATTTTTGTCATCCCTCTTTGAATTATGGTGTGGAGTAGTGTGCGAAGGTCTTCTCCTTTTAGGGAGTGTTGGAGAGCCTTTTTCCCGCCGTCGTCGTGGAGCCATCTCCGCCAAGGTGGCAGCAGACTCACTTCTTTCTCGTTCCTTCGGTTGGGGCTCTACCATTGAAACTTGAGTTCTCCTTTGGGAAGAAGATGCATCGTCAAGTAGTATATTTTTGAGTTCATCGTACTGATCCTCTTCTTCTTCCCTTATCAGAGAGAGGATTCTTTTGGAAGTCTCACAAGGAGGCTTCCTAAGTACTGTCTCTTCTTGGTGGGGAGTTTGGAGAATCCCATGAGCATGCAGCTGCCGTTGCAATTCACTTTGGAGGGATGGATTGCCCATGGCTTGTTGAAGCCTAGAAACAAGGTAATTGACAAGCATAGGGGAATCATTAGTAGCCTCTTCATTAGCAAAATCAAAGTTATCAACATTAATTTCACTCTCTTTACTATTGTCAGCCATTCTAACAACTTTTAGGTGTAAACTTTTTTAGGTGTACTTTGGCACTTCAAGCCCTAGTTGCTACTCCTCTTTACCCCTTTCAAAAAGTACTCAAGCTCCTGTCCTCGTGGCTAGAATATCATTATGTGCAAGGAATAGAAGAGAGGGTCTTTCAAGACTAAAACAATACCGGCTCCTGTCAAGCTTCTAATAGCTCAATAGTGGTTAATCCATAGGCAAGCCCCGTAGGACTCCACTATTAAGACCATATCCCTCGACGGTGATGCCCCATCATCTGCACGAAGCAGGCACACTCCAAGGCTAGAAAATCCCAATTCTACTTATTCAATTGCAATTAATAACACCAACCATTTATAGTTAGCTTTAGGACCCCCCTTCTTGAGCAAGAAAAGAGAAACCTTGTGCTCCAATACCAATGTAACATTTAATGGTCTAGTAACTTGTGTGTAGTGGAAAATAACATAGACATAGTGAGCATTTCATTATAATAGATTCCTAATGCGCATAGCAAGAGTGCTTGGATGGAGAGAGCAACAAAAATCATAATAATTAGCTAGATAGGCATGAACAATACTTAAAAAAGAGAGAGGAATTAAGCTATTGACAACAGTTGAGGACCGGATTTTCATGGAGCCGGTCCCCCCTCCAAAAAGGGTTTGTATTATAGGTTTCCCCCATCAAGGGAGACATTTTATAATACAATATTTTGTGTTCCTTCAATGACCTGCCGGTGCAATGAAGATGGAAGCTTCAAGCACCCAAGCTCACACTTGTAAAACACAACATCAATTCCCTCCTGGTCTCAGACCCAAGACCTCACAGACCTTCGGAAATGGTGAGAGTTAGCGGGGTATGAGAGTAGATTGAGAGGAAGAAGGAGTATTTTTACGAGAAAGATTCTAGCTTAACCAATATTCTAGCTTTTTCTCCCCTGATACTTCCCCATATTAAATGATCAGTTTAACATGAGAAAATCATTTAGGAGGATTAGATATTAGTTATTATGACAATACCTCTCTCTTGGAATCATAGTCGTCCTCGACTATGGGGTAGAGAAGATAAAGCCTATTCATTAGTCCTTTTTCTAGCGAATAGAGGATCCCTATCTTACCCTACGACATCACCTCTTCTTGGTCCTCAATCTCCGGTGGGACTTCAATAGTTGGTTCTTGGGGTGGCTCTGCTTTGTAGGGCTTTAGTAGGCGCACATGGAAAGCATTGTGTATGAGCCAATGACTGGGAAACTTAAGTTGATAGTCCGTCTCATTAATTGGTCTAAGAATTTGGAAGGGACCATGACATGGAGCCTGAATTTCCAAATTAAGGGAGTGACTGAAGCTTCTTGCCCCTTGAAAGCACCATCAATGGGTAGGACATCTCCCAAGTCATAGGCTTGGATTCCTAGCTTGGTGGCCAACTCTACGGATATGAAATTGTGACTAGAACGAGGGTCAAAGAATAAAAGCATCATGTTCTCTTAACGTTCCCAAAGAGGAGATCCTTTGTGGTGAGCTTCCTCTTCTTGGATCTCGACCAAGGTAGCTCTAGGAGGGTCACTTCGTGTATTCTTGTGGGGGCAAGCATGATAAGCATGCCTTTGCTCCCCGCACTTGAAACAACGATTATCCTTATGATAACGTTGAAGCTCTTCAGTAGAGTAAATTTTTGCCTTTATAAACTCCCTTCTCCTTAGCTTTGTTGTTGTTGGCGTTGCCTTTAGGTGACTTTTGGACATTTTCCTTCCCCTTAGGCTTGTTATTACGGCCCTTTTTCTCCGTGGGCTTAAGATTTCTCTTAGCCCCTTGTTGGAAATTGATTGGGGAAGCAACCATAGTATGGTGTATGATCGCAGATATGGAGCGTGGCCTTTGGGAGTTGACATACTCCGCCAAATCTTCAGTTAGACCCGCACAAATTTATTTTTTTTTGCTCTCCAAAATCCATATTCTTGAAGAAAGTGGCTTTGAGATGTAAGTCCCAAAACTTTTCTACGTATTTGTGAATAGATTCGTAGGGAGAGAGCTTCAAGATTCTCCATTTGGTGAGTACGTTGTCTTTGGCTGCGGTAGCCAAAAACTGCTTCATGATGGAAGCTCTTAAAGTTTTCTATGTTCGTGGAGCTTCACCCTTTGCTCATAGTCTAGACCACAATTGCCTGGCGGACTTTTGAAAATGTAGCTACACAGCGTAGCTTAGGGGACTCCGTGAAGCCCTCATCTCCAAACGCCGCATCCAATTGTTGAATGAAGGCCAAGACTTTGTCCATAGCACCAAAGGTGCCATTGTCGGTAAGGAAAAAGATTTTCTTTCCTCCCTCTTTGAACTTTTTGAGCTTGGATGACCTCTTCGATGTGGTATAGGATTTTCTATGGCCTCTTCTTTTTGATGGTTCGAAGGCGGCACGATCACTTTCTTCAGAAAGGAAGAATTTGAGGAGGATGGAGAAGAGGGTGACCTCTTTCTCATCTTTTTCTTCCCTTGTTCCTCCTTGTTTGCACCATCACTTTCTTCATAAGAGCAAGAGGATGAAGAAGATGGAGAAGCGGCTGACCTCTTTCTCGCCCTTTTCTTCTCTTGTTTTTTGTCATTCCTCTTTGAATTATGGTGTGGATAAGTGTGCGATGGTCTTCTCCTTTTAGGGGGTCTTAGAGAGCGTTTTTCCCGCCGTCTTCGTGGAGCCATCTCCGCGCAGGTGGCAGGAGACTCACTTCTTTCTTGTTCCTTCGATGGGGGCTGTACCATTGAAACTTGAGTTCTCCTTTGGGAAGAAGATTCATCATCAAGTAGTAGATTTTTGAGTCCCTTGTACGGATCCTCTTCTTCTTCCCTTATCGGAGAGAGGCCTCTTTTGGAAGTCTCACAAGGAGGCTTCCTAGGTAGTCTCTCTTCTTGGTGGGGAGTTTGGAGAATCGCATGAGCACATAGCTGCCTTTGCAATTCACTTTGAAGGGATGGATTGCCCATGGCTTGTTGAAGCCTAGAAACAACGTAATTGACAAGCATAGGGGCATCATTAGTAGCCTCTTCATTAGCAAAATCAAAGTTATCAACATTAATTTCACTCTCTCTACTATTGTCAGCCACTCTAACAACTTTTAGGTGTAAAATTGTTTAGGTGTTTTTTGGCACTTCAAGCCCTAGTTGCTACTCTTTAGCCCTTTAGAAAAGTACTCAAGCCCTGTACTTGTGGCTTGAATATCATTAATTGCAAGGAATAGAAGAGAGGGTCTTTCAAGACCAAAACAGTACCGGCTCTTGTCAAGCTTCTAATAGCTCAATAATGGTTATGCCATAGGCAAGCCCTATAGGACTCCACTATTAAGACCATAGCCCTCAACATGCACTCCAAGGCTGGAAAATACCTAATCTACTTACTCCATTGCAATTAGTAATACCAACCATGTATAGTTAGCTTTAGGACCCCCCTTCTTGAGCAAGAAAAGAGAAACCTTGTGCTCTGATACCAATGTAACATTTAATGGTCTAGTAACTTGTGTGTAGCGGAAAATAACATAGACATAGTGAGCATTTCATTATAATAGATTCCTAATGAGCATAGCAAGAGTGCTTGGATGGAGAGAGCAACAAAAAGCATAACTCCTAGTTAGATAGGCATGAACAATACTTCAAAAAGACAGAGAAATTAAGCTATTGACAACAGTTGAGGACCGGATTTTCATGGAGCCGGTCCTCCCTCCAAAAGGCTTTGTATTAGAGGTTTACCCCATCAAGGGAGACATTTTACAATAAAATATTTTGTGTTCCTTCAATAACTTGTCGATGCAATGAAGATGGAAGCTTCAAGCAGCAAGCTCACACTTGTAAAACACAACATCAATTCCCTCACGGTCTCAGATCCAAGACCTCACACACCTTCAAATATGGTGAGAGCTAGTGGGGTATGAGAGTAGATTGAGAGGAAGAAGGAGTATTCTTATGAGAAAGAAGTATTTTGGGCCTCACATAATCAATAGATGAGCATGCATTGGAGCTTGGCTCTTGGTTGGATTTGCATCACAAAGCCAAGATTTGTTGGTGTAGGCCTCCCTTCTCCAAGCTTGGAGTAGATGATGAGCTTTCCATTAAAGCTTGAGAGAGTCTTCTTTACTTCACACATGAGCTTGTGTGTGTGTGTGTGTGTGTGTGTGTGTGTGTGTGTGTGATAATGCATTGCAAAATCAGCCCTCCCTCTCTCTTGGTCGACCCCTCTTGCTTTTTACTCATGCTGGCATCCCATTGGACCTTGCAAAGCTAAGCCAATGATAATTTAGGAGCATAAGTGATAGCCTTGTGACATGTGTCCCCCTTTCACCTTTTGTGATAGGTTTAGGTATTTAAATAATGCAACTAAACTCTCATTGGATCCCTTAGTCTTCTGGCCAATAGGAATAAGGCAAGCCATTGGGCTGTTGAATGCTCATTAGACCCCTTGGGAGACTGTCCAATAGTCTTCTAGAGAGCTTAATTTCTATTGGTTCTTCCATCAAGTGTCTTAAATGAATTAAACTAAGTGTACTCTAGCCTAATTCTCATTGGTCCACCTTTATGGCCATCCAATAGGATTTGAATGCACATTAGTCTGCAAGCATGTCTGGACATTAGTCTTATCAATATTCCATAGTAGAGTGACAATCTCTAATTGGTGTTTGAAAGACGTTGTCTCCACAAACTTGATCCTAAGCATGCATACTTCTTAACATTTGTGCACAATAAATAAAAAGAGAGTATTATGAGACAAAAAAAACTAAGTTCATTTTAAACATTTTTACATTTGCTTAGTCTAGGGAATCATTGTAAGCATTGAAAAGGTTTTGGTTATCCTTTAATTGTATGCCTTGCATCCATCTAGCATCTTCAAAAGCATAGTATTGAACTTAATAAGATACCATCAGACAATCTTACCGACGCTCAATACCTTGTCTTCATGTCGGAGAATGGACTCGGGCTGCATGACCTCTTCTTGGTCCTCGATCTCCGGTGGGTCTTCAATAGTTGGTTCTTGGGGTGGCTCTCCTTTGTAAGGCTTTAGTAGGCTCACATAGAAAGAATTGTGTATGAGCCAATGACTGAGAAACTTAAGTTGATAGGCCATCTCATTTATTTGTCTATGAATTTGGAAGGGACCATGACATGGAGCCTCAATTTCCAAATTAAGGGAGTGACTGAAGCTTCTTGCCCCTTCAAAGCACCATCCACGAGTAGGAAATCTCCCATCTCATAGGCTTGGATGCCTACGTTGGTGGCCAACTCTGCGGATATGAAATTGTAAGTAGAACAAGGGTCAAAGAGAATAAAAGCATCATGTTCTCTTAACTTTCCCCAAAGAGGAGATCCTTTGTGGTGAGCTTCCTCTTCTTGGATTTCGACCAAGGTAGCTCTAGGAGGCTCATTTCGTGTATTCTTGTGGGGGCAAGCACAATAAGCATGCCCTTGCTCCCCGCACTTGAAACAACGGTTATCCTTACGATAACTCTCAAGCTCTTCAGGAAGAGTTTATTTTTGCCTTTATAAACTCCCTTCTCCTTAGCTTTGTTGTTGTTGGCATTGCCTTTAGGAGACTTTTGGACATTGTCCTTTCCCTTAGGCTCGTTATTACGGTCCTTGTTCTCTGTGGGCTTAAGATTTCTCTTAGCCCCTTGATGGAAATTGATTGGGGAAGCAACCATGGTATGGTGTATGATTGCAGATATGGTGTGTGGCCTTTGGGAGTTGACATACTCTGCCATATCTTCAGTTAGACCCGCACAATTTGTTGTTTTTGCTCTCCAAAATTTGTGGCTTTGAGGTGTAAGTCCCAAAACTTGTCTACATACTTGTGAATAGATTCATAGGGAGAGAGCTTCAAGCTTTGCCATTTGGTGAGTACTTTGCTTTGGCATTGGTAGCCAAAAACTGCTTCATGATGGAAGTTCTTAAAGCTTTTCATGTTCGTGGAGATTCACCGTTTGCTCGTAGGCTAGACCACCATTGCCTGGTGGACTTTTGAAAATGCATAGCTACATGGCGTAGCTTAGAGGACTCTGTGAAGCCCTCATCTCCAAACGCCGCATCGAATTGTTGAATGACGGCCAAGACTTTGTCCATAGCACCAAAGGTGCCATTGTAGGTAAGGAAAAAGATGTTCTTTCCTCCCTCATTGAACTTTTTGAGCTTGGAGGACCTCTTCCACGTGGGATAGGATTTTCTATGGCCCCTTCTTTTTGGTGGTTCGAAGGCTACACCATCACTTTGTTCAGAAGAGGAATAATTTGAGGAGGATGGAGAAGAGGGTGACCTCTTTCACACCTTTTTCTTCCCTTGTTCCTCCTTGTTTGGACCATCACTTTCTTCATAAGATAAGAGGATGACCTCTTTCTCGCCTTTTTCTTCTCTTGTTTTTTTTCATCCCTCTTTGAAATATGGTGTGGAGATGTGTGCGATGGTCTTCTCCTTTTAGGGGGTGTTGGAGAGCGTTTTTCCCGATGTCTTGGTGGAGCCATCTCCACCGAGGTGGCAGGAGAATCACTTCTTTCTTGTTCCTTCGGTGGGGGCTCTACCATTGAAACTTGAGTTCTCCTTTGGGAAGAAGATGCATCGTCAAGTAGTAGATTTTTGAGTCCGTCGTACAGATCCTCTTCTTCTTCCATTATCGGAGAGAAGCCTCTTTTGGAAGTATCACAAGGAGGCTTCCTAGGTACTCTCTCTTCTTGGTGGTGAGTTTGGAGAATCCCATGAGTACGTAGCTACTGGTCCAATTCACTTTGGAGGGATGGATTGCCCATGGCTTGTTGATGCCTAGGAACAAGGTAATTGACAAGCATAGGGGCATCATTAGTAGCCTCTTTAGCAAAATCCAAGTTATCAACATTTATTTCACTCTCTTTACTATTGTCAACCATTATAACAACTTTTAGGTGTACTTTGTCACTTCAAGCCCTAGTTGCTACTCCTTTTTATCCCTTTAGAAAAGTACTCAAGCTCCTGTACTTGTGGCTCGAATATCATTAATTGCAAGGAATCAAAGAGAGGGTCTTTTAAGACCAAAACAATACCGGCTCCTGTCAAGCTTCTAATAGCTCAATAGTGATTAAGCCGTAGGCAAGCCCCGCAGGACTCCACTATTAAGACCATAGCCCTCGACGGTGATGCCCCATTATTTGCACAAAGCCGGCGCATTGCAAGGCTGGAAAATCCCTAATCCACTTACTCAATTGCAATTAATAATACCAACCATTTATAGTTAGCTTTAGGACCCCCCTTCTTGAGCAAGAAAAGAGAAACCTTGTGCTTTGATACCAATGTAACATTTAATGGTCTAGTAACTTGTGTGTAGCGGAAAATAACATAGACATAGTGAGCATTTCATTATATTAGATTCCTAATGAGCATAGCAAGAGTGCTTGGATGGAGAGAGCAACAAAAAGCATAACACCTAGTTACATAGGCATGAACAATACTTCAAAAAGGGAGAGAAATTAAGCTATTGACAATAGTTGAGGACGGGGTCTTCATGGAGCTGGTCCCCCCTCCAAAAGGCTTTGTATTAGAGGTTTCCCCCATCAAGGGATACATTTTACAATACAATATTTTGTGCTCCTTCAATAACTTGCTGGTGCAACGAAGATGGAAGCTTCAAGCACCAAGCTCACACTTGTAAAACACAACATCAATTCCCTCACTGTCTCAGACCCAAGACCTCACACACCTTTGAAGATGTCGAGAGCTAGTGGGTTATGAGAGTAGATTGAGAGGAAGAAGGAGTATTCTTACGAGAAAGAAGTATATCTCCTCACATAATCACTCATAATAGCTTAGCATATCTTAGTAATTAGCATGGTAGAGGAGATGAGCATGCATTCTAGCTTGACTTTTGGTTGGGTTTTCATCACAAAGCCAAGAGTTGTTGGTGTAGGCTTCCATTCTCCAAGCTTGGAGTAGATGATGAGCTTTCCATTAAAGCTTGAGAAGGAGAGAGAGTCTTCTTTACTTCATACATGAGCTTTTGTGAGTGTGTGTGTGATAATACATTCCAAAATCAATCCCCCTCTCTCTCTTGGTCGACCCCTCTTGCTTCTTACTCATGCTGGCATCCCATTGGACCTTGCAAAGCTTAGCCAATGATAATTAAGGAGCATAAGTGATAGCCTTGTGACATGTGTCTCCCTTTCCCCTTTTGTGAGAGATTTAGGTATTTAAATAATGTAATTTAACTCTCATTGGATCCCTTAGTCTTCTGGCCAATAAGAATCAGGCAAGCCATTGGGCTGCTGAATGCTCATTGGACCCCTTGGGAGACTGTCCAATAGTCTTCTAGAGAGCTTAATTTCTATTGGTTCTTCCATCAAGTGTCTTAAATGAATTAAACTAAGTGTACTCTAGCCTAATTCTCATTGGTCCACCTTTATGGCCATCCAATAGGATTTGAATGCACCTTGGGGGCAACTGGCCTAAGGAGATGAAATGTGTCCCCATTCCCTTTCTGTAAAGGGAGCTTGCTAGAGTGTGTGAGTGTTTCTCTCACTAAAAGGTCTGCCCCCCTGGAAGATAGGGATGTGGGAAGACTTTTGAGTCTTCCCACAAGCATCCAGTATTTCCTAGGTTTTGACCATTGGACCTTACCTTTGAATTTTGGAACCTTAGCATTTTGGAAGTCTTAATGGGTTGAACCTTAGGGTCTTTGAAGTTCATTGCTGCAGATTGCTCTTTTGCAGATGACCCCCCCTGTAGATCTCTATTTTCCTCCTTTGGATCCCTATTGTGACCGGTCTGCCAGCTTAACCAATATTCTAGCTATTTCTCCCCTGGTACTTCTCCATATTAAATGATCAATCTAACATGAAAATATCATTTAGGAGGATTAGATATTAGTTATTATGACATTACCTCTCTATTGGAATCATAGTCGTCCTCGACTATGGGGTAGAGAAGATAAAGCCCATTCATTAGTCCTTTTTCTAGCTGGTAGAGGATCCCTATCTTACCCTACGACATCGTTCCACAATGGATGACTAATCCAGTTGGCACTTGAGAAAACCCTTTTTTTTCCCTCAACCTAGGATACCCATAATTTTAAAAACTATTTCACTTCTGAGATAGCCTGGGTGACTTTAATCTACGTTGGAAACTCCCCCTTTACCTAGTTCTAGCGTGCCTTTTGTTTCTATAGCTTGACACCGGCTCCACTGTTACTTACCCCAATATTAGAAGCAGTGTTGTAGCCCGTTTACCTATGCTTAGTTCACGTGCTTACTCTCCTTGCCCTCATTTGAACTATACTCATGCAAGTGTGGCTTTGTACATGTAATTAATCTCGGATGCTCTCGAATCTCCATATCCACCACATGGCACGATCGTCACCTCCTTGCTTATCAGCTATTCCAAGCCTCACACTACCCTGCTCAATCTTGCTTCTTAGTCGGTTGAAACAGAGTGCTTTATTTTTGGGATCTTCTAATTTATATCTTTTTGAAAAAGATTTCGGTCTTTTCAAGTTGTGGGTAGAATTTCAAAAAAATTGCAGTTATTACAAAGTTATTTACTTTGACCTTCTAATGTCACGACTTTCATTCTATTATTATCAAACTTTACTTACTTTTCCCGTTCAAACTTTTCAATTTCCACACCTTAAAATTTCTAATTTCCCATTCCACCTCTCAATGCTTTAGCTTAGTTAATACAATCTTTCTCCTTTTTTAAATTGTAGAGACTTAATGAACTGTTTAACATATACAATCTACCCCCTTACCTCATAAGATAGATTTTCAAGTCAAGGGAAACCCAATGATAAGTGTATTGTGTTTAAAATCTACATAAAATATTTAAGCCGAGGGTCCACCATTCAAAATTACCTATAGCACATACATTCAAGAGGTATTTATAAAACCCCTCTACACACACACACACACACACACACTTCACCCCTCTTCCTTCAAGAAACTGTAACTTTTTTCCAACTTTCTACTTTTAAACCCCTATTGTACATATATTTTTGTAACTATTTGATATATTAAAAAAAACCCTCTATGTGAACTCACGTGCTACACTTACATATTCTGAGGTGGATCCCTTGAGGATTTGACCTCAAGTGTTGATTTAGTGGGCCATACACATTGAAGTTGGTAGTGCGTCATTGAATAAAAATGTCAAAAAAATCCATGATTCGACATAGTAACCTTGATTACAAAGAGTAAAATTGTGAGGAGTATGTTGAGTCCATGGATGTTGACCTTCATCTACTAACACAACATATCTTCAGATGCTCCTTATTTTAAGAAAAAACATAATCACTAAGCTTAGAGTCACCATCATTAATATCTTTAGTCCTTTTGCCATCGTACATAACATAAGCTGGTTACAAAGTAGTTTTTTCCCCTCGAACGACACCAACTTTTAGCTACCAAAGGAATAAACTACTTATGTAAGTAAGCAAATCATCTTAAAAATAGATATCTACTATGTCAAGGTTGCATAAAAGGGGTACAAAGAAATCCACAAAAATCCATTTGAGCAGATAGATATAGTGTAAGATTTGCATGCCATTTTCAAGATTTACCACCTAAAATCACTATAGGGTGGATGTCACATGAGTCTTTCTACACATGTCTCTAGTTTGAAAGGCAAGGGCATGACAAAAAGCCTTATCTAGCTAGTTGTAGAAACATTGATTTCTCTTTTGGAGGGACCCTTGGACTTGATTGCAAATGACTTATGTTTGTAGATACTATTAAGGGATACTCAATGACAATGAATATGTAAATTATTACTTCCTCAAGGTGCAAAGGAACAATTAAATCACATAAATTTTGTGAGTGCTACCAACCCATTAAAGCTATATTGTGGTGGATAAGTTCCAAATACTCCAACGTTTTTTGACATTTCTTGTTTGTTGGTGTGTTGTGATTCCTTGAGGGCTAGGAGGGATAGACCATCCCACTCTACAAAGTAAAAATTTATCTGAGAATTTATTAGGTAGGATAGTACATAAAGAAGATACAAACTCAAAGCCTAAACTTTTTGAATTAAAGTCCTAGGTCCATGTCTAACATATATACATATCTTTCCTTATGTATGAAATGATGTTAAATCATGGCATATTTATCTTGTGATCCTTTGAGTTCCATTCCACTGTGTATGTATTCAATGTTTTTATTGAGATGAAATAGGAAATCAAAACCAATGGATGCTGCAAGGGCATGCAATGTCTTTTCCATTAATGCAACCAAGAACTTTTGTTTATTTTAAGTCATACTAACAACTCCTTGCATGCAATGTCTTTTCCATTAATGCAACCAAGAACTTTTGTTTATTTTAAGTCATACTAACAACTGTGAGTGGAGATGCTATGTAGGGAGAACATTTCCAAAAAGACATTGTTAGTGAGTGGAGATGCTATGTAGGGAGAACATTTCCAAAAAGACGATGTACAATTAATAGAAAAAGACCCTCTATCCTTATCTAGTAGCTTCAACCAAGAGTCACTTGTGTGATTTTTCCCTAAAGGGCACTACCCAAGGAGGAAATGTGTCAGTGCATTTTTTTGTTCTTTGGCTTTAGACGATTTCCGTAGGCCCTATTAGATATACAAGCTCAGTGCTTTCATGCAAAATATAATTGAGCTGAGGTACCCAAAAGTATCTCTCAGAGACACAAAGGTTTCAAGCTTTCCAAGTCTACTTTAGATAGCAGTATCTAGCTATTTGAGTGCATACAATAACTACTTGGTGTTGAAATTTTCCCCCAATGCCACTCGGGTCCTTGGATCTCACATCCATTGTCATTTCCCACACTATCATTGAGTTGTGCCTTTTGTGTTGTTTTTCCATAGGAATCATTTGATGGGCTTTAGAAATTCTTTCTAATTGTATTTTCCCATTTTTAATGTATGGAGTTATTAAGGAGATAATCATAGAAACTTTGCTAATATGAAAAGGGAGAATTGTA
This sequence comes from Adiantum capillus-veneris, assembly GCF_014529385.1. Taxonomy (NCBI): domain Eukaryota; kingdom Viridiplantae; phylum Streptophyta; class Polypodiopsida; order Polypodiales; family Pteridaceae; genus Adiantum; species Adiantum capillus-veneris. The sequence goes on along the minus strand of NC_140958.1, from coordinate 86,541,020 downwards.
TACTCTCACCTTCTCATGTTAATTTTGTTTTTGTTCAGGACTTACTCAAATATTTGTTTGTCTGAGGTGTCCACCCCTAGTGATGCATTGAGGTGTCTAGACTCTAAACACTTTTGCCTCTTGATATAATCACCCTTAGCCATTTGGCGGGGTTAAAGGAATCATTTTCAATGAGTGAAATCAATCTTAATTTTTTGATGTTGCACTTAGAGACTAATGCAATTGGAAAAATTTGAAGGATCTAGTGTGTTCTTCTTAGCATCTAGGAGTTCGCTGTTATGAAGAGCAGAGAACCGTAAGTAAACAATTTCACAGGAAATTGTTTGCCTCCGATAGCGAGAGTCCTTGAATCTCCCCTTTTATAGCATTTTCCTTGAGTGACCACACAAGTAGATGTGAACCAATTTCAAAGAGTAGAAAGAGAAGCTACGACCTTGCTTGATTGATCTCTTCACTTCAAACATTCCTACTACATTGCGGCCAGTGTGACCAACAATTTAAACATGAATGTAGGTTCCAAGAGCATATTGAGTAAACAAAAAAACATTATCAACTTGTGATTAAAAAAATGTTATTAAACAAGATAATTTTTATGTGAAAAAATTTGGTTCTTCACAGCAGGGCAAAGGTTTGTAAACCTACCTTTTTATCGAGCTCAAAGCCTAGAGTTTATCATGTTCAAGTGATCTTCTTTGGTTCACTTTGTTGCTCTCTCTCTCTCTCTCTCTCTCTCTCTCTCTCTCTCTCTCTCTCTCTACCCTAGCAAAAAATGATGTGTCGTGTTTATATGTGTCACAAAGCGTGGTTGGTGAAGGAAGGGTCAATATTTTTTGGAGGCACAACCTTCATATATATTTTATCAACTCCATTATTTTTAGAAGATGCTTGGTGTTTGGAGGTGATAACAACATACAAGTGCCCACCTAGCCAAGGCGCCCGTTGGGTCAACCGGCCAAAGTTTTGATGTGGTCACATTATTTTTCCGATGTTTAATACATCAAACCCTGTAAAAGTCTAATGACAATCGCCTATGTCAAGTCTGAGTCAAAGATGTAATTTTTCCAATGATGTATGTAAAGGTCCATGAGAAGTTGGCCGCCGGCCACTTTAGAAAGCCCTAGGTATATAATACACTAAGGTTAGTGGGAAAGGGGAGATTAGTTTTTGAAGATAAGTGACTACTGCGTTACGCACAGAGAGCTGCCTCTTTGCTCAAACTTGTAATCATCGCTTCTGTGGCTACGGTAATCCAAATTCAGTTTTGTTTCTTGCATTGTGTTCCTCGTACTCTGCTCTTTCATTCAAGTGTAAGCATTCAAGATTCGGTGAAGGTTTCAAACGCATCCGTTTAGGCCTTAAATCGCTGTTTTGAGTGTTTATATGCGTAATTTATGTTGTTTTGATCCTAGGAGAGGATTTAGGGACCCAAAAACGACCCTTTAGGATCATCCGTTTACTGTTTTTGCGTACTGTGGGACGAATGATCGCGATCTTTGTACCTCTCCAGAATGCTGTGACAATGATAGAATATGTTCTTGATAGTCCCTTGTAGCTTCCCTTCAAGTTTCGTGCGATTTCGATATGATTTGCATTGTAAACGGGCGTGATGATTGTAGAGCTATGTAGAAGGACATAGGCAGATTACTTGGCTTTAGTGCGTTTGATTTGCTTGTAGAGTTAGTAGTTGCATCTCTTCGATTTCACTTCATTAGGATTGACACCCTAGTGAGTTTCCATGCCTCATCCGAGTCGCTTCCCCTGTATCGATAATTTTATGTTGATGCTTGAGAGCTATGCTATGGACGTCCGTCGCGGCGACCCGCAAACATTGGCATCGTTGCCGGAGAATGAATCTTAGGTGATGAGTGACCGAGTGCGTATTCAGAGTTTTCTTATTGTTCCAAAAGATAATTTCCATTCCATTTACATTTCAGTGAAGCATCTAGACAGGGGTTTAGTGCTTAGTGGAGTCTAGGGTCGGTGGATTGGCTAGATCCACTCTTGAGAGATATAGGGAGTTGTGAGTGAGGTTGCTTTAAGCATTTTTTCTCTTCAAATTTCTTTGTATTAATTGAGTACTGATCCATCATCCGTTTTTTATCTTGTTTGTTTTGTTCGATTCATTTTCTTGTGTTCTTTCATTTCTGTACTTAGGACTAGGATAAGTAAATCACATTTTAGTTAGATTTGGGACAAAAGATAGAGTCAAAAACACCAGAAAACCATAACTTTGGCAAAAGGGCCATAAGACTCTGAAATTAGAAAATCTAACCAAACAGAGTTGAAATTGATTCAAATCACAAAGTGGTAGCACCAAACACTGGGAAATACTTGTGAGAGAGAGCCTGTAAAATTTCATTAGATTTGGCTCTGGTACTACGATCCCGATCGGTGTACCTCAGTGTCAGAATTGTACAAGATTTGACATGTGCCTTCCTGATAAGATTCTAAACAAGTTTGTCTAAAGCAACCACACCCAAAAACATCAAAAATCAAGGAAATTAGGCCACTTGGGTAAAACTAGCCTGACAGACCCAGAAACTGTAAAATCTTGACTTTTGGTGATCCAAATGCAAAAGGACTTGGGGGATAGCCTTAAAACATCAGTGTCTACAAGCATGCCAAATTTGGTCTAATTTGGGCTTAGAACTACGATCGCGATCAGTGTACCTAAGTGCCAGATTTTGACCAGATTTCATTTGTGGGATCCTTAGGTGTATACAAACATAAAAGTCTAAAGGACCTAGGGTCAAAAACCACAAAAAACAGGTCAAAACCACTGAATACAGATCCAAGTCAAAAACTGCTAAACTGGGATAGAAATTGACTTTCAGTAGACCAAAACACATCAAAATTGGAAAGAAACCATGCAGAGGGATAGCCTGTGCATAGGACAAGCCTAGGTATCTCTCAAATCTCAAATCAAACATCAAAATCAATCAAACCTGATAAAATTGGAAAATCAGGCACTTTATACCAAGAAACTGTAAATTCTTGACTTTTTTGAGTCCAAATACAAAAGTGTCTGGCAGGTAGTCTTAAAATAGCCTAGTGAACAAGCAGGTGAAGTTTCATCCAATTTGGGCTCTAAACTACGATCGAGATCGGTGTACCTCAGTGCCAGATTTTGACCAGACTTTACCCACACATACACCTAGGTTATATAAGATACCAGGAGTTTTCAAAATTCAAAAAAAAAAATCACCACAATAGCCAAAATTAGTAGACAGTCAGAAAACTACTGCAGCAGACCAAGATCTGGTAAAAACTTGACTTTTTCTTGTCCAAATTCAAAAAGATTTGGGGAGTAGACTGTACACATCATTGTCTACCATATCCACAAGTTTCATCAAATTTGAGCTCCAAAGTACGATCGCGATTGGTGTACCATAGTGACATTTTGAGTTGAGACTTGGTGAGTAGGTAGCTGAGACAAACAACTTTGTCAAAAGAACCAGGGTCAAAAAACCAAAAGACAGATGTCAAATAGAGAAAACACTGATCACTGATCCTTCATACCAAAATTTTGAGAAAATTCAAGTTTTTGTGATCCAAATGCAAGATGGGTTGGGGAATAGACTAATCATACCCATGTCTATCAACTCCTAAAATTTCATGCAAAAAGGAGCTGGAACTACGATCGCGATCGGTGTACCCCAGTGACATTTTGGATTGAAAATTTATGAGTAGGTAGCTGACATCTAGTGCAACATATTTTTCAAAAGGAGCAAGGTCAAAAAAGCAAAAGAAAGTGGTCAAAAGTCCCAGTTACACAATCACGCCAATAACCACAAAACCACTTGGGATTTGGGTTTTCATTGGTCAAAACATCTCCAAATTCAAAAATACAAAGACACTTGGTATCAAGACATCAAGGGCTAGCTACTGTGCAAAAACCTTCCAAATCTGTGACATGGGGTCAACGATCGCGATCGGTGTACCTCTACATAGTGGGGGTATCTGACTTCATAAGTTTGTAGACCTACTCGAGTACCTCCCAAATCTCAAGTTTGAGTGAAAAATACCCTCTGGAAGCCAAGATACAAGCCAAAGTTCCTGTGTTTAGGTCCTGAGACTGTTTTGAGTGCTGTTTCAAGTGCAGTTCACTAAAAGTGCTCTAACTTTTGATAGGCAACTCCAAATGGAGTCAGGTATAGCTAGGAAGAAAGCTTGCGGGCAATAGCACACGCCTAGACCAAACTTTTAGGGTACCCAGAACCAATTTCCAGAGACCAAAAAAGTCACAAATTCTTGACTTTTTAGAGACTTGACCAGGGGCAATTTGACCAGGGGCAAAAAGGCATTGTGTGCACTAAGCCAAGGTGTTCTTATCAAGGACCATCTTGAGAGTATTGAGTGAGGCTTAATCATGACAACTCATCCATCATTAGGGTTTCCCACTCAACTCAGAGCTATGCCACCTACAAACAACCAGAAATACTGCAACACCTATAACAAGAGGGTTGAGACGAGACCATGAGGCTTATCAATCATATCAAGCCAAACCTCAAGGCATGGCTCATGGATATTTGTCAAGTGATCATGTAGCTCACTAGAAGCCAAACCAATCAACAAAAATGCGGGAGTTTGAAAGAGCAAAAGTCGAAATTGCTGGAGACTTAGAGGAGAAGCATCCTCTAATCAACAAACTCAACGTGAGGTTCATCAAAACCAATGAAGCCACGAGAGTTCTAACGGATTACACTTATGATGGCCTTTATAGGTTACCTATCGGGGATCAAAACAACTTCTATAGATGTTTAAATTCCACCATTGAAGAGTTGACAGACTACAAGAACCTCTATGCCTTCACATACACAGATGACCAGGGAGTGCAAGTTTTAATGGTAGATAAGTATGGACGAGAGTACAAACTTATCAGCCCAGTTGAGCTAGAAAGATATACATACATGGGTACTCCAATATCTGCTTACTACTTTCAACCGAGTGTAAGTGTACCAGGGTTTTTTGAGACTGATTTGCAAGAAGCTAACATTGAAACTATGGAATCAAATCGACCTCAAACATACAAAATAGCTATTCACGGGAGTGTAGCTCCTACCTCATTGAGTGGAACCAGGAGACCACCAATTAGACTTACGAATCCATCAACATTTCCAAAACATGTCTCAAAGGGGATTCCACCAGGATTTTCTCAAAGACGAGAAGAAGGAACGAGGGATGTCTTTGTGAGAGACCCCAACACGCTAAGATACATGGTTGAACGAGAACCAATGAGACCATATCAATTGGCCAAATGTGTCAAGAAGAAGTATGATGGATTAAGGGATCCATACGTACATGCATCCTTGTTCAAACAAGTGTTAAGAGCCGAACAAGTATATTATTTTCATACACAGTATGAGGGATTTGGCTTAACCTTGGAAGGGATAGCATTGAATTGGTTCCAACCATTGGACAAAAATGCCTTCTCAAACGTTGAACAACCGTTGCAAGAATTTGTTGTGGAGTTGTCTAAAAGGGGAATCAAGCATAACACAGTGTCCCAAATCTATGCATTCAAGCAAAATGAAGATGAGAGAGTGAAGGAAGCATCGCTACGCTTCAAACAATATATAGAGAGATGTCCGAAACGCGAGTTACCATAGGATGAAAGATTATCAATTCTCTTCATAGAGGGTTTGAAAAATGAAACTCTCAAGAAAGATTTGCACTTAAAAGGATGTACTTCCTTTGAACAAGTCACGAGAGAAGTGTTATACCTAGTTGACAATTGTAAGGCCTATGGCGAGGAAATTGGTGATACAAAGATCACTATGGATAATGCTCCTTTAGCATCTAGTGAAACCAACACAAGGCAAGTGGTTATGTCTCAATTAATGACCAACCTAGATGAGCTCGCAGCGCAAGTAGCACAACGAATAAAATGGTGTGCCATTGAGCAAAAATGGACCAATCATGAGATGAGTGAGTGCTACTTTAATCAAACCTACACGAGGGAGATACTATTTGGACATCAAATAGAAAAACAAATGCCATTACCAAATCATTCATTATTTCAAAATAGGGTTGTATCAAGGGCTTCACAAAGAGCTGAGCTATCACAACCTAGGCTAGGGCAAGAACCTATGAGAAAACTCTATTCATTGAATGAGGACACTCTGATTTTCATAGCCAATCAAGAGCGTAGACCAAAGAACATTCTAGCTAAGCAAGAACAACCATTAATTGTGCCACCAGTGACTCAACAAGATGGACCATGCTACAAGTGTGGAGGTAATCATTGGGCCAAGAATTGTTCTTGTGTAGAGATAATTGGATATTGTTTAGAGTGTGCCATTACACACGTTGTTCCAAATTGTCCAAAACACCCAAACAAACACGGGAAAACAACAATGAATGTTGTGGGAGTGTTACCTTCTCCAAGTGGATTAGAGGCAGAACCCAAAATTCCTGTGAAGGTAGTGACTAGAGCCCAAGCAAAAGAAAATGCTGAGGACCAAGCTAATGAGGAGAAAGATCAACAACCCAAACGAGGGGAAACAACTAGTGTGTCAGTGAGGACTGGGAGAAAATCCTGGAAAGCCAAAAGAGACAGAATTAAAGCAAAAACAATTACAAATCAAAATGCACTACAAACAAAATTACAAGAGACAAAGGAGCAGTTAAAACAAGAACGGGAAAACAAAACAGTGGTGAGTGATAAGAAACCAAGGAAGGCGTCTTCCGGAGGATCTGTGTTGGTAGACAAAGTCCTAGAGCCATTAGATGCCGCACTGGAAGCATATGAGGCTAAACTGAAACCCAACCAAACCCTAGAGCAACAAGGGATGAAATATCCTCATGCTGAGGTAGAGACTGAGAGGTTGAAAATGTGTAAGGAATTGGTAAAAATTGCACAGGCAATGATAGAGCCTGAAGCACCAATTCCACCTCCAGAAACAAAACCAAAAAGTGTTGGATTTGAAATGCCTAAGGAAAAGGTTGTTGAAACATTAACTCAAAGAAACATTGAGCTAGAATCACAAAAAGATGTGCAAGCAAAGACTGCAACACAAGAAACCAACAACCTAGAAATTCAACTAGATGATCAAGTAGTGGCCAACACCACTAATGATGCAAGGTCAAGATCACAATTTATGGCACCTATCCCAAAGATAGATGATTGAGCCATGGCCATATGAATTGTGGGAAGCAATTAGAAGTGCAAAATATGGAAGTGCGACTTTCCAATCTGCACCCATAACTGAGGTCGATATAGGGCATGAAGTCTATCAGGGAGACATTCAATCTCTAAATGGAGATGCAAGGACGGAAGTTTCAATTGAAAGCAAACCAGAGTCCTTGAAGACCTTACCCTCATACATAGGAGAACATGAGGCAGACTCAGAGACTAGAGTGGTGCCATCTCAGAGGAAAGCCATATCCAAGATGATGGATACAAAGAGTATGCAAGAGTTGATGTCAGCTCCAATACAGTGCACCATTACTCTATCTGAACTGCTTAAGATTAGACCACATGTATGGGATGAAGTAGGCAACAATTTGGGGAAGATGGGATTAAAGATACCTCTTCAAGATCTACCCTCAAATGAACAATCAAACAAAACTCAACAAGAAAGTGCAAATGCTAAACCTGTGCCAATAAACAAGGTGGGGGAATATTGCGAAGGAGAAGAAGGAAACACCACCTTACCTGTGGAATACAAAGGAGTTAAAACATTGGCTATACTTGATAGTGGGGCTGGAGTTGCCATAGCCACAAAAGACATTTGTGAAAAATGGGGTAGACCAGCGCTTAGGAAAACTAGAATGAAGCTGCAACTTGCAGATGGATACACGGAAAAACCTTTGGGTATCCTAGAGCAGATTATTGTTACTTCTTGTGGAATTGAATATGAACATACATTTGCAATAGTAGATTTTGGAAAAGGGAACAATTTTGATATCATTTTAGGAAGACCTTTCATGCGTCAACTTAAGATGGTTCAAGATTGGGGCTATGACTATATCTACTTGAGAAATAAAAAGATCACCACAAAAATAAGCATAAAAGACCATAGATATAGAGATGTGAATAGAACTCCTTTAGAAGAAATTGACTCTATTATAGTCAATGGGAAAGAGATACCCGCTTGGATACAAACCAAACAAGAACTTTGGATGTGTGGTGCTTCGAAGTGTGGAAGCTCAGTGAAGGAGGATTGCATCCTAGAAAGATCAATGGACGATGAAGCTTACATACCGGAACCATTTCCAGAGGAGTTATTTGAACCCTTTGGATGGGATCAAATACTGGAGACTCTTGATGTGTGTGTAAATGAGCTAACTCCAACCAAGTTTTGTAATGAAGAAGGCTACGACCTAGTTTCATGTTTTATGTTGAAAGTGTTGAAGGAAGCTAATGAACTTTGTGAGCGTGAAAGCTGAAAAAGTGGGACAGATAGCTACATCCTGGAGCATGAGGCAAAATTGAAAACGAAGGAAGCAGAGCAACCACAAGAATATGTCATTATTGACATACCTGATGAAACAACAAAAGCTGTTTCAAAGAAGACAACTCTAGAAAAAGTGTAAATGAAATTAGATGAAGGAGAAAAGCTTCCAAGTTCAACGGCAAATCTTCAACAAACGCAAGATCAAAAGAAGAACAGGGACAAGGAAGAAGATGGACTATCTCCTACGATGATCAAATTCAGCATATGCGGAAAAACAGGACTCAAAATAACATGTTCAACTGTAACAGATCCAGAAGAAACAAAGAATCTAATGACTTATGGAACGTGAATCATGATGGGAAAGCCACCAATCAATGAGCTAGAAGAAACAAGTTACACAAGCTCAAAAATGCCGATTCCTAGCTTTGGAGTGGCAGAAGCTGTACTCAAATTGAGTACCGAGGAGTATAAAGATACTTTCCACATAATCAACTCCCATCATATCAAAGAGAGTCTAGTCCTGACAGAAAGCTGGAGGAACATCTTCTTTCAACAACAATCAAAAGCTTCAACAACAACAACGGTAAGACTCCATGAAGCTTCTCAAATCCATGCACAGAAGAAATCGCCAACCATCACGGAAAAAGGTAAAGCAAATGTAAACATTGAAGTATATCAACCTCGCCAGACGACTTTACCTTCAACGAGCTTCCATCAAATTTCCCACGAAGTCTCTACATCAAGAGCCACACCATCAACAATGCAATGGAAACCAAAGCAAAAAGTCTATCAACCAAAGTTTCCATCACAAAAAAGCATCCAGAAGAAGCCGAAGAATGTCAACCAAGTGTTGATATCCAAAGAGCACATCCAAGTCAAAGACCCAGTTTGGATACATGAAACACGGGTTCAACCACAACAACAAAAGGTGACGGGGTGGATAGCATCAAATGAGTCAATCAATGCTCAAGTCTACTTCGAAGGAAACATTAATGTTTGGGCCAAAAAGCCTAAAGTAACAGCCTGGATGTACTCACCTCAAGAAAGAAGTTCTACAATGAGCGAGTCAAGCTATCAACGAAATAAAAACAACTCAAGCAAGAGAAAGAACAACAAAAAAGGACAGAAGAAAAGACCTTCCAAGAAAGCAACACAACAAGTATGGGTACCAAAGTCAAACTTCAACGAAGCTACCCAACACAAACACATGCAGCAGCGGATGATTCCAGCTAAGCTACTTGAAGCACAAGGATTCTATGAAGGTAACACCCAAATATGGTTACCCAAAGTAGTTGCTCAACCTAGAGCCACTAAGACCAACCAAGTAGCAAAGGACCCCACACAAAGACAATCGACAACAACAAAGAGCCAATGAAGACTAAGCACAACCAAGGGAGAAACAACCTCAAAATGGATCCCTCGTCTTCTACTACAAAAGCAAGGCTTTTACAATGGTAATAGCCAAGTATGGATTCAAAATCCTAGTGTCCATCAAGTCAAGGGAGCAAATCATGGAGCAAGAACAAAGTGGGTCCCAAAACCACTGTTGAAAACTCAGGCTCCTCGCAAAGAAGAAAAGTAAAGGTACAACAGTGCGGCCTCCTTACGGAACATCCCATGCAACAAAAAAAGCTAGAGGAGTCAAAGTATGCCACCTTACTTTGAAAAGATGGTGGCATCCAAAGACCAAAGCAATAATAGAGGCCTTAATCTCAAGAACTTATGGCATTGGGTTTCAGGCTATGAACAGGTAAGTCCAAGTCGCCATTAAAAATACATGGCATAAAAGTCAAGAGTCGGGCAGCTGAGCCACTAAATGATCAAGGCATTAGTCCCAAAGCTTCAAGTAATATTATTTGTGGTCTAAGAGTCTTAGCTATTCTAGGTACTGCTCAAGGTGGAGGAGTTGAGCATATTTATGTTGTGTCGCTCATGCTGGTATAGGTGAGCATAAGAGTCCAAGTCTATGTATTTTAAGTTTGGTAAAGTGAAGAAGAGAGTCCAAAAGACACTCACTTACTATGCATAGTGAGTAATGAGTGGAGAAGCTTCAACATAAAAAACCCTTCTTGGAAATGCGAAAGCTATTGAGATGTCCTTGGATATCACATGTGCTACATTTGTTCCTTGAAGCACCCAACAACTCATTTTTCACACCGCATGATTTTCTTGAAAGAACTCTTGTGTGCATATAGAGTGTCCCATTTGGCACTTGCATTACACACTCTTAATTTATTTCTCCCAAGCACTCACCTTGCATGAACAGGTACTCAACTCCCAAGTGTTCAACCCCAATAAGAGCGTATACCAAAGGCATTTTTCCCGCTGGGGTTTTCCCTTTGGTCATTCAGGTTCTAGACCCTAATTTAGAGACACCCATCACTATTCTATTGTATATATTCCTTCCATCAATTGAAACCAATAAAGAATTTGTTACACGATCTTCAAAGAGATAAAGTGGGGCCACATTGTTCTCAATTACGCTTCGACAAGAGCAGCTCTTATCTTCAAAGATACCACCAAAGCTCTATTGACAAAGTGACAAAGAAAATCAAATTGGAGATGTCAGTGCACACACGTCAAAGTCTCAAACATTTTGAGATACGAGCTCCAATAAAAAGTCAACTGCACCAGGAGGCAAAGTATCCAAAGACGCAGGTATCATCGACCAACTGTACAAATGGAAAGGTAAAGCAGGATGTGCAACAACACGCACAAATACCTCGTCCATAACATCCAAATCACAAAGAACAAATGTTCATCAATCAAAGGCAAATGGGCACCCCATTTGAAAAAGCAAAACATGCCAGATATAACTCCATCAAGGAAGGGGGGAGTCTCATCAACAAGAAGACCAGACTACAAATGGTCGTGTCAAGGGACGACACGAGCTAGGAAGGGGGGAGTGTTTGGAGGTGATAACAACATACAAGTGCCCACCTAGCCAAGGCGCCCGTTGGGTCAGCCGGCCAAAGTTTTGATGTGGTCACATTATTTTTCCGATGTTTAATACATCAAACCCTGTAAAAGTCTAATGACAATCGCCTATGTCAAGTCTGAGTCAAAGATGTAATTTTTCCAATGATGTATGTAAAGGTCCATGAGAAGTTGGCCGCCGGCCACTTTAGAAAGCCCTAGGTATATAATGGTTAGTGGGAAAGGGGATATTATTTTTTGAAGATAAGTGACTACTGCGTTACGCACAGAGAGCTGCCTCTTTGCTCAAACTTGTAATCATCGCTTCTGTGGCTACGGTAATCCAAATTCAGTTTTTTTTCTTGCATTGTGTTCCTCTTACTCTGCTCTTTCATTCAAGTGTAAGCATTCAAGATTCGGTGAAGGTGTCACACGCATCCGTTTAGGCCTTAAATTTTTGTTTTGAGTGTTTATATGCGTAATTTATGTTGTTTTGACCCTAGGAGAGGCTTTAGGGACCCAAAAACGACCCTTTAGGATCATCCGTTTACTGTTTTTGCGTACTGTGGGACGAACGATCGCGATCTTTGTACCTCTCCAGAATGTTGTTACAGTGATATGATATGTTCCTGATAGTCCCCTGTAGCTTCCCTTCAAGTTTCGTGCGATTCCGATATGATTTGCATGGTAAACGGGCGTGATGATTGTAGAGCTGTGTAGAAGGACATAGGCAGATTACTTGGCTTTAGTACTTTTGATTTGCTTGTAGAGTTATTAGTTGCATCTCTTCGAGTTCACTTCATTAGGATTGACACCCTAGTGAGTTTCCATGCCTCATCCGAGTCGCTTCCCCTGTATCGATAATTCTATGTTGATGCTTGAGAGCTATGCTATGGACGTCCATCGCGGTGACCCGCAAACACTTGGCATTCCCAACTCATGAACCTAAGAATCACTCAGCGAGTGATCATAACATCAACTTGTCTGTCATGAATTCAATGTTTTGTGTCACTTCTAATTGCCTTCCAATGGTTTCAATTGCATAAGGGACATAAAGCAGCGAGCATGCTGTCTGTCCGTGCATGTGTCGACGAAAATTTTCGCTTGGATTTCGTAAGAAAATAGTATAAGTATGATAAAAATATAGTTTAATTTGCAAAAAATGGAGTGCTTATATTCAATGGATAAAAACCATGTTGGCAAATAAGCATGCAATCCGTCCGCGTGCACGGACCAGCTTGGCTTGCAAAATCAAAGAAAAAACTTTCTTTTTGCCCATTGTGCGCACGCATACGAACTGCGTGCTCAATCACGAACTTCACTTGCAAAATCAAAGCAAAAATTTCCAAGGCTAAGCTAAAAGTATTTTTCACCTTGCCACTTGTAACAATATTTTGCCCTCACCACCTCTGCTGATTGAAGGTGTTGCATGAGGTCACTGACCATCTGTGTGCGCGCGGACGAGCAGTGTGCTCATGATTCCTCATATGCCCAAGCATCGTGCCAATGTTCAAATTCGCTGGTGTACAATGATGCATCGCAGGTGAATGAAAAGACCATCGCAGACTTGGTGATTATGAAGCAAGAGGGTGTTCTCCACAACAGCCCGCACCGAAAGAAAGAGGGTCAAGAGGGTGTCCTCTGCCAAAAGTAGGGCCTCCCATTATTTATTTCGGCTTTTAGGTATTTATAGGGAACTTTATTAAGGCTGGTAAATAAGCAACCCTCAACCTCCATTGTATTTGTATCAGTTACTCATCACCAAGGTTGATTGGTTCAAGAGTCTCTCTCTCTCTCTCTCTCTCTCTCTCTCTCTCTCTCTCTCTCTCTCTCTCTCTCTCTCTCTCTCTCATGCTTTCTTGCCTTGGTCTCTATGCTTCCCCATCGTCAACTTTGACACTTATAAGCTCTTGTTTTTTTCTACAAATTGGAACACATGATTCTTTCCCAATATGCCCATCCATGCTTGCATCTGAAGGCATGGCATTGTGTAAGCTTTCCATGTTGGAAAACAAATTCATGATGAGAGACTTGGAGCTATTGAAATAAGTATTGTCCTTTACAGTGTTGTGGCTAACATGGATTTAAAGTCTAGTATGCTTCTAAAATAAAAGCAAGTTCTTGATAAGTGCCCTGTTTGGAATTACATCCCTTGGAGTGTAAAAGGGAAAAATATACCCAACAAGGGCAAAGCCAAAAACCTATAGATTGATTTTGCAGGAGCACAACAAGGGTCTAAAGTATCTTTCTAGATACAGTGTATGGGATTGGACTACGAGCATGTAGTCACTCATGCCTAATGGATGGAAGTCTACTTAACACTATTCTTGCTTGGTTTTTCCTTGTGGGTTATTGTGTTGACGTTGGAAATTGTGAGGTAGAAAGGTTTTCCTTCAAGTGTGTATTGTGTCGTAGTACTTATTCACCATATCAAGTCTCTAAATGAGTAATATCTAGTATGGTATCTAGGTTATAGCTAGAATAATTGTATACATACAAAGCAAGCTAGGATGTAGCATTCATATAAAGTAAACAAATATGTTTTAAATTACAAGATCATGAACTTAATATTCCTTATCCCATCAAGATATTCCCAAAATGTCATTGAGACACACAAAAACTTTGTTTCAATTCCAATAGGTGTTTAGTTTGTTAGACAACTAAAATTTGTTTTTATTGTTGCATGTGACAATGGTTGTGTATTTATCTCAGTTTTTCCATGGAATTTATTGTTTTGTTGGATGCTCAATGTCTAATTCATGGCTATGATTCATCCCAAGATTGGTTTTGATATGAAAACATTGTAGTACAATGTGATATGCAAACATTACATATGAAGGAAAAAAATAAATACAACCATGCCAGACTCCATGGCATTGGCTATTATTCTTCTAACATGGTTCATAACTAGCAATCCATGAGCTACCTCTCCTCCGCTTCAGTAGCTACTCCAACCTGATCTATGAGAAAGGTAGAACCACTTGGATGATAATATATCAAATTTCTATGCAAGATATTGATAAACTATTATGTTTCAGAAGCATTTTGCATTATGCTATGCAATGCATCTAGCACTTGTAGACTTTCAAATATCCTTTTAGACTAGAAAATGGATTGATCTAGATCAATCAGCAAAGAAATGAGATCTCACCTTCTTTGTGATGAGAAAGGCTACATTGTGTATTTAATAACCTTAAAGTTAACCATTAATAAATACAAGAAAAGACACACATGTATATATAACAAGTATATAAAGAGTTGTTTTGTGGGATATAATGGTTGTACATAGTATAAATTTTTGATATGTGTTATGTGTTAGCTTAAAGAATCGAAAGAATATTTTGAACTCGTAAATATAGTTTGTACATTTGGGAGGATTTTCATGTACATTTAGCCTATATGAGCACACAATTGAAAAAGCACCAAATTTACACCAAAAGCTCTAAATTAAAAGCTAGCAAATTTATTATCCCCGTTGAAACACCCTTCCCAACTTGCCGTCAACTTTCTACCCTACATAGCAACCTACTACTTTTGCAACCCGCCTAAGGAGCATTTTGCACACTCCTTGTGCCCTTACACAACACCACTTGCCAGTTAGAACCACCTACATGCTCGGCTACAATTTTTGAAGTCCCTCTCATTGCACCTTATTAGTTCATGCCGCAGTTGTATCTGTTTTTCAAAAGCCATAGGCAAGTCCCAAAAGACTTCATTAATAAGACCATAGTTCTCGATGGTGTCCCCCGTACCCTGTAAATAGGCATGCCAATTGAGGTAATACATCCTAGTCCCACTTACCCTATTGCAATTAAAAACTCCAACCTTTTATAGATTACACAAGGACCTCTCTTCTTAGGCAATAAAAGAGAAACCTCAACTTTGATACCAATGTTAGAGGATCTATTACTTACTTTAGATTCAACAAGATTTTAACTTCAAAAGCTTTTATAGCTAGCAAAGGACGTGCAAGAAGAGAGCTAGATCAAAAGCTAATGCTAACTGGGCTCCCATATCAACTCGCAGGAGTAGGAACTCGCATGAGTAGGTAGCACAGCTAGTGCTAGCGAGAAAGACAAGCTGCCTCGGCTCCGTAGAGAGAGAGAGAGAGAGAGAGAGAGAGAGAGAGAGAGA
This sequence comes from Adiantum capillus-veneris, assembly GCF_014529385.1. Lineage (NCBI taxonomy): Eukaryota > Viridiplantae > Streptophyta > Polypodiopsida > Polypodiales > Pteridaceae > Adiantum > Adiantum capillus-veneris. The sequence goes on along the minus strand of NC_140958.1, from coordinate 86,525,571 downwards.
GAGGTCTTCACGTGTTTCCTACACCTGGACTATATTTCTCTCCACAAAACAAGAGAGAACTGTGATTCTGGGAAATATTGTGTGTGTGTGTGTGTGTGTGTGTGTGTGTGTGTGTGTGTGTGTGTGTGTGTGTGTGTGTGTGTATGTATGTGTGTGTGTGTGTGTGTGTGTGTGTGTGTGTGTGTGAGAGAGAGAGAGAGAGAGAGAGAGAGAGAGAGCATCTCGTTTGACTCACCCCAAGGCGGTCGGACAAAAAAAAGTGATGGGCCGATGGCAACGATGCACATCTACCCCGCCTCTCCACTTCTCTTGCCTATGTCCCCCTCCCTCAGCCAACATCCTCATGTCTGTCGTTTTTGCCATCGGAGCTCACACAAGGCAGTCGACATCCTCCTCGCCCATTCTGCTTGCCTGCACATGCCTCCTCAAATTTTTGACGACGTACAACAGACCAACCCAACCCAACCCCCAGCTCGAGTGTGCCTTAGCTAGTGCAAACTTCAACATGGAAAATGATAGGTTGATGTAGGATAACAAGTGGGAGGAACGAACCATGTAGCATGATGTCTTGCCTGACAGGGTTTGTTGCACCTGTGATGCCCTCTTACAATGGTGTCTTGCCTACCAACTGCCTGGGAGCACTCTTGCCCTACACTCTAGCCCGAGCCACAACTCCGTCCTGCATCCAAAGGGAGCATTCCTATCCTACCCAATTGCCATCATGTAGAGTTCATTTCCCCGCTCCTCTTGCATTGCCTGTTATGCATCATATCTCTCCCCTTAGCTACTCACGAGCCCCTTATTGAGGGTTCCCACCTACCCTACCTCAACGAGGTTGGTTTTCCCTCTTGTTTGAAGCTCCCCTGCTGCTCGCTCAATCACGAGGCCACGTTCTTTGATTGTGTATAAGTATCAAGCCATGAGCTCGCAAATATACCTACGCAATAACACATGATGATAGATGATATGCAGAGCTACACATACGGCTCATTTCAACTCTCTCTCTCTCTCTCTCTCTCTCTCTCAACAATCTGCGGTCGGCATCTTTCTAACATTGGTAGCACGAGAGTCTTGCAAGCGGGTCATGACTCGACCATCGAGGGTGCACACCCACATGCATGGGATTCAATGTCCTTGAATTTTAGTGTATAAAAGTATAGATACTCTACATTCCATCATGATTCATATTCTCATAACACTCTTTAGTCCTGGGGATTAGTTACTATCCCTTAGAATGAGGAAAAAAAATTTGATTAAAAAAAATAAATCATTTCTCATTAGCAAAAAGAGGATGCATCACTAAGGCCTCACCCCTTTGGGACAGGCCAAAAATAATAAAACAAATTAGTGAAATAATTTTTTATGAAGTCCTTGGATCAAAGGACCCTTTATCAATACTTTACATCATGGATCATGGGATCAAACGCCCATGAATACACTTTTTAATCCAAAAAAGGTCAATGCAACTTAAGAATATAGCACTTATCAAACAATGAAAATTGAAGGACCTTCACCCATAGTGCACTAAGGCCTTTCGCATGCCAAAAAAAAGACTTCTTATTGTTTCAAATCAAAGCTAATAAATGCAATGGATATGGTACAAAAAATATGATAAAAATTGTTGTATGCAAGGGTAATCACTATTGATACAAAAAATACATTGAATACTGATTACAAATGACGCACATGTCTACGTATGCATGGATGCATACATGTAAATTTGCATGCATATGCACCGACATACATGCATATGTATGCATATATACATACATTTCTACAACCTGCATACATTTCTTGATGCAAAATGGCTCGCTTAAAGAAATGAAAGAATTGGCTAAGTAATTGATATCAATATCCAAAGGAAAATTGACAATTCGAAACAAGGTTGCATTCCAAACTCCTGTTTGTCATTCTTCCCATACCGTACAATAAACACACGTACTGGTATTAGCACTTAACATACTTGTTGTTACTTCAATGCACTCACAAGTACCTATACAAGCTTGTATGCATGTATTAACATTAATGCAAGTGTACAAAATCCTTCAAAAGATGATTTGAAACCTATACAAGTCCAAAACTAAGACAACATCATGTCTCTGAACAAGTCGCAAGAAGAATGTTTATGCTTTTATTGATGTTGAGCTAAGATGCTCACTATGGGTTTTACTTAGGATGTGGTCACATGAAACAGAGTTATCAATAACATGTTATTGTTGCAACTATGCCAAAATTGGCACGGTTACACAAGGCCTTGCATGGTTACATATGAGACAAATAGCTAGCGCACTTCCAACCATGCATAAGATGTAGTCAATTCAAAACTCCACCTTAATGAATGGTACATGTGATTATATAGCTGTTAAAGATTATATTCCAAAAAATTTGCTAAGTTTTTATTTTTGGGAACTTGAGAGAGATGGTCTTGATATCTCATGTGTGTTCGCGTACTTGGCACTGCCTATCTCTCTTTCCACAAACTGCCATCTCTATTGTGTGAGGATACCACAAGATCTGTGTACTTAAGTTCACATACTTGGCCATCCCTTTCTCTCTCTGCCTAAATGCCACCCTCATCAATAAAGACCATGAGGTCTTGAATGAGGACCAAGCCGTAGAATCAACGACGGGCAACACGAGCACAATTTCATGACAATGGGCGTTCGGTGGATGGTGACCGAGTTTACTTTTAGGGCAAACTTTACTTTTGCCTACGCATGTTCACCTTATCATGCTACAAAGTGGAGTGTTGGACAACCAAACCCACATGAGCACATGGTTAGCACATCACCCTAGCAACGAGGAGGTCGTGGCTTCGATACTGAGCTAGAAAATGAGAAAGACAACGTCGTCCATCACCCTAGAGGTCCGTGTCCCACCGATCCCATCGCTCAGTCTCAACCAAAGTGCTATGTTAGGGTCAAATCCAGTACAAAGAGAATGAGGATGTGTAGTGGCATGTGAAACGCTATGGATAATTGAAACAAGAGCATACAGCTCCACCATGCTTCAACTAGCAACACTAGTTGCAAAACACTAAAATATGGGGTATTACCGTCAAGGACTTTCACAACTGCCCACAATACTTGCAGGTAAACTCTCACAAGAACCATCACTGTCGGCAATAACGATTAAAATAACAATGGCAGGAGAAGTCGTTGCAATTAGAACATTAAAAAAACACTTATATATGTGTAAAATTCCCAGTCCCATCAAGAACATCACCATTAATAACCCAAGGCTATCGACAGTTGAGTCATCTCATCAAGCCTCCCAAAAGAGATTATACATTCATGCAGAGTCATTCCAAAGAGAGTATATATCTCATAGATCTAGAAATCATCCCATCAAGCCTCCCAAAAGAGATTATACATTTATGTAGAGTCATTCCAAAGAGAGTGTATATCTCATAGATCTAGAAATCATACAACTCAACCCTCAAAAAAGAAAATTTCAATTACAAAACCACATGGGAACTGAATTATTGACCTGCTCTTTCGGCATCTGCTTTTGTTCACAAAGCAGCTGTTTTGCATTTCCAAATAAATAAATGCAACTCTGTATAAGGTTTTGCAAGCTGAAAGAATAGCAACCACACAAATGCACAGGCCGAAAACACCAATAAGGTGTTAAGCGCAGTCTTGACAAAAATGGTGAGCAACGGATGATGAGGGCTGATACATACATCTCACATCCCATATAAACTACCACAAGAATTCCCAAAAGAATATGTCCAAATCAGCACATGCTTTTAAAGTCAAGAGACTACTTGAATTACAATCAATCGAACCAGAACATCAACTACGGACCTACGGCACTTCCATCTGAATTAAAGTATCAACTTACCTAAGGAGCTCATTTGCGAAAAGAATCCTCTTGGTACAAAGATTAGGCAGCACACATGGTAGAAAATTCCTACTCGACAGAGGGACAAACTCACTTCCCAGGAAATTACTTAGTTATGTGTCCAAAGGCAATCTATACCATAAGATGCAAGGAAGCCATCTCACTTCATTGGGTAAGCAAGTGCAATCTGGCAGCATTTTTCAGAAGACTAGGGTGCTATGGCAAACTACAAACCTCTGTAACAGAGTAGAAGTTGAACACCTCACCGCCTCATCATTAGCAGAACCCTAATTACCTGACATATCACAGGACCGTCGCACCAAAAAAAAAACCCAGCATTTGAATCAGTACCTGGATCCATGGCTCCTATTGCTACTTGTACTCACAGTAAATTTCCTCTCTGGAGGTGCATGCTCAGGCTTCTTTATGGACAAAATCTCCCGACCTCCGCCACCAATTGAAGCCACGCGCACAGTAATCTCCTGGCCTACCTTGAAGAGCCGCTCAAGAATGGCAAGCCCGCCAGTGAACCCAAGATCCTGAGCAGGAAGATAAGCTTCCTTGCCGCTGGGCATGGTAACAAAGTACCCAACAGGAATTACGTCCTTGATGATGGCCTGTTGAGTGCCAGGATCGCCCTTATTAAGAAGCTTGTGAGGAGCGAGATCAATGTTCTTGGCCTCCTCCTCCATCTCTGCCTGCACTTGAGCTTGAGAGATGGGCTCCCGCCGATAGAAGCGCACGCTGTGGAACCCAAGAGAAGGGCTTTCTGCGTGCCATGAGCATGCTGCTGCTGCCGTTAGCTTGAAGCCCTCGTTGGAAACGCCCCTGCTCAGAGGCTCAGATGCACCTGCTCGCTGAAACAGCTGCGAGGCCGACCGTAGCAACGCTCTCGACTTCATCGCTGACCTCGGGCACCTCAGCAGAACAGCTACTAAATATCTGAACAGAGCTGCTAAATATTTCTATTAAACCCTAAGACCATTCTTAAAAAAATGCGCTTGCTTTGTATTAACTCAAAATAATACATGTAAAACCTCGCATATCCTTTGCACTGGGGCAACCAACATTTTACAAAAGAGGTGCGGGTCAATGGGCACAAAGCCCTCTAAGGGTTTTGAGACCATTGACCAAAAATGTACACTATATCCAGGTTCCAAAATTTCGTGTTGTTGTGCTATATTTGTCTCAAGGACATATCCTCTTCTTTTCTGGACAAGCCGCTTCCTCCTGCTCGTAAGCCCATTGTTTAACTTGTGTATGGAGAAATCGAAGTATAAATAGCCTTAGCACATGGGGGTTTGCATCGGGCCGGTCATACAAGGAGGAGAATGCCATCTGGTTGGCTGGGGAGCAGGTATTGTGAGCACATGAGCACACCTTAACCTAGCCACCACCACTAAATAAATGCAAGATATTTGGCCAAGTATGGCGAGAGAAGGCTCAGAAGAGAAAATTGTTGTCGGTGTTACCATACTAATGTAGTAATGTGTGTGAACACACTTAAGACCTCCATGGCAGTTTATTCCTTCACAAGAAGGTTGTTTTTCCCAACTTGTTTATAAGCCCATCATTCTAGGGCTAGGCTCAGCACATTTAGTGCCATTGAGCTTTTTCTTCTCTATCTGAGTGTGCATTCTTGCGACCCTATTTCCAACGTTGGCAGCAGATCAAGTTGGTGTTACCATATACATGTGGTAGGGTAGAGGTGCCAGTAAAAGCATGGGCCCCTCTTTAGAACCCACACTACCCCCAAAAAATATCACCAAAATGCACCATATTAGAGACAAGAAAGCTTGAATGCTTTTGTAGTTAGCATAGCTTTTAGAGAATCTTGGTCGTTGGATCATGTGTTCAAGCCTTGTTGGCAGCTTTGTACCTAATTAGCCCCTTGATGGGTTTGCAACTCACCCCCATTTTTGTTACACAAGAAATCATATTTCTGCATTGCGTTTGAAGTAGTGAGCACCATTCGAGCTGCTAATTTCTGTTGCAGATGCGCACACTCATTATGCATCCTTTGCACTCTTCCCCACTCAAAATGGCTAACCGAAGCTCTTGCTGGATGCATTGAGATTTCGGCGTCTCCAAACAAAATCCTCTACCCTAGTGACGTGTGTGAACACACTTAAGACCGCCGAGGCATTTTTTCCTTCACTATGGGGTTTTTTCCCTCGTGCATTGTATATACGCCCATCATTCTAGGGCTATCTATCTTTCCATTGCACACTAAGTAATACACTCTCTGTTGTGTGCCTTGAGCTTCCTTCGTCTTCTCCAAGCTGTGTGTGTTTTCCTACAATCCTAATTCCAACAATTGGTATCAAAGCAGGTTGCGTCCTTTCGGGCTTAGTCGTAGCAGCTCCAACACACTCCTGCTCACTTTCTCCGATTTCTGTGAAGCGAGCATTCGTAGGTCCACAAAAATTTCAAAAAAGCTCATTTCGACCTTCGTTTCCACTACAAGCAATACCGCGCAGGCTCTTTTGTCATTTTGGCAGAGTTTTTGTCAGTGTCGTTTTCTGCATAATAGGTCCCTTACAGCTTTCTACGCTTTGTGCTATATAGCACGCATTGTTTCTGCTTCGTTTCTCCTCTTTTGGGGAAGTTTTCACATCAGGTGCAGCATTTACCATGGCTGACAACAACACAGATGTGTTCAAGATGTTTGCTGCTGAGGATAGATTGGATGGGGACAATTACCCTTTGTGGGCTTATGTGATGTAACATGTTCTGTGTCCAAGGGCGTTTGGAACATTGTGCAGGGCATTGATGTATGTCCTGGTTTTGAGGATTCATGCAATGTTGAGGATGTTGCAGGTCTTGCAGCAAGGATTGCTGCTGTTAGAGTTGTTTTGCCTACGGTAGAACAAGCTCGCTGGGATGTAAAAGTGTGCAAGCTCATGCATTGATTGCGTTTTTTGTGAAGCGCACTATTACTCCTCACATTCGTTCAACGAAAGCTGCAAAACAGGCTTGGGATATTCTGACTGGTCTTTATGCAACTCGCAATGAGGCAAAAAACCTGCTAAACCTTTGCTTGCACAAAGTCTAACAACACCTGGTGTGCCTCACTAGAGCACTACCGCTCTATCTCTGTCTCTACAGAATCTACTGGCACAACCTGCACAGCTAAATGCTCTGTCTCATGAGCATGGTGGAGCTCACTTGCGAAAGAGACGCGTCTCGTCTCTTGCTCAAAGCATGCCAACAACAAAATCGAGACTACGCCGTTTCAAACCTCGGACACATGCATAGGATATACCAGGCCGTTGCGGGCTCCTCTGGCAATCACTAGTGAACCGATTGCCTCTCTAATATCTTTCAAAGCCGTATCTGCATCTTGTATACATCTCCTCTACTGTCTCATACATCTGAAACAACGGCGTCTAATGTGCCCTGTGTGACCACAATGCCAACAACGCAAGTATCAGCAAGAACGAGACCACCGTCTCTCAAAAGTCACCTAGTGGACTCTACATTGTCACACATCTTTGCAACCATAAGTGAATGGATAAGAACCAAAGTATGGCGAGAAATCTGGGAAAAATCTGGCAGAATCTCCCCTCTAAACTGAGCAAAATCTCAACTACAATCTCAACCATAAACCATGCCAAAAATTGGCAACAAAGTGGGAGGTAACTTGACCACTACAAAATGATCAAAAGCATGACCAAACGCATCAAAACCGATACTTATGCCTAAAAGCAACTCCTTAATCTGCAAACTCTGCAAGCATAAACTGGGACAAACTGCTCAACCGAGCGTAAAGCGTATAACCATATACACAAGTAGAGAGCAAACTAGCTCAAAACGCATCCCACAAGAGAAACTGCCTGCAAAAATCTCAGAAAACCTGTTGACTGCCTGACTATAGCCACACAAGCATACGCAAATCCTCACACCTACGAGAGTAGGTACAAGAACACCAAACTGTGTCCAAACTGACAAAACCTGTCAAAGTGAGAGTAAACACTCAATCACTGTCAAGGTGGGAATATATCAACCACTATACCATCAGAGATCAAACTGCAAATACGCATAAACCATGGCGAGAAATCATGGGAAAAATTCGGCAGAGTTTCCCCTATAAATTGAGAAAAACCCAAAAATCTCACCAAATACGCATGGAAATAGACACTCAGTGTCTCAATAGAAAAATCCATAAATGGCATACATAGCAGTGCCAAAACCTTGGCAAAATAGCTCACTCATGACCGAGTGGCTCAATGGACATGTACCTGTCCAAAACCCGTTGAAAACCTGTAAATCTGCTACCTGCGAGCTAACCAAGCTCAAGCTTTATCCACATATGCATACATAGCATGAAAGTGCACCAAACTGTGCAAAAAAATGCTCTCTAGTGCTCCACACAAGCTGCACTACAACTCGGGAGCAAAACAGTTGAAGAACTGGCAACTACTACCTCATCGATCGGTAATGTCATGGACCGAAAAAATATGCTAAGAGCTATCACGCTCGAGGGATAAATCCACTCTGGAATGGTACGTGAGAGCCGTATATCTGTCGGTATGTGCACTAAGTAATACACTGCCTTGAGCTTCCTTTGTCTTCTCCAAGATGTGTGTGTTTTCTTGCAACCCTAATTTCAACAATTGGCACCCAAGCAATGTCATCAGCATCCTCGTGGTTCACTTTCTCACATCGAGGTGATATTTGGTGAGCATTCAAAGGGCAGCTATTCTAGAGTTGTTTTGCCCAACATTAAGCTAGCATGTTGGGATGCTAGAGATGCAAAGGCTCTCGTGCATTGATTGCGCAATCTGCTAAAATTTTGTTACTCCTCATATTTGCTAAGAAAAGTAGAAAAAAGGCATTTTATAGACTAGTTGTATGGAGGACGTAATGAAGCAAAAAGTGTTTCTTTGTGTAAGGACTTAGAATTAGAGATTATGCACAAGAAGGTTGATATGGATGGATTGCTTTCGGAAGTTAAATATCTCAACAAGTAGTCAATCACCATTGGCAAGGTTACTTTTGACACTTTCCTTGTGTAGATAGTTCTTAATGCATTGCCAAATCTTTATCAGAGTTTTGCCTACACTTGGAAATTTGTGACACATAATAAACTTGATGGTGTGAAATTTGATGGTCTTGTCTCTGTGTTGCTACAAAAGGATCAATCTATAAAAGATAGGACTAAGCAACATGTTGTTGAGCAGGGATTTGTGGCTACTCAAGAGAGGAATATAATGTTGCCACCTCTAATGCTCCTTCAAGTAACAAGCCTACAATAGTTCCGTCTTCCTCACACGACTATAAGTCTAAGAAGTTTCATGATAAAGGCAAGAAGAAGATAAATGCACTTACTGTAAGGAAAATGATCACCTCATTAAGCAATGCCCTAAGCTTAAGGCATGAGTCAAAATGGGATTTTAGTAACAATGTCAATATGATCCATCTATTCATGATGCATGTATTGCAAAGTATATGGATCATTTTTTTTTGTCCTTTGTCACTATGCAGTCAAGCACATTACATCTCTTCATGATTACTCATTTCTCTTAAGACTATCATTCATGGGAATACTGTTATATGTGCTAATAATGCCTCTTACCAGCTAAGAGAGTTTGTAAGATTGTGCTTACTATTGCAAAAAGTAGTTCCTTCACACTTGTTGAAGCTTTATATGTACTAGTAGGGAACAATTTATTGTTATATCTAGATGAGATCTCTACTTGCAAAATTTAGTTTTGTAGTCAAACATATGGATAAGAGATGAATTATGTAGAATCTCATTTTTGGTGATACAACTATGGTAACATATGGATAAGAGATGAATTGTCTAGGATCTCATTTTTGGTGATACAACTATGGTGTCCTTTTTTTTGTGACTTGTATAAGCTCAATGCTTACAAGAAATGTGTGAAAGATTCAACATGTGCCCTTTCTAATTCTAAGGATTTGGTATGCATATTTTGGTCTTTGTAGTTTTGATAGTTTGTTGCATTCGTAAAATTCTTATACAGTTTTTCCATTGTCCCTCTTGAGGCACCAAAAAAACATGTATATGAAGGTTATATTTTTGGCAAAGTGTATTGTTCTAAGTATCCTAAGGGTGATTTCATGGAGATTTTTCACAAATTTCCTTTGCAACTTTTATTGACAATTACTCTAGGCTTGTAGTATATCCGTTTAAGTCAAACTTAGAAGCGTTTGTATGTTTTAAGAAATGGGCAAGCTAGAGGTTTGCCAAAGTTGATGATGCAGACTATACATGATAGAATATTGGGTGCACATTTGTCTAGTTGTACTAATCCATGTCCTCAACATGTCTCTTCTACATCATATTGATGCGATTTGGTTGTGTCTAGTATGCATGACAAGGAGGAACCTTTATCATTTGATGAAGCACAAAATTCAAAAAAATGGTGTAAGGCATTATGAGTATGATGCTATTATGAGATAATGGCACATGGTCTTTGTGTGATTTTCCCCATAGTGAAAAGGTCATTGGTACTAATTGGTTTTTGAAGTTGAAACATAAGGTTGATGATAGTGTTGAGCAGTATAAGGCTATACTTGTAAAAAAGGTTATACTAAAGAGAAGGGCATTGGTTTTGATGAGACTTTTCCTCCCACTTGTCATATGAGAACTAGTTGAATCATTCGTATATTGACACCTCATAATGGTTGGAATGTACATCAATTGAATATAAAGACTATGTTTTGAATGTTGATTTGCATGAAAAAGTGTATACAATGTAGAACTGTGGTTTTGTTCAATGAAAATACAAAAACAAGATGTGCAGATTGAAGAAAAAGGTTTTTAAATGGTGTAAAGTAATATCTTTGTGCTTGGAATGAGAAGATACACACTTGTTTGGCTATAAATGAATGTTAAAAAACTAAGAGCACTTTGTTTTCTCTTTGTATGCCAAGTGTATGAATGATGTACTTTTGACCATTGCTCTCTATGTTGATGACACATTGCTCATTTGATTAAATAGCAACAAATTTTTGGCACTTGAGTGGCAGTCTAGATCTTGGGCTGCTTTATGCCAAGCGGATTCATTACTCCTAGATCTACCTGCTTGTTTTGGACTCATGATAGGCTAGTTGCAATAACACATGAATGGTTTTCATTTTATGCTCAACACTGTATGTGTATCCTAGTTAAGCAAGAAGCAACCTACATTGGCCACTTCTAAATGTGAGGCTAAGTATAAGGTATTTTCAATTGTACAATTGACTATGCTTGGCTTAAACACCTTATGATTGACTTGTGTATTGGACAATAGTTTGCCACCAATATCTTTAGTGATAGAGTGCATTGAAGGTTGCAAAGAAAACTACTTTTTGATGCTTACACAAAGTACATTGATGTTGTCGTGTTGTGGCACGTATATAGCGAAAAAAAATGCTAGAAGATTTAATCTTAGTATTTATCTCAAGGGTAAAATATTCTTACTTTATCGTTAGAAAGTATTGTGGGAAAAAGCGTCAATATCTGTGCCTTTTTAACTTGGGGAAAAAAGTATTGGTTCTTTCTTTCTACTATCCCATTATCACCTAACATTCTAGTTAGATCATATAGCTGTGTAATTTCCAATATATATATTCTATGTATTGTCCATATTTTTCTTATATCTTTTTACTAGCTATTAGGAAGGTATCAAATCCTAGTGGGACACTAGCTTGCATAATTTTCAAAGATGCACCTATTTAGTCCATTATTGGAAGTATGATTACAAAAAAATTTCAAGGAGCAATGTCATGCTTTCATATTGCATGATGTGTCCATTGCAATCAAACGGAAGTCTGTGCTAAGGGTATTACAAGAAGTCTTTTGCTGCCAAAAAAATACCCTACTTTGATTATTTTATTACACATGGTTCTCATCCGAATTGGAAAAGTATATAAAATGGGGGTCCTAGCTCAAGAGCTGAATTTTTTGTCCGTATTTTTACTTTTATATTTGGAGCCACGGTTGAGGAGATATGCTCAAAATGGTGGACCCTAGTCTGTCCACATCATGCAGGGACATATTAGTTCAAACTTTGGTAGCTCCTATTCACACTGGCTCCTCTCTCTCTTGTTTACCCCTTGGGGGTTCCCTTCACCTATAAAAGGGGACCTCTTATTCCTTTAAAACCATTCAAGAGAGGGTGAGAGGATTAATGCCTTATTGTACTTAGCCATAAGCATAAACCTAAGCCCTACACTTGCTCCTTGAAGAAGACTAGCCAATCTTCTAAGAATTCCTTGTAAGATCAACTCTAATCAAAGAAGGACTTGGATTTGGTGCATCATTCAAAGCTAGAAGTCTTTTCTCTTCTTCTCTCTCTATCAAATTGGTGAAAAACTCCCGAAGGGCATATCAAATAAGGTGTATTTTGATTTGTGGTTTTGTTGGTTTCATGTTGTTTTGTTTTTCATCTCTAAGCCCAAGTTATATCCCTATCTCTATCTCCAAATCTATTCCTTGACCAAGTAGTATCCTTATTGCCTACGAGCAAGAATAGGGCTTGGGAGGGGAAATTCTCTTCTTTTCACTTCTCTCACATCTATCTTTTGTACATTCTAAAAATATCCTAGATGAATAATCCACATAATGTGAATTTATTTCGCTTTCAGTCCGTGTGATCTATTACAATTTAACATATAGATAAGCCACAAAATACACTTCCAACAATGTATAGTGTTTCTCTTTGGCCCAGAAAGGCTTGATGAGATACTTTGTTTGCCGGATCCCATCATACTACCCCTTCTAGACTATACTTTTATTTTGATTTAAGTGTAGTTATTTCTCTATGAACCAAGAGGATTTGTACACACAATTAATGACAATCAATAGACAAAACATATATCTCGTAGTAAGCACAAGACTATAGTTCCAAATAATAATTTGTAGCATGGTTGGTCAACAAAGGTTGAATGCCATTAACTCATCTATTAACACTTTCATCCTACCCATGATAAGATATGACCAAAGACTTGACGTTTCCATCTTTGTGTTGTTTTGATTTTCTCTATTGTGTTCTTCCTTTGTGTGTGTGAGTGCGAGAGAGAGAGAGAGAGAGAGAGAGAGAGAGAGAGAGAGGCTTCTTTGATTGCACTCTCTACCAAACTCTCGACTTCATGGCATCAAATGTCATAAGTTCTTCATCTGGTTATTGGAGTTACCTCATAAACTGTCACAACAAGAGTCCTGGTGCTTTCCTGGCAAGACCGCAAACTTCTCGACATAATTTTGGTGAACCCGATGTAAAAATTCTAGGGTGGGAGTTTGTGGGTAATCATGAGTGATCATGTAGAACAACATGGTATGCATTTTGACCCAGCAACAATGTAAATGTTTCAATCATTTGCAATGTTTATGCAACAACAATATGCCATTGAAAGAAGGGAGATTTCAACAAGCAAATCCATACAAGCAATAATCAATAGAATGGATCAAGTCAATGGCAAAGATGTAACCAAATACTTGTGAAAGTATGTGAAGGAGATGGAGATTCATTGCGTGTCAAAAGGGGAGATGATTCCAAGTTTTGAACTTGTTGTTGCTCCATAAATTAGGGAACAGGTAAGGGCAATTAAAGATGGGCATGGGAGATATTGGGAAGAACTCAAGGTAGCTTTAAAGGAGGAATATTTCATGGAGAACTCAGAGAGAGTGACAAAAAGGACTTTCTTAGAATGGGTAGCCAAGACAAAGGAGGAACTTTCAATTATAGAGCTACTTAGAGAATTTGAGCGGCGCTATGCACAACCCATGAGGACAAAAAAGGCCACACTAGATACAGAGAAGACATATCTTTTCTTGCAAGCTACATGTAGAGAATTTGGAGTTGCTTCTTGAAGATAAAGATGCTGAGCAAGGACTAAAGACCAACTGGAATGAGGTTGAAGGTGTTGTCTCACTGCTTGTCAAGCGACAAAGAAAAAGGGACAAGATGGTAGTAAACACTACAAGTCCTTCCTCCTCAACTTTTGACAAAATGGTAAATCTTGCTTTTGTAGCTCCTAAGTTTGATGAGTCCATGCTAGATAAGCTTGTGAAGGGAATGTGCGCCTTGAAGGTAAATCTTGCAAAGCTTGAAGAAAAAGGTCAACCATCGAGGCCACTTCCTAGGCAAAGACAACATCCTAAATAAGGGTTTGTCCATGGATGTATTTGGTGTGATAGTACAGATCATGTAAGAAGGGATTGTGATAGTTTTTGTGATATTTTGACAAAAGACGTTGTCTTTTTTAAGGATGGTAAAATCCACTTAAGAGAGACAGGTCTACCCTTGAAAACTAACTTTGGGAAGGGGGGATGCAAACCTTAGTTGAAGATATGGCAACCAACCATGCCACCTCTTCAATTGAGGCAACTACTTATGGAGTAAAAATTGAGCATCTTAGTGATGAAGAGATGGGTGATCACCATGGTAGAATTTGGCCAAATGTCATGGAATTAGCTAAAAAAGAAAATCTTACTAAAGAGATTCTTTATGAAGTAGGTGATTGCATATGTCTAGAAACAGGATGGAGTGATCCAATGGACTCAATGTCCGTGCATACCTACATTACAAACTACCAAGACCATGAAGCCATTATAGAGAAAAAAGTGAAGGCGTGAAAATGATGATGAAGGTCCTTGAAAAAGAGCTGCAAGAAGTGGAGGAAGGAATGATGCAACACCTCCGCGAGCACCGCCAAGACAAGAGACACCTTCACCAGAAGTGACCATGGACGAGTATACAACAAGGAGGAAGAAGGAGCCAACAAAAGGTATGCCCCCAAGGGACTAGATTACAAACTACAATGTGACATTGAGCTTGCTACTACAGACTTGAAGAAAGTGTTAGGGAGAGGAATTTGAATAGCCAAGTTGAGTTTACTTTGGGAGAGGTGCTTGGCATAGAAAAGCGTGAGTCCCATGAAGAAATTATCGACATCATCAAGAGAAAGAGGCAAACACTTGGAGAGACTATTCGCCCACGAGCTAAAGGAGATACTGTGAAGACACAAGGAGTACAAGTTCAAGCTAAAGAAGGTGATGAAGCTATAGTAGGATGCTACCAATCCTTTTGGAAGGTAAGACAAGTGAAATTTTCTAATGATGGGGAAGAAGCTCAAGGCGTTCCTAGGAGCCACTATTCTAGAAGCCACTGGGCGCGAGCTACTACAGAGACATTGGTCAAGGTAGGTGGTCTTGAAGAACCAATTGTTGCCTTAATTGACCATGGGTTTGAAATAAATATAATGTCAACAAGTCTCTACAACAAATGTAAATGGTCAATGGACACAAAACATGGCTAGATGGTCAAAGTGGCAAATAATTCATTAGGTGAATTGTATGCAGCATGTCCAAGTGTAAAGGTGACAATAGGTGATGTAAAGGTTGAACAAAATTTCTCTATACAGGACACATCTTCTTATCATCTTATCATTGCGCATCCCTACATTGTGGGAGTTCAAATGTAAACAAAGGTAATGGATAATGGTTCAACTTATGCTAGGATACGAAGCAAAGATGGTAATGTGCTATGGAAGAAATCATGACAAACTTAGAGATCATCGTCTACCAAAGGTGAGTAAAAAGTTTCATGATCATAGGGAAACAATGGGTTTTGGCCAAGAACCATTGTAAAGTGGGATTGCAATGGTACAAAAAGAAAAAAGATATTGTGTGATTAAAAAATGGGTGAAACTTTTTCTAGGGGATCCTTGGTAACAAGGAATGGATCAATATGTTTTACAAAACTCAAAGATTTGAAGAGATGTAAGAAGCAAAGAGAGTGGGTTGTTAGAGCCTACTGAATTGTTTTTGGGTTTGTGTGAGTAAGTTTCTTTTGTAGATACTATGGGTGAGCTTGGTATAATGGAGTCTAGTTTGCATCTTGAGAATAAAGTTGTGGAAGTATGCTTTGTGGAAATGTATCAAGTCATAGAAGCCTTTAAAGAAAACCAATCTTTTAAGCCATAGGTCTTTGTTGAAACTAAATACAAGAGTGTAGCAAAGAAGGTGAAAACAGTAGCCTCACCGTTACCACCCAACAACAAGGAAAGATTAAGTAGGCTTCTTTGCAACCAAGTTTGAGGAATCCTAAAAAGATTGGGCACGCCTTCACAAAGGAGTCTTTTTAGGAGTTGCAGATTGGTTGCAAGGAGTTTCTAACACAAGAGGAGACAAAGTGCTTCAAAGAAATGCTTTCAAAGTATGGTAAGGCTTTTGCATTCGAGCCCCATGAGATAGGATGTGTTGATCATTCTATTGTAGCTCCTATGGTAATTTTTACAATACCTCATGTACCTTAGAATCTATGGCCTATTCCAATTTCAAAGGCTCATTTGACAAACTTAGTAGAACTATCAAATGAAAAGATCAAAATGGGGATTTTGGAGCCTTATTGTGCTCCATACTCAAATAGGTGGTTCACAGTTCCAAAGAAGAATGGTGCTCTATGCTTCATCCAAGATATACAACCGATGAACAAGGTGGCAATTAGAAATGTAGGTACTTGTCCAATTGTGGATAAGTTTGTAGAGGCGTTTGCAAGGAGGGGAGATCTCTACTTAGGGTATGATCATTTTCAGCTTGCAATTGAAAGTAGAGATTTGACAACCGACGAGACACCTTTAGGTTTGGTAAGAATGTATACCTTATCGTAGGGAGCTAAATGGGATGAATAAGGTCTTATGTGACTTTATTCCTCAAATCACATTGCCTTTCATTGATGATTTTCCTATCAAAGGATGTGAATAAGGTGAGAAAGATGAAGCTTTGGATCTCATGGGTGTCGTACATTTGTGAAAAATCACATAAATGATTGTGAATTTTCTTTGTCTAGGTTGGAGGAAGTGAATCTTACTTTGTCAGGGGAAAAGTCTATGTTTGGTGTCAATGAAGTGCTCATTGTGGAGCACATATGCAGGCCATATTGTAGAAAGCCTTGTTCAACAAAGGTAGATGCGATCCAAAGAATGAAAGAAACATGCACCAGCATCACTGAGGTTAGAAGGTTTTTGGGAGCATGTGTCTTTTATGTTATTTGGATTCCACATTATGCACATGTAGATGATCCTCTTTATCTTAGAAAGAATCAAAAGTTTAAATGGACACATGCACATGTAAAAGCCATGAAAAAGATAAAGGAGTTGCTCTAGGTGGCACCAACTTTGAGAAAAGTAGACTTTGAGTGTAAAAAGTGAGTAATTGTGACAGTAGACACCAGTCCTACAGGAATTGAATGGGCAATAGGACAAGATGATGAAGTAGGACAAAAGTATGTGGTGAGATTTGGAGCAAAGGTACTAAGTGCTCGCCAAAAAATTATCACAGATAAAGAGAGAGTTATGGGGTATGGTTATAGCCTTGAAAAATGGGAAGGAGTACCTAATTGGTGCATGTGTGGTTGTAGAAACAGATTGTATACCACTTCTTGGGATGATTACAAGCTGCTCAATGCCATGCATTGCTATGTTGTGGTGGATTGCCTACATTAAGTCCTTAAATCCCAAGTTTAAGCACATTGCAGGTAAAGAAAATATAGTAGTAGATATGTTGTCATAGGCAAGGTATGAAGATAAGTCAGAGATAATTGATGAGGGTGATGATGTGGACACAAAGTTCTATTCCATCTCTCATGTCAAAGGTAACTATATCTGCATGTCTAACCCACTTGAATTGTTCTTGAAGGAGCTATATGAAGGATTGCAAGAAAATTTTCGACACTTGAGTGTCAGTCTAGATCTAGGGTTGTTTTATCCCAAGCGGATTCATTACTCCCAGATCTACATGCTCATTTTGGACTCATGATGGGCTAGTTGCAATAACACACGAATGGTTTTCATTTTATGCTCAACACTGCATGTGTATCCTAGTTGAGCAGGAAGCAACCTACATTGGCCACTTTTAAATGTGAGGCTAAGTACAAGGTAGTTTTAATTGTACAATTGAGTGTGCTTGGCTTAAACACCTTATGATTGACTTGGGTATTAGACAATAGCTTGCCACCAATATCTTCAGTGATAGAATGCATTGAGAGTTGCAAGAAAGCTACCTTTTGATGCTTACACAAAGTACATTGACATTGTCGTGTTGTGGCACGTACATAGTGGGAACAAATGCTATGAGATTTATTTTGTGACTTTTTAGATGCATAAGTATATTTTTTGTAATGTATATATGTATATCTATGTATAATATAAGATTTCTATCTCATCCTAGTATTTATCTCAAGGGTAATATATTCTTACTTTATCGTTACAAAGTATTGTGGGAAAAAGTGTCAATAGTTGTACCTCTTTAACTTGGGAAAAAAAGCCTTGGTTTTTTCTTTCTACTATCCCATTATCACCTTACACTCGAGCTAGATCCTATAGCTAGCGTAATTTTCAATATATACATATATTCTATGTATTTTTTATATTTTTCTTATATTTCTTTTTAATAGCTACTAGGAAGGTATCAAATCCTAGTGGGACACTAGTTTGTATAATTTTCAAAGATACACGTATTTTATTCCATTATTGGAAGTATGATTACAAAACTTTGTCAAGGAGCAATGTCATGCTTTCATATTGCATGAGGTGTCCATTGGAAACTTTTACATCTCTCTTAAACACCCACTATCCTTACACACATGGTGCGCATCTATTTGTCAAAATGTTAATCACCTCCATAATCTCATGACAATTAAAGAGGCTCTCCTAAACCCCATTCTCTTTCTAATGAACCATTTTATGACGATTTCACCTTCATATGTTGTCTTTTGACTTTCCACCTTTATCTGTCTTTTCATTTCCTAAACTTATCCTTCACTTACGCACTTAATATGTTTTGAAAGACTTTTTATTTTTTCGAGATTAGGAAAACCTAATGAATTTAATTTATAAACAAAACCTATGGAATACTTCATATGATGGGAACGATATTTAAGCAAAGCCAACAATAACTCCACACAAGCTTGCCCCACCTAGTATCAAGTCCTCAACTAGCCAAGTCAAAAGAAGAATCTATAATAAGCATAAACTATCTTGTCAAAGGCCAAAATCATCCCCTATTGGGCCTCAAAAATGAATTTTCAAAGAACTTTCAAGTGAGCTATGAAATGTGATATCATAAGCATGTTTTTTGTACATTTGCTAAAGCATTGTATTCTTTCCATACAAATATAGAAAAAAAACTATGACAGAGACAATTAGTCAATAGAGAATACAACAACCCTTCATGCCTATCAAGAATAGCATGGTATGCCGCAACACTCCTTGCCAACCATCTAGCCAACAAAACAATAAGGACACCGTTCCAACAATCAAAACTTCTTGTATCCGTTAACAACCAGCTAATTTCCATTTACGACATGGCCTAAGCCTTAACATAGTGGATCATCCACGTGAAGCCGTTCTTAGCCACAAAAAGAGAGGGCCTTCTCTTGATAGTAGAGAAGTTGTCACATCAATGTGAACAAGGGAGTTGATCCAGAAGTCCTCCTCTTTGTGCCTTCCTGCATTGTGCACACAAGTGCTAGGTAGGATGGTTCATAGCAAGAAACTCTGAATTAATATTTTCATGATGAGGGCTTCTCTTTAGATGTGGACTCTTAGAGTGCACTCATAGAAGGATATGGCTAATAGGTACTACCAAAGAATCCCTTGAAAAAATTCAAGGGATACAGCAAGGGGCTCTTAAGTTGCCACGTGGCACTCCCCCTCACAATGATTAGGTGTAAAGAGAAGAGATGAGTCAAAGAAAAGAGATCTTTTTTGTACAGAAGGGTTAATGAAAGCTACCCATATGAAGACAAAAACGTGTGGAAATTAAGATTGTAAAGTAAGAATAAAGAAAATAGACAAGTGCTCATCCCTCCAATCAAACATGAATTTTAATATCCCTTCTTTTGAGACGATCACGTATCAAAAGCTTCTTATATCACGTGTGTTAAAAAAATTATTTATAATACCTCAATATACATATTACATTTACATTACGACTCTATTTAAATCTCCCTCTAGTGTATACATAAAAGTATACATTTTAGATAAGTAAAAATCTTCTATATGATACACATTATGAAAAGCGACCACCCCAAAATGCAACATGAGACATCCCATAAAATTGCATTTTAAAAAGTGGTCATAATTCCAAAGAACTTTATTGAAAGGTTATCAAAGGATAACATGGCATAAGCTTCCCTTTGAGTCCACAAGGAGAACATTGCACTAAACCTTAACAATCTCAAAATGTAGTGGGATCGGATTGAATAAAGGATGTATGAGTTTTGAGAATTCTTGAATTGTTAGTTGACAGTTTAACCGTATTATCCCCTTGAGGATTGTCTCAAGTCCTCAATCTTTGAGCAATCTAGATCATTCTTTTGAATAAAGGAAAATAATTTATTAATAATAGAAAGGATTTTTAGAGAGACTTGAGTGTATCCATGTGTTGCATATGTTAGTACGTAATTGTGTTGAAGTCCCTTAATAGTAGGTTCCAACGACCCATGTACATATACTACACTAGTACAGTCGGCCGCCTTCGGTGGCCTCTCGCTTTCTTGGGCTTCTCTCTCTCTCAACCTTGTGTTGCTTTCTCTCTTTAATCTTGATGATTGGTGAACTCTCTCTTCCTCCATTCTCGGTGCTCTTGCTCAGAGGTTGTAATCATTCGTTTAGCTGATGCTCACTCTAATCGATGCGTTGTTACGTGGCTCACCTAGCCATTCACATGCTAGCTATATGCAAAGATACATATATGTACGCACACTCATACACACAGATTGTGTGCACTTATACTAGACCAAGGTCAAATATCGAACAATATAGTGCCCACTGCCATTGTGTTAATCACGCTGATTGATCGAGCATATTAAACCTTTTTTGACAAATCTAACGAATGTTTAAACGTGTATTCAATTGAACGTCGATTATGTTGTAGCAATTGGGCAATCAGTGAGGTGCTTACTTTGAATGCTTAGCAACTAATCAAAATTTTTGTTTAATTAAAAACGTGACTAACCATTGCTTTTGGTTGAACACCCAATGGTACCAACACTTGGAGGGAAAAAGGGCCAAGGTGACAGACTGTTCGGTATTTCTCTCCAGCCCTTATATTTCGGAGAGATGAATGCAAAGATTACAAAAGAGAGTCATAAATTATAAGGAAATGCCAGCAAGAATCTGAGTCTGAGAGAGAGAGAGAGAGAGAGAGAGAGAGAGAGAGAGAGAGAGAGAGAGAGAGAACCATTCTGACTGAGCATGGATGCAATGTGGCCCATGTTCACAACACCTTACGGATGCGATGCCCGTGTCAAGAACATGCTCGTGTGCCGCAGGCCATCATCTTCACCACCACATTGACAACAGAGTGCACCTATGCGTGGAGGGTATGCGACATGTCGTCATCGTAATAGTGCATAAAGGCTCGTTGTAGGTTGCTGTCATCATCATAATGCTTTATGTCTTAGGTTCAAGCTTAGCTTAATGTAAAAAGTGTCCTCCATGGATATCTTAATATGTTACAACGCCATGGCAAGCTGAATAGAGTTGTGCGACCGATACTATTTATCAGGAGGTAAGCTGAAGCGATGGGGGAATGAAACGCCAGAGAAGGGATGGAAGCAAGCATTTTCAGGTCCAACTGCCTATGTAAGAACTACAAGTTCTCCCCTCAACATCGGCTTGCTCTCCTCACCACCAAAGGAAATATACACTCCACAGGAGCCTCGACAACAGGGTCCTACAACATCAACAACAACACCAGTAAGGCAGCTCTAGCATTAAGCATGGTTTAGGATTTTGAGATGCGCTGATCAAGGCTGCTTGGGAATGTACAAAGCTGTTTGCCATGATTGAGCGTGATGATGCGCCAACCATGATGCAAATGATGCCCCCTCCGCTCATGAAAATGCTTGCAGGGCCTACATGATTTGTCCACAGGTGACTCATGAGGGAGGTTGAGAGCGTACACATGCTAAGGCGGTTGAGCTTGAGGCTTCGAGAAAGCGGAGTACGCATGTGAGAGAGCATAGGCAAAAATAGCAAGCAGATGAGGCCTTAGGCAAAATTGTAGGCAAGGGACCCCGAGGTGGGGGCCGGGGGTTAAATAAAATTCCGCAGGTCATCTTGCCCTTTGCAAGCTGGCTGCCCGCACATCAAGGGTCATGCTAGCTAGTGTGCTCCCACAAGCCGAGGTGCGCTCCCACAAACAAAGGTGAGTATCCACGCTGGCGAGTGATTGCTATTGTTGCACCAAGTTGCTGCCATCTATGTGCCACGTAGGTTGGTAAGGCAAAGGGTCATCTCTTGCTGCAAGCATGTGCAGCCACATCGAGTTTGACCTTCTATTTTTAATATAGATATAAAAAGATAGTGTTTGTGTTAGCAATGCTATTGTACTTGAGCATGGATGATTCTTTTCCTTTACTCAAGTGAAAAAGCAAACAAAGATTACTATGCAATGCTCTTCTCCTAGACATACTAGAGTATGTCATGTTGTCTCCTCTGTTGCACATTGTGCTTATTTTGCACGTTGTCTCTGTATGGTGCTTTCTTAGCACATGAGGTCCTCCCATGGCCCTCATGCATGGGTAACATGTGGACAAGAAAATCTATCAACAACCAACCATTGTGGGCACCATAAGGTTTAGAAGTCATTGTTTATAAGACTTTTGATCACATTTTGATTTGTTATAGGTGCCACAAGGATTGAGGCGGTTGTTTAAACATTCCTAGTCCTCAAGGCCTTTTGAAATTTGATTGTTGCTTCGCAAACCTAGGAGTATTTAACAAAGTTTTGGAAGATATTATACAAGTGATGGCGCTCTTCTACAGGCTTTTGTCTATCATTACCACTTTAAGGGGACCCTCACATGTTAGGGGGTAACTGTTATGTGTTTAACAAACAACCCCCAAACCACCCAAAACCCCCCCCCCCCCCCCCCCCCCCCCCCCCCTCCTTCCCTTTTTCTTCTTCTTCTTCCCCCTTTCCTCAAACTCAAAGAGGTGTAGCTAGATATACAAAGTGTTAACCCCCTGTGTGTTTATATGTGAGCAAGTGTCAAAACAATCAATCTATATAAAAAATTAATGATTACCTCCATCATGTGGCAACTAAGCTATTTTACCTAGTTGTAATCTTCAAATGATGCTCGTCGATTCATAGTTACACATACTTGAGACACGATACTTAATTTTAGTGGCATTTGATGATCACTCAATATGCATGATGGAAAATAGGGCACTCATCACTATAAGATTATGGAAAAAGGGATATTTATTTGTGAGCACAACATGTGGTAGCAACTACGATCGCCACCCTTTTTGGCTTTCTAAAAAAAGCTTTAGAGGAGTGTCGAGTTAGACATACTTTCAATGTTTTCAATGATGATTGAGACTTACCTTAAATAAGGTAAATGTTATTTCAGTTTTAAAATAGTAAATGAATTTTTTTATTTCATCTTTCATTTCACATCCTGACATGCTTGACTTTTCTTGCATTCTTTTGTTTTAGAATGTTAAAGTGAGCTTCACCTTGCATAATTCTAATAATTTCTACACACACACATGGATGAGTTCTTTTTTCTTTTTGCTTTCTAAAAGAAACCTTAGTGTTCAGGAGACTTTCATTGTTTTCAATGCATGATGGAGACTTGCTTTAAATGTTTATTTCACTTTCATTTCATATCCTTACATGGTTTGACTTTTTTTGTATTCTATGATTTTAGAATGTTAAAGTGAAACTTCACTTGCATAATTCTAATAAATTCTATGGATACACACACACATACACATATATATTAATGAGTTTTTTTAATTTCACATTTCATTTCATAGCCTCACATGGCTTGACTTTTCTTACATTCTATAACTTAATTCTAGTCAATATTGATGAAAGTCTCTTTTATTAAGCAGCCGTCGACTGAGTTTTTTTCCCATAAAGAAGCAAACCGGAAATACTAGCATAAATTTAAAATTTGCAAGATTTTTAAACTATTTTCTCACATATTTCACCAGTTTTTCTTCCCTTTACCATGGTTTGCAACCAAGTAGTCTCCATTTTCAACCGGCTCAAGGCTAAGCTGAGGCAATCCTTTCTTGAACACTTATTCAACTTAAACTCAACCTAATGATTTTATCACATTCTAAATATTTTAAAAAGCCACCGTGATTCTTTTACTTTTTATTTCGAATTTCACTCCACAACCTCACACGGTTTGACTTTTCTTGCATTTTATAAATTAATTCTAATCAATATTCAAGAAAATCTCATTTTTTAAGCGGGCGTTAGCCAAACATTTTCCTCATCACAAAGAAGCAAACCAAAAATACCACTATAAATTTGCAAGATTTTTGAACTATTTTCTCACACATTTCACCATTTTACTTCCCTTTACCATGGTTTGCAACCGGCTAGTCTTGATTTTCAACCCCCGACTCAAGGCTAAGCTAAGCAATTTTTTCCCAAACACTGATTCGAGTAAAACTTAACTTAATGATATTTTTTGGCTTTCTAAAAGAAGCCTTATTGTTGAGTCGAGTTAGGCATCCTTCCAATGTTTTCAGTGCCAACGATGGAGACTCATCTTAAATGTTGATGGAATTTGTCAAATGGGTCCCCTTCATTTTATAGCCTTAGAGGGCTTTTAAGACTTTGCCTTGTTTTTTTCTTTTTTGTCCTTGCTCATCTTATATTATTTTCAATATAAACACACAATTTATACTTGTTCTTTTTTCTTAGGATGGAACTACATTGCTTTTATTTTGTGTACCTTTTTATTTTTAAATTTTTTAAAGAGTAAAGAGCTTTTTTCACAAGAACAAGCGATTGTCTCTCTCTCTCTCTCTCTCTCTCTCTCTCTCTCTCTCTCTCTATATATATATATATATATATATATATATAGTATTTTTATTTCCGTCATATCTTGATTTCCTTTTTGGAACGCCATCGTGAAATCTCACCTTGTTATTTCACTTTCATTTATATCTGACATGCCTTGATTTTTCTTCCATTCTATTGTTTTAAAATGTTGAAGTGAAACTTTACTTATATAAATGTAGTAAATCCTATGGACACACACACACAGACACACTCACATTAATGAGTGTTTTTTATTTCACATTTCATCTCACATACTCACATGGCTTGACTTTTTTTACATTCTTTAACTTAATTCTAATCAATATTCAGGAAAGCTTCTTTTATTAAGTGACCGTCGGCCGAGTTTCTCCTCACAAAGAAGCGAACCGGAAATTCTAGCATAAATTTAAAATTTGGAGGATTTTTGAACTATTTTCTCACATATTTCACCAATTTTTCTTCCCTTTACTATGGTTTGCAATCAGCTAGTCTCAATTTTCAACTAGCTCAAGGCGAAGCGAAGGCAATTCTTTTTCAAACATTGATTCTATTTAAACTCAACCTACTGATTTTATCACGTTCTAATTGTTTTAGAAAGCCACCGTGATTCGTTCACTTGTTTAGAAAGCCATTGTGACCCTTTCACTTGTTTTTGGTAATTTTCAATCTATGTCAAAATTTTGAAATGCCCTTGTGCATTCTTATCTCTTCCTTTACCTTCACTTCGGCGTTTGCCCTCAACATGTGAGCATTCCTTTTGTCCTTTTGTCCCTACTTCGGTCCATTCTCAATTCATTAATTAATTAACTTGGAAGATTCTTTCCCCCTCCCATTTGCAAAAGGGAAAGTCCCTCGTTCGTCTGTTCCCATGGTGCATGCTGCGAGGCGCATAGCTCCCCCCCCCCCCCCCCCCCCCCCTTCTTCTTCCTCTCACATCCTCATCTTTGCTGTATGGGCGCCTTTGTCACACAATCCTCACTCGCTTCCTTTGTTGCCAGCTTAATCCCCAATGCCTTCTGCAACACCATCTTGTAATGTGGACACAGTCTTGCCCTCCGCCTGGGATCTCTCCTTCTCACTTTGTGTTCCAGTTTGCAGACAGAAGCGCTGCTCCCTTGCACACTCGTGGTGAAAGCTACATGGCACTCCATGCAGACGCTGTTGTGCAGCTCTTCCAAGCTCACCTCCATCCCCTTGATGCTCACCTCGACTAGACTAGTTGTTAGTGTGGTGCACCAGTACCCCCTTGCACATTAGGCGTACGCTCGAATGCTACCAGCTCTAATCTACTTGCAAGAGCTTGAGGGCGCACACAGATTTAGGACCACTCCATAAGCGCAACACACATAGAGGGAGCCCATCACGATGGAATCATAGGATAAAACAAGTAAAAGAGTCACGGTGGCTTTCTAAACAATTAGGAAGTGATAAAATCATTAGGTTGAGTTTAAGTAGAATCAGTGTTTGAGAAAAGATTGCCTCATCTTAGCCTTGAGCCAGTTGAAAATCAAGACTAACTGGTTGCAAACGATGATAAAGGGAAGAAAAACAGGTGAAATATGTGAGAAAATAGCTCAAAAATCAAAATTTAAATTTATGCTAGTATTTTTGGTTTGCTCCTTTGTGGGAAGCAAACTCAGCCGACGGCCGCTTAATAAAAGAGACTTTCCTGAATATTGACTAAAATCAAGTTTTAGAATGCAAGAAAAGTCAAGCCTTGTGAGGGTGTGAAATGAAATGTGAAATAAAAAGAACTCATTAACATATATATACATATATATATGTATATATATAGTCAAGCCATGTGAGGTTGTGAAATGAAATGTAAAAATAGAAATAACGCATTTATATATATATGTGTGTGTGTGTGTGTGTGTGTGTGTGTGTGTGTATTCATAAAATTTACTAGAATTATGGAAGGTACCTTCACTTCAACATTCTAAAACAATAGAATGCAAGAAAAGTCAAGACATGTCAGGATGTCAAATGAAAGTGAAACAAGGTGAGGAATCACGAGGGCCTGCCAATGGAAGGATTTATGAAGGTGTTGTCAGGAAGTAGGAAGAGGGGGGCATTGGAATGTGTTTTTGGATTTTAGTGAAAGCAGTAAGTAAATAATGGAGTGATCTGACCAAAATGAGAAGTTAGTGCCTGTTGTTATGTCCGTGAAGAAATTTGTAGTCCAAATGTGGTCCAAAGTTGAATTGTAGATTGTTGTGCTGTGGGTTATATGTTGTGTCATGTTGTGTGTGGAGAGAAGGTTAGAAATAGCAAGGTATTCAGGGGTTTGGTATTTAGCATTGATGTTGAAGTCACCGAGTAAAATGGTAGGGGTGTGCTGGAGGTGAGGTGTTAGTAGTGTGGTCAATGTTTGCAGGAGCAAGGGAAGTGGACTGGAGGGTCTGCGGTATAATGTTATCAGAGGTATTGGTGGACCATGTGGTGTACTGAGGAGTGCTTTAATGCATTCTATTTCATCCGTGGAGATGATATTGTGGTCTTGTAGATGTATGTTTTTCTTAATGTGAAGAGGGATACTCCCATGGGGCCAGTTGTTTGAGTGTGTGTGTAACTGCGTATGGCCACTGTGTTAGCATGTTGTAGGTTTTTTTGTTGGAGACAAAGAATGTGGAAATCCATTAATTTATTATCATTAATAACGGTGGTGTAGTGTTTCTTAAGGGATACAACGTTAAGAGATTGTATTATCAAGTGATTGTCGGGCAAAGAGTGGAGGTCAAGCTGTGAATGTTGCCAAGTGGCATGTTTTTTGAGGTGGTGTAGCTCATCTAGAACTGTTTGGTCTACTTTAATATGGGTGGAAGTTAATTCTATTAGGAGGTAAAGGTTGTTGGGATCTGTTATGCGCGAGAGGGCAGTGTACACAAGACCGTGACTTTGAATGCTGGTTGGATCGAAAGCCAAGGTGTCTACTGTCAAGCCTTGTGCACGGTGTATGGTCCTAGCAGCTGCAAGTTGAATTGGGAATTGTGT
Source organism: Adiantum capillus-veneris (assembly GCF_014529385.1). NCBI lineage: Eukaryota > Viridiplantae > Streptophyta > Polypodiopsida > Polypodiales > Pteridaceae > Adiantum > Adiantum capillus-veneris. The sequence goes on along the minus strand of NC_140958.1, from coordinate 86,497,919 downwards.
TCTAGTAATAGTGTTTAGGAAGTTTTTTCCTACTAGAAACTCACGTGTTATTTTTTGGATTGGTGTCCATCGTCTATCTATTGATGTAATGTATAGTTGTTGGTTTTCATATCTAGTTTTTTGGCCTACTTTAGTGGTTTGAAAGTGAATCCAGATAATTTGTGTCGTGGATTTTTGTGTTACTGCTTTGAATATACTGTCGGCTCCATTGACTAGGCCATCTAGAATGTCAATGTTTCGAACACAAAGTTCTACAATTAGGCCTGGTTTTAAGTGAAGTTTTTTGTGAAGACCTGCTGTCAATTTTGGACCTATCGGTATTTGAATAGTTTTACTGCAATTTTTTGCCCTTGTGTCTTGTGCTTCAATAAATAGTGGTGTCCATATGGTAGAGTTGAAAATATGTTGGTCGTGTAGGTCTTTATCTTTGTTCGCATAATAAAGGTGTGAGACCATGGCTGGATGAGGTACTGTGCGCATGTAATGCATATTGAGGTACAAAATGTCTTCTTTGGTATGTTTTGAAATGCGTATCCTTTTGAGTATGTCGATGAATGTCTTATTAGTTTGTCTCAGGATGCTTGTTAACTCATAGCACTTTATGCTGTCATGCCAGAAAGAGGGTGAGATAGCTTCAAGCAACTGAGGTTTTCTGGAGAAAATCCAAGAGTCGCATACTGGATTAGCTTGGCAAAGATCGCCGCACAAGACGACATCAACACCACCAAATGGAAGGTCGTTGTTTTTTATTGCAAGCAGGCGAGAGTCTGCCATAGCGAAGATGTTGGGTCCAATCAAGGAGACTTCATCAAAAATGGCTAGTTGCAGGTCTCGATAAAGTAGTTGCAGTTCATTCAGCCTCTCAGGCGATAGGGAAATGACGGGAAATGTTAGATGATGTGAGTAGTGGCAAGTGGAGGGCCGAGTGGATAGTGGTTCCACCAATGTTAAAAGCAACCTTTCCCGTGTATGCCATTAGCAAAGCTTTTGTAGTTGCTGGGCTGGAATGTGATCTATGGTTATAGAAACATAGAAGTCCTTGGAGAATCAAAAGGAGGGTGAAAGTTTTTCCTATGCCTGCGCCTCAAGTCACGAAAATATGGATTGGTTCTATGGGAGATATACGTTTTTTTGCATAATATCATCGAATATTAGCATTTGTTAGGTGTTAAGCAGTAGAATGCTCTTATAATACATATCGTTTGGCTGCAGTAGTATTTAGTATGCAATTGGCGGTGTTGGATATTTAGGTCTTTTGTGATGTCAACATGAATATGGGAGGAAATATTAGATAGTGTTGTAGATGTTGAAGGTGAACGGGTGCCTAATGAGTTGGTGTTAAGGTTGTTTTTCACTATTGTGGTTTTGTTATATTTAGATTCATTTGTATCAATGATAGGTTTATTTTGATTGTATACATCTTTCCATGTGAACCCATCTGTTAGATGTTGAGTTTCATTATTTATCCATGGTAGAACTAGAAGACATTGTTCTCTATAATAATTATTTGGATTTTTTGCGGCATTGTATTTGACATATCATATAATTTTTGGTTTGGTACGTTTTCTATATGTGTTGCTTGTTGTACTGTATGTGGAGGCAAATTCTGCCAATATTTGTCTATGCTTGTCTTATAAAAGATCTTTGTGCTAGTCAGGTCAATGTTTTGCAGGAGGTGTTTTTGCTTGAGAAGCATTATTCTCTCGTGGGGAGGGTTTGTGTTTATAAACATATATTCTTGAGTTGCACTATAGAGAGGTAGGAAAAGTGCAATATATACTGCTTGTTGTGAGCTTATTTGCTGTGTGTTTATATTGTGTTTCCTATTTTTTGAAGTCTATCAAATGTAGTTGCATTGTTTTCAATGCAAGAGTAAAATTGTTCTTTGATTGCTTTCATGAGTGCGTTATCAAATTTTGTTATATATGAGGTGAATAGGTAGCTGCTCCATATGCATTTAAAATGTATTGTATATCTGAATTTGCATCCCATAGCTTTGAAATGGTTGGATTGAAATTAATTGTGTAAATATCTCTGATATTTCTTTTCAACAACAGTGTTGGGCATGAGATTGTGGATGATATATCTTGGATGTAATCCTCAAATCGAAGGTCCATAGATAGGAGGCACTGTTTGAATGTAATATTTGCTTTATAATCTAGTAGTAATAGATTATCTTTGATTTGTTTGTGTTTCTTTCTTTTATTGGAAATTGTTATGTGGAGAACGGCAGGGTTCTAAAATCATAGTCAAAGGCATCGGGTAGCGAGGATAGTCAAAGTGGCATCCCTTGCGTTTTCTGAAGCAAGGCTTCCTATGCTTGTGTGTTTGAATTTCTTGTAAATCTACCAAAAGAAGCATGGAGTCAGTTGTTATGTACTTATCAATGAAATCCACAACATATTTGTTGGGATCTTTCCCATAGATAGGAGCATTTTCTGTCCATAGTAGCCCATGATCATGCTGGCTACCTCGGCTTTGAAACTCGATTACAAAAAAGTAATCTTTGAGTTTTCCTAATATGGTTATATCCTTAGCTAGCAATTTCTTCATCCCGTTAAACCGGTTCAAGTAAAAGCAGGCTGTTGTTACGATCGTCGGCTCGGACCAAATCTCGTATGTATGACGCTTCTGTTTGTGTGCTTGCACGCACGATGGGGTTGAGCTTAGTAAGTGCTCTAATCAAAGGTTTCCAACATTTCTCAACCGTCGCAGAAAATGTGATGAAGAATGTTGGTGGTCCGAGTTGTCTAAGCATAGCGAAGGTGTTTTTTATTAAATTTTCCTTGTAGCTAGGTGATGTTTGAAATGCCTCAAAGTCATGATATCCAAGTTGAGAAGACAAGAACTTCTCAATGTTAGTATCTCATACAACTTGTGCGGCCACTAGTGTATTGTGGTTTAGCTTGCCTTTGTGCATACGGATCCCAATGGACCCCATGATTTTTTGAGTCATTACTTTGATTGTTTTGAAAAAAAGATTCTCTAAATTTAGTGAGAACCTTCTATCACCGTGCATAAGCTCCCATTGAGCCACATGTTGATATTTATGCTTAGCAAGAGTATGGTATTTACGGGGCTCACCATAGAAAATAGTAGGGAAACTAAGTTCTTCATAGTATTCATCTTTGAAAATACTCAAAGGACTATTTCCCTCGGCAAGAGCTGCGAAGAAGATTTTGTCGTTGTGATCCACTACTTGTTGTGATGACTCAATTACATGGAGCATGACATCTGTGGCTAGATCATCTTCTTCTGGCGGTTGATTGTTGTCGGCAAAATTATCAGGCAAAGGGCAATGAAGACTATGGAAATGGCTTAGCCACTCACTGTTTAGAGTAATTTTTTCGTTCTTGTACAACGATGTTTGCAATAGTTGAGCAGTGGCTTTCATTGTAAGCAATGGCCGGACAACCGCAGAAAGGTAGCAATGATTGTATTGTAGACGATGCTTAATACCCACTAGTAGGCGTCATCATGAATAAACCTTAGCAATATTTGTTGTGTTTTCCCCAAGGATGCCAAAACATTAACAATGCTACCTCGCAACCCAAATTGACCATCATATGTAAGCTCCCTAATTTTGACAAAAGGTAGCCTAGGACTTACAAGGAGGCTTTCTAAATGATTTAGCTTCTCTACTATAGCCAAGGGAGGTTAAATCCTATGGAATTCAATTGGTTAGTAGTGCACCATGGTCTTGCCTTTTACAGCTGCCTGAAGTGCAAACATAGTTTTCGTGTATCTCATTGTTTCTAAACCTCCCAAGTGCCGACCTACGCCCTTTTAGAGCTAATTGGGAAAAAAAATAAACATCCACATTTATAACATTGATATACAGGAACATTGTTCGCTGTTTCTATGTACCGTTGTATAGCTTTTTTTGGTGGGGAGGCTTGTTCAATGTTTATGTTGAAGGGAGTTGTGGGATGTAATTGTTTTTTAAGTTTTTCACCTATTTCTAGGATGGTTTTATCACCCAAGCAAGAAAATTGCCTCACGATGGAGACAGTGAGTTCATTTGGTTGCTGAAGAAGCAAAGCTTTCAATGATTCCGTCTCATTTTTGTCCCAGGTTCGATGCTTGCATTTCTATGAGCATCGGTTGTCCTCCAAGTAAAAAAATAGGCAACCACTTCTATCAACAATGATGATTTTGTGCAATGTCGTTGGATCGGCTCCACTATTGAATGTTGTGTTTTTGGGTGAAGTTATTGGCACACTGTAAATATGAACATCACATGCAATACTAAATCTAAAGGAGAACACATGGATAATATCAAGCGCAATACCAATAGATGATGTATGGCTATTTAATACTTGAGTCAAAATGGAGAGATCATGTCTACTCGAAGAAGGTGTCATCATTGGCATTCGCTCCAATGATACTCTCACTGCGTCTATCATGATGTTGGTGATTTTTTGTAATGACGAGTGCAACTTTATTATTTTATTGAGCACGAGGAAAACATTATTATTTCGTGGGTGATTAACAAGGAAAGCACTATCAATATCATTCTGAATGAGTTGTTCAAAAGATGCATTATGGTTGGTTGAGGAACCCACATATGTGCAGCTTGCCCCCCCTTGGGCTATGGGGTGGAAGGAAGACAAGTAAATGAAACACACACACACACACTGTGAGAGAGAGAGAGAGAGAGAGAGAGAGAGAGATGGGAATTTACAAGATGAGCAATGGATAAAAGCAATATAATACAAAGAGTGTTTTTCTTCGTGGAGTTGATGGAGCTTCAATGTTGTAGAGAAGGAGTGCTACTTTGTCTCTTCGACAAAAGGTGTGACGAGGCCTAACTTGTTGACGGTGAATTTGCCAGTTCGGACAAGGGTGGCTAGTAGCTCATGTGCATCCAACACATTAGAAGCATATAAGTTAACAAAGTTTTTGTTAAGATGCAATACTTTGTCGACTATGTCACCCGCTAAGGAAACATCAATTGGGGAAGCTTTCTTGGTCAAAATCTTTCCTTCAAGTTTGGGCACCAAAACAATAGTTGTAGATTTTGAGTAAATAGAGCAAAAGTCTGTCTCTTGTTGGTGATGAATCTTAGTAGATATTGGCTGCAAAAATATTCCACCAAAATTGAGTTCACATTCACAAAGTGAAGTGTGCCAGTCACCTATGTGTAGCCACTTGACGAGTTTGAGCTTTCGGTGAAAAAGGAAAAGCAAGATCAATACTTACTTCTTGATTGTGACCAACATCAAGAATATGGGCCTTATATGCTTCCTCCAAACGATACTTGAGATGAGAACTTTTGACGTGTGCTAGGATAGTAATATCCAAGACTGGGAGTGTATTGCTCCGGCTTGTGATGGAACCTATGTTTCATGCAACAAACATAGGATGCACATCGGTCTCAAGAGCACAAAAGATAGCGTGGTAATCGTCTTTGCGTGCATTCACGAAGCTAATCTATGACCGCAAGAGAGGGAAAATATTAGAAAGTTGCAAATCTATAGAAGGGATAAGATAAGTAAGCCTTATAGTGGCACGATCCTCAGTTGCTGGCCCATCTGGAACAACAAGATCACCTTGGGGAAGACTAGCTTTTGAAGTGCTAGCATGGCCCTGTATAACAACAAAAGCTACAGTACCAAAGTGTGTATGGGTGCCTTCTGCATGCAAGGACTATGCCTCATCCAAACAATGACGCACTTTGCTCTTTGGGTAGAAACTAAGGTTGACTTCAAAAGGCTTTGTCTTTTCTACAACCGTGGAAGCATTGAAGAGTAGTACATAAGGAGATGTGCAACCATCTGAATTAGTTTTTTTTTTTTACAGTTACATTTTCAATGTGAAAAAAGTCTCCTATATTAAGGGTGTCAATGAATTGCTCAATAAAATGATCGCTAAAAGCACAAGTGATGGTGTCAATATTGAGTGGGTCAACTAAGTCTGCCTTAAGGTAACGCATATACTTAGCAACTTCTGGGCTTTGTTTGTAGGTTCCATATCGGTTAAGTATGCACCCCTTGAATGCAAAACGAGGGAAAGTTTCACTAATGTCAACAATGCACAATAGAGGGATCTTAGTGGGAATATAAGGCACAAGAGAAGATGAACCAAAGGGAATTACATCCTCATGGTAACATTCAATAGCAATATGTCCATCTAGTTTGGCACCCTCTGCAACGCTCTCTTGTGTTGCAGCTGCAGGCAATGGTCCCCCCAGAAAAGGTTTGGCTGCCACAACAAAAAAAAAAACTCGTAAGGGTTGGGTATAAGAGTAGAATATCTATGTGGCACAAGCAAGCCTTACTTAGTTCTGTTGTCGCCTCGCACGTCTTGAAAGGTGTACGTGCTATTGCACCACTTTGATCCACACGCTTGAGGGATTTGGACCCAACGCAAAGAGAAGAAGAAACATCAACCTTAGGCAGGCTCGAAGCGCTCCTTGTGTGGAGTGGAGACACATGATCAAGAATGAGGCCACTCTCGAGTCCCAAGAATGATGCAGCTGTATCACGGGGCACTATCTTGTGCAACTCTGCAAAAACAGAAAGAAAAACCGTATTATTGCCAAGCATACATCAAGCATTTTGTATGAGTTAGCAAGCTATTGAGTCACCATTTTCAAACCCCATCGATCGAACATCACTAGATTCATCGCACATGGGTTCGACATTGTCATCGTAGCCATCGTAATGTCCATCGAGTGGATTTTGCAAGGAGGAAGAGGCAGCCATATTAAGAGAGGATGGTAAATACTGTTCACATAATTATTACTTGACGTGTTCAAAAGAAGCAAAGGGTAAAGAACATCCTTTAGCTAAATGATAAATAAGTTCATAGAAACAATACTTCACATAGTCACAAGGATCTTAGAATCAATAAGGGAGAGTGATATTTTTAAATTAATTTTTGAAGCAGCAAGATGTAGAAAATTCCTTCCCTTGGATTTTCCAAGAGGAAATTTTTGAAAATCAAGTTAATTTTTTGGGCTTTTACACGTTTTTTTTTTAATTCGGAGTGGAATGTTTTCCTTTCTCCTTGGCGTTAGTCTTGAACCGGTTTGAATTATGAAAATGCTAATTGAGTGCAAATGGAAAAGGAGAAATTCCACCCCAAAGTAGAGAAAAGTAGGGTTAAAACCTAAAAAAAGACTGTGTTTTTTTTTAATCTCCTCTTAGGATACTCAAGAAAATAAAATTTGCGCGCTTGAAAAACGAATTTTCCCGACCGTTGGGAAGGAAGGAATTTCAAAAAATGTGAACAGTTTTGATGCAAGGGTAAATGAGGTCTAAGTGCCTTTATGATTTGATGAACACCTGCAACTAGTGTCTGTGGAGAATTGTGCCTCATCTTAATCGTGCCGGTTTCAATTTCGGAAATGCCGTCTACTTGCAAGAGGAAAGGGAGAAATCCTGCCCAGAAATTGAGAAAAATAGTGTGGAAAGCCAAAAAGGGAGCCTACTTTTTTAGCATTTCCTCTTGGCAAAATCAAGGAAAGTCTAAATCATCTCAAACGATCTCTTTCTCTCTCTCTCACACACACACATGTACACAAGGGAGTGCATCCATTGGATTGGACGGTGGAGCAGGTCTCTGTCCGACCTCTCCAGTGTTCGGGAATATTGTGTCTCAACGCAATATCGTGCCATTTTGAATTAAATTAATGCCAGTTGAGGGCAGGGGAAGAAGGAGAAATGCTGCCCTAGAATAGACAAAAAATAGTGTAGAATTTCAAAAAAATAGCCTTATTTTTTGAAATTTCCTCTTAAAATAAAGAAGGAAAGAAATTTTGTATGTCTGGAAAATGATTTTTCCACTGTCTTGGTACCATGCCCCCCCCCCCCCCCCCCCCCCTCCCCCCCTCTCTCTCTCTCTCTCTCGTCTAAAGCAATAGAGAATTTTGAAAACGCAGTTATGAAATCCACACATAAGTTCGTACAAGCATACAAATCAAAAGCTACCATTGTCAGCATAACTATAAATAAAAACTCATTAATTGAATGGATTTACTGGAGGGCAAGGGTTAAGTCGTGATAGATGACTCAAGAACCCAAAAATTTATCAATTACACCCTTGTCAAGAAACTCAAACTTTCCCATCTCAAGAGGAAGTTAAGATACATAGCATTCATGAAGTGAAGAAGTTGAGTTTCATCTCTTTACATTTTGGAGTGCTTGTACATCGTGTCAGATGAGATATTAGTACTACCAAAAGTATGAGAATGAGAACTTGCTCTGCCCACAATGCCGAAGGCCATTCATTGCCAAGGACCTTTCCAATATGCAGCATGCCAATTTCACTCAAACATGGACTCCTCGGGCAAAGGAATCCGCCCTGTGGATGACAGGCACGGCAGTCGAATTCCCACACGTCTCTTTTCTAAGCCATGTCGCTATCCTTTCTGCGCGATGCTACCGCTTGGGACTCCCTCGACAACACGGAAAAATACCTACACGCCAAATTTGCATGTGCAATATAGCAAGAATGTGCAGAGAGAGAGAGAGAGAGTATCTGATAGGTCGAATTGTCAACAGTACCACTTACGAGCTCTTTGTGTATTGTTGACTATCCTACCCACATTTTGTCCTCTCTTGCAAAGGCTCTAAAAACGTGCCCTAAATTCTAGCCGTCCATGTGGACGTCATCCACGAGAGTAAGCCCAATCCAACCCAATACTAAGGCCTTTCTTTAGCAGGCCAAAAAAAGGATCCACTTACTATTTTAAAACTGAAATAACATTTAACGTAAGTCTCAATCATCACTGAAAACATTGAAAGTATGCCTAACCCAACTCTCCTCTAAGGCTTCTTTTAAAAAGCCAAAAAACCCTCTCTCTCTCTCTCTTCGCCTTGACTTGACCCATCGCGCACGGACAAAAAAACAAATCTCTGTGTATACATGCTCTCTTCGCTTGACTTGACCCATCACCATCACAAAAAAACAATATCTTTGCTTACGTGCTCCTATTGACACATGGCAAACTATGTTTAACCGGGTAAACCACCAAACACCCCCCCCCCCCCCCTTCCTCTTCCCCACAAAAAAACACAAAACCAACTTAACTTATGAAATCAATAAAGGAAAAATTATCCTTTCCTTTTTTCTTTCTCTTAGCCTAGCCCAAGGGATCTTTCAATATTCCCTTTAATTCAACCCAAAACCAAAATTGGCACGTGTTTGGCGAACACAGCGGATTGACACGTAAAGGGCGGATGCACACCAAACCTTATTGTACTCGCTCATTTTTTCAAAAGAAGCGGTGTAGTTCTGCTAATAAGGATTCCCAATTGTAATATATTTTGTCATGCCCTCTTAGCCTCTCTGAGTCTACACCCCTTGTAAGTGACCGAATGGACGTGGAAAGTCCCCTTAACTCTTAAGTCAAAACACTTAGTTTGGACTAACACATTATCATTAGCTTGAAGAAGTATTGGACCTCGATTGGGAGAGCTTCTCACTGCTACAATTTGTAATCCGCTTTTCTTCTTGTCTGGTGATCAGAATTCAATTCCGAATAGCAGATTGTGTTCCTTATCTCTTGCTCTACAATCTAAGTGTAATCATTTTTTATTATAGTGTGGTTCTCGACGTCTTGTTTGTGAACTAAATATATTGATTTGAGGTCTTAAATGGTTGTTTTTTGAATTTTGACCTTGGATAAGTGATTCTTCGCTTAAGAGGGACCTTTTCGTGTAGTTCTGTTTCAGTTTTTTGCACATTATTTGTGATGGATCGTGATTTATGTACCTTCCCAGATGACTGCAGAACTTCGTAGGATTGTACCCTTAGGTGTTGTAATACCTCTCCTTAAGTTCCGTTGCATTCCGAATTCGTTTGGATGCCGAAAAGGCATGATGACATAGAGCGATGAGGGGCGATGAGATCGGACATAGATTGATTTTTTGACTAGGAAGTGGTTGATTTGCTTTTGTTGTAGTATGAATAGCCCTCTGAGTTCACTTTGGTGAGATTGATACTCTCATTAAGTCTCCGTGCCCCATCTTGAGTTGCTTCCTTGCATATTGACATTATGTTAGTACAAAAATCTATGCTGTAGACGTCCGTCGCAGCGACAACCCGCTAACATTAGGGCCGTTGCCGAGGAAGTCGATCCTTAGGTGGTGAGTGACTCAGTTGTACAAAAAATCCCTTCCAAAGCTTTTGACACCCATTTCGTTTACACATAGATAGTAAAGTATCTAGACGTAGGTTTAGTGCTTAGTAGAGACTGGAGTCTGAGACTAGCCAGTGCTACTCCTTATGAGCAAAGAAAGTTGCGAGTGAAGTACAAGAGAGTATTTTGTTCTTCAATTTTCCCATGCTTGGAAATGACTATTTCACCACACACTTTGTTCTCATTTTTGTACTGTTAAATTCATTTATGTTTGTGCATCTATTTCAGTTTATAGGAGTAGGTTAAGTAACAATTTTCACCATCAATTTGGGCCAAAAGGATCAAGGAAAAACTGTCCAAAACCTTATTTTGGTGCCAAAGACCATAACTCTAAAAGGTTGTAAAATTGATGGTCAGAACCTCAAAGCTAAACCAAACTCAACAAAACTTGCAAAAATGGGATATACAATCTTGCTAGAGACAGACTGTGCAAAATTTTTCTAGCTTGCATGCCAAACATTGATCGCGATCCATGTACCTTTTAGGCAAAGTGAGCAGAAATTGTTTCTTTTTCTTAGAGCATACTCTTAGGCATCAAAACCTTGAGTTTGGCAAAAAATGGAGTGCTAAAAGATCATCTAAATCAAGAAATTGGGTTAAGCATAGCAAAATCTTGAAAACATAGAAAATTTGGAGAAACTGAACTTTTATTTGTAACATTTAATGGCCTAGTAACTTGTGTGTAGCGGAAAATAGCATAAACATAGTGAGAATTTCATTAGAATAGATTCCTAATGAGCATAGCAAGAGTGCTTGGATGGAGAGAGCAACAAAAGGCATAACACCTAGTTAGATAGGCATGAGCAATACTTCAAAAGTGAGAGAATTTAAGCTATTGACAACATTTGAGGATCGGATTTACATGGAGCCGGTCCTCCCTCCAAAAGACTTTGTATTATAGGTTTCCCCCATCAAAGGAGACATTTTACAATACAATACTTTGTGTTCCTTCAATAACTTGCTGGTGCAATGAAGATGGAAGCTTCAAGCACCAAGCTAACACTTGTAAAACACAACATCAATTCTCTCACGGTCTTAGACCCAAGACCTCACACACCTTCAAAGATGGTGAGAGCTAGCGGGGTCTGAGAGTAGATTGAGAGGCAGAAGGAGTATTCTTACGAGAAAGAAGTATATCTCCTCTCATAATCACTCATAATAGCTTAGCATAGTTAGTAATTAGCATGGTAGAGGATATGAGCATGCATTGGAGCTTGGCTCTTGGTTGGATTTGCATCACAAAGCCAAGAGTTGTTGGTGTAGGCCTCCCTTCTCACAAGCTTGGAGTAGATGATGAGCTTTCCATTAAAAGGAGAGAGAGTCTTCTTTGCTTCACACATGAGATTGTGTGAGTGTGTGTGTTAATGCCTTGCCAAAATGAGCCCCCTATCTCTCTTGGTCGACCCCTCTTGCATTTTACTCATGCTGGCACCCCATTGAACCCTGAAAAGCTTAGCCATTGATAATTAGGAAGCATAAGTGATAGCCTTGTGACATGTGTCCCCCTTTCCTCTTTTGTGAGAGATTTACGTAATTAAATAATGTAATTAAACTCTCATTGGACCCCTTAGTCTTCTGGCCAATAGGAATCAGGCAAGCCATTGGGCTGCTGAATGCTCATTGGACCCTTGGGAGACTGTCCAATTGTCTTCTAGAGAGCTTCATTTCTATTGGTTCTTTATCAAGTGTTTTAAAATGAAGTAAACTAGATGTAGTCTAGCCTAATTCTCATTGGTCCACCTCTATGGCCATCCAATAGGATTTGAATGCACCTTGGGGGCAACTGGGCTAGGGAGCTGACATGTGTCCCCTATTCCCTTTGTGTAAGGGGAGCTTGGTAGAGTGCGTGTGTTTCTCTCTCATCCCCTACTAAAAGGGCTCGCCCCCTCACATCTAGGGATATGTGAAGACTTTAGGGTCTTCTCATAAGCATCCAATTTGCCCTAGGTTTTGACCATTGGACCTATCCTTAAAATTTTGGAACCTTAGCATTTTGGAAGTTTTAATGGGCTGAACCTTAGGGTCTTTGAAGCCCATTGTTGCACATTGCTCTTTTGCAAATGCTCCCCCCTTTGGATCCCTATTTTCCCTCCTTTGGATCCCTAATGTGGCCGGTCTTCCAGCTTAACCAATATTCTAGCTTTTTCTCCCTTGGTACTTTCCCATATTAAATGATTAGTTTAACATGAGAAAATAATTTAGGAGAATTAGATATTAGTTATTATGACATTACCTCTCTCTTGAAATTGTAGTCGTCCTTGACTATGGGGTAGAGAAGATAAAACCTATTCATTAGTCCTAGAGGATCCCTATCTTACCCTACGACATCATTCCAGAATGGATGACTAATCCATTTGGCGCTTGAGAGCCTAAGCTGCCGCAAGCATGTCTGCGCATTAGTCCTATTAATCTTCCATAGTAGAGTGACAAGCTCTACTTGGTGTTTGGGAGATGTCGTCTCCACAAACTTGGTCCTAAGCATGCATACTACTTAACATTTGTGAACAATAAAGAAAAAAGAGAGTCTTATAAGACAAAGACTTTGTTCATTTTAAACATTTGTACATTTGCTTACTCTAGGGAAGCATAGTAAGCATTGACAAGGTTTAGGTTATCCTTTAATTGTATGCCTTCCATCCAGATATCGTCGGATAATCTTACCGCCTCTCAGTACCTTGTCTTCATGTCGAAGAATGGACTCGGGCTGCAACACCTCTTCTTGGTCCTCTATCTCCGGTGGGTCTTCAATAGTTGGTTTTGAGGTGGCTCTCCTTTGTAAGGCTTTAGTAGGATCACATGAAAAGCATTGTGTATGAGCCAATGACTAGGCAACTTGAGTTGATAGGCCATCTCATTGATTGGTCTAAGAATCTGGAAGGGACCATAGTACTTTTTTTCTAACTTAGCATAGTAATTTTGGTGTCCCGTAGGGTTCTTGCCCGTTGTGTGCCTTAATCGAGCCTTGGGAAATTTAAGCAAAACCCAATCATTTTCTTTAACGGCTTGGGCTCTTCTATGCTTATCCGCAACAGCCTTTTCCTTTGCTGTGAGATAGAGATAGCATCCTTAATCTTTTGAAAAGATTCTTGTAGGTTTCGGCTATACTCATCTGCAGCAGCGAAGATCTTCCCATGTACCTTAAGTAGCAGGGTACTTTTGGATCTTCCCTCAATTACCTCAAAAGGTGCTTTTCCCGTGGAAGTATGTACAATGTTTGTAGGCATACTCTACTAAGGGTAAGTACTTCTCCCATCGAGACCTTTGATGTACTTCGGTTACATAGGCTTTTAGTAGATCAAGGATTGTTAGGTTAGCTATTTCACTTTGGCCATCCGTTTGTGGGTGACAGGCCAATGAGAATTTTAGCTTTGTCCCTAAATTCTCAAAGAGACCCTTCCAATAATTACTGGTCATAATAGGATCTCTATCCAACACTATGGACATTGGCAAGCCATGGTATTTGGAAATTTGTGATATGAAGAGGGTGGCCATCTAATGGGCTTTGATAGTCTTTTTGAAAGGTATAAAAGGAGCTTGTTTGCTGAATCTGTCTACTATCGTCCATATTCCTGTATTCCCATCGATAGACTTGGGCAATCCAAAGATAAAATCGATGGATATGCTCTCCCATGGTGAATTAGGGATTGGCAGAGGTTGAAGCAATCTAGGTTGCTTCCCTCTATCAAACTTAGTCTTTTGGCATACAACACATTTAGAAACATACTCTTGTATGTTTGCTTTCATGGCACGCCAATAGAAATATGTTTCAATCCCTTTCAGGGTAGATTGAATCCCTCTATGCCCCGCATAAGGAGGAGCATGAGATTCATACATTACTTTCTCACGTAGTGAGTTATTAATGCATAGTCTATCGCCATAGAGAAGATAACCATCTTGTAAAGTGAATGGTTCCTATTTCTTCTCTAGTGCAAGGGCTGAAATCACATCTCTAAAATTGGGATCAATACCGTACTCATCTATCATAGAAGATAGATCATTGTGAGTTGTTATGGAAACCACATTCACTCTTGGTTGTCTTGAGAGTGCATCGGCTACTTGATTATGCTTGCTAGCAATGTGAGCAATATGAAAGTGGAATTGTGAACGGAATTTTTCCTACCTCATTTGTTTATCGAAGAGCTTGGTCTACGTCATGAAGTACTTAAGGCTTTGGTGATCCATCCGCAGAATGAAATGAGTCCCCAATAAATAGTGATTCCACGAGTTTAAGGCATGTAGAACTGCGAGGAGTTCCTTTTCATATATGCCTAGAGATTTCTCAACAGAGTCAAGCCTTCGATTTTCATAGGCTATGGCGTGCCCTTCTTGGAGAAAAGCAGCTCCAAGGCAATCACCACAAGTGTCACATTGGACCTCAAATGGCTTTGAGAGATCCGGCAGGGTAAGCACATGTTTAGATATAAGCTTTTCTTTAAGCTTTTTGAAAGCATTGTTCTCCTTGGCAGACCATGTATACTTAATGTTTTTCTTTGTTAGGTCGTGTAATGGTCCCGCGATTTGTGAGAACTTTTCTATGAAGCGTCTATAATATGCACACATACCTATAAAGCTTCTTAGTTCATGAAGATTCCTTGGATTAGGCCATCCTTTTATTACCTCTAGCTGTGATGGATCCATATGGATGCCATCTTGAGAGATAATGTAATCTAAATACTGAATCTCTTGTAAGAAAAACTCACTTTTCTTTTGATTAATATAAAGTTTATTCTCTCGTAAGACTTGAAATATTACCTGGAGGTGTTGCTTGTGTTCGTCTAGTGAATTAGAGTAGATGATTATATCATCAAAGAACACTCCAGTAAAGGTTCGGTGAGGCCTGAATAGCTTCTCCATCAACCGGTTAAATGTGACTAGTGCATTGGTCAAGCCAAAAGGCATGACAATGCATTCGTAAAGACCAAATGTGGTGCAAAATGTGGTCTTTACAATGTCTTGAGCAGCTATCCTTATTTGATGATAGCCACTTTTTAGGTCAATCCTACTGAAGTAGGTTGACCCTTGCAGCTTATCAAATAGGTCTTCTACCCGTGGAACGGGAAACCTATTCTTGATAGCGATCCTATTTAGTGCTCCATAGTTGACACACATATGATATGTGCCGTCTTTATTTTGCACTAATAGCTCGGGTGAAGAAAATGGAGATGAGCTAGGCCTAACCATGCCCTTCTCAACTAACTCATGCACTTGCCGCATAATCTCCTCTTGCTGAGCTTGAAAAACTCTATAAGGAGGTTTATTAGGCGGTGAACTTTCTAGAAGAAGTTCAATTGCATGGTCATCATTGCCTCGTTTAGGAGGTAGTTCACAACGGATGTCGTCAATAAAAAAATCTTGAAATCCCTTGAGAAAATTGGATAACTCTAATTCCTTGTGATTCTTAATATTTTCTTTTGCTAAAACATTAGGTTCAATTTGAGAATCTTCAACAAAAATCATGTACACATAAATAGAGCTCTTTATTGACTTATCGAACGCTTGTGCATGTACAATGGGTAAGGTGTTACCCAACTCCTTAGCATCTATGTACATATCTTTCTCCTTGAACCTAAAATAAATTTTCCTTTCAGGGAATTTAACATTGGCAACCATGCGATCAAACCATGGTGCCCCTAGGATTACATCCTGATGCTTGAGAGGAGAGATAAAGAAGTCCTCTTTGTCCACATAGCTTTGGACATGGAGCCTAATTTCCCAATTAAGGGAGTGACTGAAGCTTCTTGCCCCTTGAAAGCACCATTGGCCGGTAGGACATCTCCCACTCATAGGCTTGGATGCCTAGATTGGTGGCCAACTCTGTGGATATAAAATTTTCAGTAGAACCAGGGTCAAAGAGGATAAAAGCATCATGTTCTCTTACCTTTCCCCAAGCATCACATAGAGGAGATCCTTTGTGGTGAGCTTCCTCTTCTTGGATTTTGACCAAAGTAGCTCTAGGAGGCTCGTTTCGTGTATTCTTGTGGTGGCAAGCATGATAAGCATGCCCTTGCTCCCCACACTTGAAACATCGGTTATCTTTATGATAACGCTCAAGCTCTTTAGGAGAGAGTTTATTTTTACCATTATAAACTCCCTTCTCCTTAGCTTTGTTGTTGTTGGTGTTGCCTTTAGGAGACTTTTAGACAGTGCCCTTCCCCTTAGGCTCAATATTACGGTCCTTGTTCTCCATGGGCTTAAGATTTTTCTTAGCCCCTTGTTGGAAATGGATTAGTGAAGCCACCATGGTATGGTGTATGACCGCAAATATGGTGCGTGGCCTTTGGGAGTTGACATACTCCTCCATATCTTCAGTTAGGCATGCACAAAATTGTTGTTTTTGCTCTCCAAAATCAATATTTTTGAAAACAGTGTCTTTGAGATGTAATTCCCAAAACTTGTCTACATATTTGTGAATAGATTTGTAGGGAGAGAGCTTCAAGCTTTGCCATTCGGTGAGTACTTTGTCTTTGGCATTGGTAGCCAAAAACTGCTTCATGATGGAAGCTCTTAAAGCTTTCTGTGTTTGTGGAGCTTCACTGTTGCCCATAGGCTAGACCACCATTGTCTGGCGGAATTTTTAAAATGCATAGCTACATGGCATAGCTTAGAGGACTCCGTGAAGCCCTCATCTCCAAACGCCGCATCAAATTGTTGAATGAAGGCCAAGACTTTGTCTGTAGCACCAAAGGTGCCATCGTAAGTAAGGAAAGAGATGTTCTTTCCTCCCTCTTTGAACTTCTTGAGCTTGGATGATCTCTTCCATGCGGCATAGGATTTCCTATGGCCTCTTCTTTTTGGTGGTTCAAAAGTTGCACCGTTGCTTTCTTCAAAAGATGAATAATTTGAGGAAGATGGAGAAGAGGGTGACCTCTTTCTTGCCTTTTTCTTGCCTTGTTCCTCCTTGTCTGCATCATCACTTTCTTCATAAGAGGAAGAGGATGAAGAAGATGGAGAAGGGGGTGACCTCTTCCTCGCATTTTTCTTCTCTTGTTTTCTGTCATCCCTCTTTGAATTATGGTGTGGAGAAGTGTGCGATGGTCTTCTCCGTTTACGGGGTGTTGGAGAGAATTTTGCCCATCGTCTTTGTGGAGCCATTTCCATCGAGGTGGAAGGAGACTCACTTCTTTCTTGTTCTTTTGGTGGGGGCTTTTGACTTCTCCTTTGGGAAGGAGTTGCGTCGTCAAGTAGTAGATTTTTGAGCCCTTCGTACGGATCCTCTTCTTCTTCCCAAATCGGAGAGAGGCCTCTTTTGGAAGTTTCACAAGGAGACTTCCTAGGTACTCTCTCTCCTTGGTGGGGAGTTTGGAGAATCCTATGAGCAGGTAGCTGCCGTTGCACTTCACTTTGGAGGGATGGATTTCTAATTAACAAGCATAGGGGCATCATTAGTAGCCTGCTCATTAACAAAATCAAAGCTGTCAACATTAATTTCACTCTCTTTACTATTGTCAGCCATTCTAACAACTTTTAACTGTAATATTTTTAGGTGTACTTTGGCACTGCAAGCCCTAGTTGCTACTCCTCGTAACCCCTTTAGAAAAGCACTCAAGCTCTTGTACCCGTGGCTTGAATATCATGAATTGCAAGGAATAGAAGAGAGGGTCTTTCAACACCAAAACAGTTTTGGCTCCTGTCAAGCTTCTAATAGCTCAATAGTGGTTAAGCCGTAGGCAGCCATAGACAAGCCCCATAGGACTCCACTATTAAAACCATAGCTCTTGACGGTGATGCCCCGTTCTCTGCAAGAAGCAGGCACACTGCAAGGCTAAAGAATCCCTATTCTACTTACTCAATTGCAATTAATGATACCAACCATTTATAGTTAGCTTGAGGACCTCCCTTCTGGAGCAAGAAAAGAGAAACCTTGTGCTTTGATACCAA
Organism: Adiantum capillus-veneris; assembly: GCF_014529385.1. Classification (NCBI taxonomy): domain Eukaryota; kingdom Viridiplantae; phylum Streptophyta; class Polypodiopsida; order Polypodiales; family Pteridaceae; genus Adiantum; species Adiantum capillus-veneris. The sequence continues at coordinate 86,479,894 of NC_140958.1, read as the reverse complement.
TGTAACATTTAATGGCATAGTAACTTGTGTGTAGCGAAAAATAGAATAAACATAGTGAGCATTTCATTAGAATAGATTTCTAATGAGCATAGCAAGAGTGCTTGGATGAAGAGAGCAACAAAGTGCATAACACCATGTCCTTGGACAATAGTGGGCAACTATTCGAACTTACTCACCCCTAGCCCACAAGAAACCATTGCTCAATGATTGGGTGCAATGCTTCATATTGTCACCTTTTTGCTTCCTAAAGAAGCATGGGTGCCACTCATGTGTGACTTGCAAAGTTGTCAAGCAATTTTGCTTTCGGATGGGCGTCTGTCAATGTTGTGCCAACTCACACATGGCGAGTTGTCATGTGTGAATGGGCCCAAAAGTATAGATGACATAGCTTGTTACAGCTTGCTAATAAAAGGAAATGTCAAAATGGAAAAATATTTTGTGATTTAGAGAAATTTAAGGAATTTTGAGATTTGACGTTCAAAGTTGCCGGAACTTTTGTACTTACTAGCTGGTTTTATTATTGTATGTCGAGAGAGTTTCAACCCATGTGAAAGGGACTTGGGAACAGGGTAAAGGGGTGACATTAATAACCTTTATGTGGGGCTGGACGGATTTTGTGTGTGTTGCTCTATTTTGGGCATAGAGAGGTGCAATGCATACCTATGATAGAGATCCAACTACAACATAAGTCTTGGCATAAATGACCCTTCATGGACACAGATCAACAAGATTTTTTTCAATCACGTTTATAAAAAATCGATGCCTGTAGAACAACTGCAACGGCCCATTTGTAATCCAAAACTGCCAATCCGAATCGAAATTGCATCTGACGGCCATGAACTTCTCTCAGCTTCGCTAACCAAAGATCCTCTCGCCATTTACACTGGACCCGTTTCTATATAATTATTTGGGGGTCGCTTGTCCACATGGAAGACCCTATTCCATAACTCACCACCATATCCTTGATACTAAGTGACACCTATATTTAATGCGGGGGAGATAATGGGATCGACGATTGAGACTGGAGACAGGATCTTGAGACGCATTAAACCTGGTCAACGAAAAAAATGAGATGTGTCGCCATAAAAGCGAGGCACATTAAACCTGGCCAACAAAAAAGAGGAGGTGCGGCGACGAGATTTGAACCCATGATCTCACAGTCCAAGTTTAGGGTCACATAGGCTAACCACCTCACCCGCACATGCATTGTGTATCCACAACCATTTTTTCAACGTTATATTGTAAGTTAACATGCATTGTCCAATCTGTCCAGGTTTAATATGTGTCCATGTTTAGTTTTTTATTTGATATTTACGATTGCGATCTTCTTGACCTTCGTGCGTGAACTTCTCCGCCTTTGATCCCATTGCCTCACCACAAAAAAAAAAAAAGTACATTTTATTTTTCTCCCTCTTTATCTATAGTCTCTTTCTCTCTTGACGAAGGGACGCGTTAACAACCTATCCTCCCACATGCAGGTCATGGGCATCTAATCTACCAATGTATATGCATGTTCCTGCTCTCGATCACCATCGTAGCATGAGCTCGCGATGGAAGGGCACCTGCTGCTTTTACTTCTTAAAGGCAGTGGCCATTCGCATTGCCTGCAACCTTCCATGTACTAGCTCCTGCAGCTTGCGCTCTCAACTCTCTCTCTCTCTCTCTCTCTCTCCCACACACACACACACACACATTTTCTCCTGTTGATCGCCATGGGCAGTATCGACTCTGGCCTTGGCTCTTACGGATACCAAGCCAATATAAAACATACAGGCGATCACTCCCCCAATGCTAATGCTCATGACCGCATCGAGCCCCTCAAGAATGCTTCCCAATCTCCCAAGTTGTCAAAGATGGGCCTGCATCAGGTCGTGCGCCTGAGGCAGATGGTGCTCCAATGGCGCCGCCGAGCTGCAAACAACATCGACCGCACCCTACAGGTTATGTCGCCACGCCAAGGTCGCAAGGTTCTACGAGGTTCGAGCTCATGCAGGCGATCATCATCATCATCATGTGAGGTGAATGGTGGCAGTACTGACGCACACCATGATCAGCTCCCACCTATGGGCTTCTTGGCAATTTATGTCGGCCACGAGCGGAGGCGGTACGAAATTCGCACAGATCACATCAATCATCCGCTGCTGCGGGGGCTTTTAGAGCGAACCGACGAGGAATTCGGGCTCAATCAACGGGGCGGGCTTGCAATACCGGCCTGCGAGGTAGTCCTGTTTGAGCATTTGCTTTGGATGGTGGAGAATCAGGACATGGAGCACTTATTTGAGGACCCATCGGAGCTTGGGGAGCTTCTTGATTTCTACGTGCATGACGGCAGCGCGCCGACATCTTGCTTGCAAGAGGCGAACCGCAGCGAGGTTTCTTGTTCTGTGTCTGCTTGTTAGCTCTAGCTATGAGAGGCTCCACCATTATAAGAGTCTTGTTGGAAGCTAACCCAAATATGCTTGCATTGATTTAACGCCTTAATATCCTTTCTTCTCTCATATATATACTTCTTTTTTTTGGCAAACCGCACAAATCTTACGGGAAACGACAAATATGTTTGTGAGCACTACCACGATCGCTTGGCCGCATTCAAACCCATGACCCGAGGTGCATCAATCGAGTGCTCAACCAACCAAGCTAGCTCCTTTGGACACTCATATGTATACTTTCTACATGAGAGCTATACTTGGCAATAACGCCCAATTTTCAATTTCCTTCTAAGGGCCCTGTTAGATACTTTTAAAAACCCTAAGTTAAAAGCTTTTGATCAATTAACGTTTTTTTTTCAATATGGGTTCAAAAAACTCCTCTTGTTAATGTTTCTTTTTTTGGGGCAAAACTCACAATTGTGAGTGGTGGCTGTATTCAAATGTCACAAAGAGATTATAAAGCTGTCTCAAGCTCATGCCGAGCCCTGAGGGACATAAGGTTACATTACAACTTATACATATCCATTCTCAAGCTCTTAAATGGCACAGTTTGACCGGACACTATAATATAACCCAAAGTTATCGATGCCCGTACCTTTTCACGCGGATATCGACGTTCTTTTACTCCGTCGATATACGCATCGAAAAGTGCGTCGATATGCACGTTAAAATACGCGTGAAAAAGTAAGATTTTCCACGCGTATATTGATGACTATTTCGACGTGTATATCGACGCACTTTTCAACGCTAAAAAATTGGGGGAAAAAAAGGGGAACCCACGTGCAGGGGTCATTTTCGCCCTCAACGCGCGCACTCAGATCTTGGCCGAAACCTGCTACGCAGGTATTATGACACTCTTCTCCCCCCCCCCCCCCCCCCCAACCCCTCTCTCTCTCTCTCTCTCTACACATCGTGTGTGTGTGTGTAGAGAGAGAGAGAGAGAGAGCGGTGTGTGTGTGTGTGTGTTTGTGTAGGAGAGAGAGAGAGAGAGAGAGAGAGCAGTGTGTGTGTGTGTTTGTGTAGGAAAGAGAGAGAGAGAGAGAGAGAAGTGTGTATGCGTGTAGGAAACTAAAGAGAGAGATAGAGAGAGAAAAATGTATGCGTAGGAAATTAAAACGAGAGAGAGAGAGAGAGAGAGAATTAATGTATGCGTATGAAATTAAAATTAAAGAAAGAAATGAAATGAAATGTTATATTAACGTCTTCAAAAGGCCAAAGTGACCTATGAGACCAGAAAGTTACAATGTGGTGGATCTGATACAAAGTCAGAATAACAAGATGACAAAATGACAAAATAAAATATTATGGAATCCTAAACTGCTGGTGTGGACTAAAACAACTAGCTAGGATAAGTAGATAATAGGAGATCCAACATCTGTCGCTGACGGACCTCATCAATCTCCTCCATGGTCAGTAGTCTAACCGGGCGTTGTGCATGTCGAGCCAAAGTGATCTAGATCCTCTGATACAGCCTCTGTCGATGTTGTGTAGTCTGGCCTCCGCAGTCGTGGGCGTCTAGATCTCCCTAGCTCAGTCGCTCGTTCGATCGAGAGAGAGAGAGAGAGAGAGAGAGAGAGAGAGAGAGAGAGAGAGAGAGAGAGAGAGAGAGAGAGAGGAAGGAAAATAGAGAGAGAGAAAGAGAGAAAGAGATAGGAAATAGAGAGAGAACGAGAGAAAGAGAGTGATAGAGAGAGAGAGAAAGAGAGAAAGAGATAGGAAATAGAGAGAGAACGAGAGATAAAGAGAGTGAGAGAGAGAGAGAGAGAGAGAGAGACTAGATAAGGAAGTGGAGAGCGAGACAGAGAGAGAGATAGGGAAAAAGGGAGAGAGAAAAAGATAGGGAATAGAGAGAGAGAGAGAGAGAGTGATATATATATATATATATATATATATATATATATATATATATAGAGAGAGAGAGAGAGAGAGAGAGAGAGAGAGGGAATAGAGAGAGAGACAGAAAGAGAGTCGCCCCAACCAATCATCTGAATTATACCTTTTACTTACCACACATATTATCTTCTTGGTCTCCTATATAATCTCTGAGAATCTAGCTACAGAGAGGTCGCTATGGAATACGCGGCAATTTTTGGCCTTCCAAATATTGCTGAAGAAACAATACCTGACAATTTGAGTACAGATAAGCATTTAGAACTTTGAAACTGTATGCCACCGAGGCAAATATTCTTGTTGAAAAACCCTATCTTCCACATTCTTTGTACCCACTTGCACACTTTTCCTAGCAGGCCTTTAACAGTCGGACACTCTATGAACATGTGGGTGAGGTCTTCAGGCTAACCAGTTTGCACCCTGAACATCTATCGGACCCGATACCGCGTGCTTGTATCTTGTCATCTAGCGGCATGCAAGGCCCCCCAAAGGACCTTCTAGAAGTAGGCCACTGTGGGATCTAGATGTTCTTTGTGACCTCCATCCATCTAGCCTCTGTCCATTGCTTCTTCCAGTGCTTGTTCAATGGGACAAACCAATATGCCTTGTGTGTTAACACTTGGTAAATGCCTTTGGTATGAGGTTTAAAGAAATGACTACAAAAAGGCCACTTCCAAGCTTTCCACTCAAAAGTAGATTCCCAAATTGGCATCACTATACGAGCAGGCCTTCAACTACTCTGTTAACAAGAAGCTTCTCATGTCATTGAGTTGAAACTGAGCTGCCACCACCTGGTCAAAAAATTTCCAGCAATTGCTATTTCTATCCCAGAAGCTACTCAACCACTGGAGTTGTCATTAAATATCTAATATATGACCAACCCAAATGATTTTCTCATATTAAACTGATCATTTAATATGGGATAATAAACGGGAACAAGGGTTAGAATATAGACATGTGCTTACAGGTCTATCTCAACACGGGGCCAATGGTAAAGGGGCCCAAATGAGAGATGGTATGTCAAAGAGCAAGGTTAACTAATGAAGCTTAAAAGACCTTAGGGTTAGCTTCATTAAAGACCTCCAATGGTTAGTGTTAAAAGTCCTTTGACCTTAAGCAAGCTAGGGCTGAGCTTGAGGTGGGCACCCGACCTAAACTTAAGCAAGCTAGGGTTGTGCTTGAGGTGGGAACCTTAAGCAAGCTAGGGCTGTGCTTGAGGTGGGAACCCGACCTAAACTTAAGCAAGCTAGGGCTGTGCTTGAGGTGGGAACCCGACCTAAACTTAAACAAGATAGGACTGTGCTTGAGGTGGGACTCCACCTAAGGTGCTTGTCATGCTTGATGACTAAGGTACTTGAGATACTTGTCACATTTAATGAGGAAGTTGCTTGAGAAGCTTCCTATGCATGGGGGGTAAGATGCTTAGTCAAAAAGAGAACTTACACACTTAATGAGGAAGTTGCTTGAGAAACTTTCTATGCATAAAAATCTCAAAGTTATGGTAATTCTAAAAGAGCACATGGAACACATGTCAGACTCTCACTAAGCTTAACCACATGGTGTGCTTGAATGCTATTGGTTGGGCTAAAGAGGGGTCCAATGAGCTTCTACTTCCATCTAACAAATATCTAGATATTTTCAAGCTCTCTGTCTCTAGGGGTAAGGAGGACACTTGTCAAAAGACTATTTATGTACTTGATTGCATGTTGCATGTGATTGGCTAGGGGGAGAGGGGTCTAATGAGCTTGCAACATGCAGAAAGGTCACCACTGGCCCAAAGCAAGGAGGGGGGGTTCTAGGGGGATATACTCCACACACACTCATTTGCAAGGCCATTCTCACTTGGTGAAAGTTGAGAAACACCACCTCCTTCTCCAAGCTTGTGAAAGTGAAAGCCTACACCAACACTCTTGGCTATGGAATGCAAATCCAACCAAGACTCATGCTTCAATGCTTTAGCTTGCCATCTTCTCCATCTTCATTACTATGCTATTATGTATGCTAGCAAGAAGAGTAATGATAAGTGAGGAACTATTTCTTTCTCCTATGGAATGTTTCTTCTTCCTCTTCCCTATCCTCATTCCCCGCTAGCTCTCTCCACCTTCGAAGGTGTTTGAGGCCTTGGGACTGAGGCTTGGGACAGTTAATGCTTTCTTCAAGTTTATGTTATGCTTGTGATACATGAAGCTTTCCATCTTCATTGCATCACCTAGGTTACAAGGAGCACAAAGATTGTACTGTACCAAGTCTCTCTTGATGGGAGAAACTATAATACAAATGCCTATTGGAGGGGGGACTGGCTCCATATGAATCCAGTCCTCAACTATTGTCATGTTCTCTAAACTCTCTCTCTTGCAAAAGTATTGTTCATGCCAAGTTAACTAAGTACCATGTTTATGTTGCTACCATCATTTAAGTTCAACCGCTATGCTCACAAAGAATCTCTCAAAAGTGCTTCACCTAATTTCCTAATTCCGCTACTCTCAAAGTTCATAGGCAATTTCCATTACAGGAGTCCTTTATTATTGATCCTTCTTGCAGTTTCTATCCAATAAGGGTTCAGGGTTACACCAACAGCTTTAGACGGCCAAGGGAACCAGTGACAGAGGGAATTCTGGAAGTATCTCATCAACTCACCTTATTCCAGTACCCCTGATGTTTTGTTACACTTACACACCAACTCTCTCGTGATGCCACCCAAACTTAGACTAGACCATGGGCTAAAAGTTTGTTGTGAACATCAAGCCCTTTCCATTGACTACCATTAGAGAAAAGTTTTGCCTTGTCTATCATATCCTTGTTCATGACAACCCAAGATTGGCCTTGTTTTGCAATTGAGACCACAAACTTATGCATAGGGCCTCAACATGAGCTGCAGGGTTGAGAATTCTCACGCCACCTTGCACCACCGACCAAGCGATACTTTTTCACTTTGCCCATTGCCACGACGACGAGGCTTTAGTGCTATTCCTCCACAAGAATCTTTTGATAGGTTTTAAAAACTCATTCCAATTACACTTGGGTATTTTGAGGACTGAGCTGGTGATGAAGGCAACATAGGGAAGCATAAATGAGTTGATCATCTGACTCAACTCTGGAAGGGGAGCAACACAAACTCCCATCTTCTCATCTTCTTTTGGATCTTCTCTAGGACCCACTTGAATATTTTCTTGTTGTAACGTCTACCCCCAAGGGGGCATCCAGATACTGAAATATCCTCCCTTTAGACACAATCTCCCTTGACTAGACCGATGGATCAAAGGTATCATTTTTTGTCAAAGATATCAATCTAGACTTTTCAATACAACACTTCAATCCCGAAGCCAAAGAAAATATCTCGACAATCTCTAGGGTTTTGAAAAAGAGGAGGAACTCATCCGCAAACAGCTTGGCTTGAAGCTTCATTGCCAAGCAAAGTTAAAACTTGAATTTCCCCTCACTAAGCAGCAGCTTCAAGCTTCATAATTGTTGACCTCTGGGTCAACAACACAACATAACTCAAGTTCCGTACCAAAGTCTTATCTTTTGCAAGTTATGAAATGCTGCGGATTATGGCTATAAACGTCATTTGTAATGAGTAGTTATTCTAGTTTCAGAAGCCGGGGTGCAATGGCACTTCCAGATTGTAAATACAAAGCCATTTGACCGTTTCAACCCCATTTTTGGTTAAACCTAAGGCAGCCTTAGTATATAAGGTACCTAGGTCATTTTGTAAGGGAGACTTTTAATCATAATCAAAACTTTAGCGCTGCCGTCTACTGTGCGTGAGAGAGAAAGTCAGCGTGAGCTTTATCCTCTAGCTACGCCCGGCTCGCTCAACACATTGGAGATCCGACTGCACCATTGCTGTAGGCTCGAGGAGAGCTACGCGACAACGCCAAGCATTCCACGCGAGACGAAGCGTACATGCCGACGCATCTACGAGCTATTTGTGGCCGTAACTGTATCAAACGATGTCTGTTTTCTGCGTGCTAGTAGTCTATAGAATCGTGGTGACATAAGCTACGCATAGGTACTCATAAATTTCAGTTTTGGGCACTTTCAAAATTTTGCTCTGTCATCCTACGCGTTTTCCGCAGATGTGTTTAGAGTGAGGGTTTTGAGTGTAGAAGCTTAGGGACATGTGTATCCTAGTGAGGGGATGGTGTTCCTTAAGTTTCATACGAATCTGGCATGATTAGGTGAGTTACCTTCCGTATGTGTGTATGTGGCTAGGTGGTGTAGTTGAGAGCAGTGAGGTTCTTGATTGTGGTTTAGTTGGCCTTCCAGAGTGTTGTATGTGTAGGATGGTCTCAGCCTGACAAGCTAAAGAGATTTCCTCCGTGTGCTTATCGTGTCATCTGTGTCCTCGATTGACATTATGTTGATCTAGGCAGTGTTTGCATGCACTTCATGGGTGTGTGAGTCGCTCCCGCAACATTGGCACCGCTGCCGGGGACACAAGGACCTAAGTAGGTTTCCTACTAACACTCGTGTGATGGTTGCTTGATTTAGTTTTGGCTAAAGAAAGCGTTTTTCTTAAGTGGTTCCGGAAGAGGATATTCCGCGATCAAGTGGATAGCCAGGAAGCGTGTGTCTTGCTGAGGGTCTGCGACTAGATAGATTTAGTTAGGATCTATGGATTAGAGTAGTTGTTGGTGGTCGAGTGATTTGTGAGGTGATAAAAGCGTTTACTAGTCCATGTGTGGCAGTGAAGCGTTTTTCTACTCATAGATGCAAAACCCCATATGATTTGTAGGAGTAGCTTTAGGTAAGTGATCCGATTCTGATCTAGAGCTATTCAGCACTGAATTATTTGCTAAAGTGCTTGATTGCATTTGAAATCACGGGAAAGTGTGCTTTTGAGGGTAAAAATGCATTAAACAAGCTTTTGTGGATATTTTTGTATGACTGACTGATCACAATTTTTGTAAGATTCTAAGCACAATTTTGCATAAAAACTGCTAGGAATGCTTGAAAAGTAGTGCTCAAGACTTGGGGAAACCTGTGGATGAATTCTGCCAAAAATTTCATCAGTAGACATCCTACGCGTAGGATGTCTCTAGGGCACTTTTGGCAGGGAATTTGGGAAAATTGAGGTTACCAGTGGGTTCAGAGGGTAGGTTTTACTCTAGTAACATATTGACTTGAGTGTTTTTCCCTATTTTGGTTGACCAAAAGCCAAAAGGCGGAGTCAGAAAACGTAAAATTTCAAAAAAGGCTTAAATTGAGTGATTTTTGCATGTTTTTGCAATTGTGAAGCATACTTGCACTTGCTGAGAGCATAAGGAAGCATCAGGGACACTTCAGTCTTTAAAAAATAAGTAGTAGACATCCTACGCGTAGGATGTCTACAGGGTGATCTGGTGGAAATTTTGAAATTCTGAGTTGACCAGTGTGTTCAGAAGGTAGGTTTTACCCTATTTTCATCTGGAAAGTGGAAATTTGACCAAATTTTGACAGATCAAAGCCAAAAGACGAAAATTGCCAGCAGACATCCTACCCAAATTGTGCCCAAGGCATAATTTTGAGACCAAACCATAGCATGACTCCAAAGGCATGTTCTAAATGTTGTATTGAGTGCATGTGATAAATTTCATCTCATTTGGGTCAGTGAAAGGAAGATTGAACAGACTTTAGCATTTTTTACTGAAAAAGGCAAGAATAGCTAGTTTTGGGGTCTTTTGACATCCAAACTCAAATCTAAGCATACCAATGGATTGCTGAAAACTAGGGGAATCTTTGGTCCAAGTTTGGGTTCATTCTGGGCAAAAAGACATCCTACGCGTAGGATGTCTACTGCATGATTCTGAGACCAAAATTCTCCTGTGACTATACCATGCTGTCATATAGCCTTAGATAAGCCTCCTAAGCAAATTTGGTCCAATTTGGAGTTGATTTGACTTGGGAATTCATCAGAACAGACATCAGGCTTCTGGAGAAGATTCTTGATCATTTGACCAACCTATAGGCGTCAGAATCAAAAAGTAAAAATAGCTGTGAGTTTAGCCATCAAGGGGAAGCTACAGTGCAAGTTTGAGCTGAAACAGAGCAAAAAGACATCCTACGCGTAGGATGTCTCCAGGGTCATAAAGTGGTCAAAATTCTACTTTGGCCATATAGGGAGGTTCTAAGTGTCTCAAGGATTCCAGAACTTTTTTCAAAAGTGAATTTGGACCTTGTTTGGCCTATTTACCAAGCAAAGACAAGAATTGTTAGACATCCTACTCTTGGAGTGCACTAGAAGCTCTTGCAGCCTAAATCTTGACCTATTGGCATCCAAATTCAATTCTAAGCATACCATTGTGTTGATGAGCACTAGGAGAATCTTGGGATCAAGTTTGGACAAAATCTGAGAAGTTAGACATCCTACGCGTAGGATGTCTCCAGCTTGATTTAGGACTCCAAATCAACCTATGAGCACACCATTGTGATCATCACATCAAGGAGAAGCTGGGGTGAAAATTTCAAGTCATTCTGAGCAAAAAGACATCCTACGCGTAGGATGTCTCAAGGCCATTTTTAGGTCCAAATCAACTTCTGAGCATACCATTGTGTTGTTGGACTTAAGGGGAGTCTCTAGACCAATTTTTGTTAAATTCTGAGCATATAGACATCCTACGCGTAGGATGTCTCTAGGCCAATTTTAGGGTCCAACTGTACTTTTGACCATACATTAGTGTTCACAGTGTCACAAAGATCCCAAATCTTCTTTGAAAATTGAATTTGGACTCATTTTGACCAGTCTAAACTACATTTCACTATTTTGTCCATAACTTTTACAAACGGTATTGGATCGGAAAAGTTTTTATATCAAAACGTAGCCTGAGAGCGGCAACCATTTAGTTCAACTTTGAAAAAAACGTCGTTTGAGGCCTCAAAATACATCCGCAAGTTAGGGGTGTCTAAAAGCGACAATTTGCGAGAATTGTGACGAAATGGTTGCGGTTTTGGACATAGTTTCGACTTTTCCCTAACCCAAGCACTTGAACACAGTGGACTAAGTCTACTTGAACCAAGCAAAAGCTCTTAAGCCCAGAAATCATGTCTACCCTAGATTCAAACGCAGCTTACACAAGCTTGGAGATCCTGACGATAGAGGAATATCCTCCCACAATGGATCTTCCAAACTTGCAATTGATAAAGATCCATCTTGTTGAGAGAGTTTGGATGATTGGTCATGAGAGTGAAGGACTATATAGATACATTGACGACAATGAGGTCAATCTTTATAGGTGCTCAGATCCATACCTAGAAGAGATAACGGATTACAAGCTCTTATATGTCTACACATACGAAGTTGACTGTCAATGGAGATCTATAGTTGTCGACAAGTATGGACGAGAATACAGAGTTGTAGAAAGCACGAATCCACAGACTCTACTAGAAAGAGGTGGATATTTGGTCAATGAAGGACCACAAATGCCTCCACCAAACACAAGAATTCCTATAGGAATTCCAAGAAGAGAGCCACCAGGATTCCCTTCAAGAGCGATAACGAGAGAAGGATTGGGAGGGTCTCTGGTTAGACTTGTAGACAATAGACGAGTTAGACCATCCCAAGTCCAGAAATTGCTAAACATAAAATACTCCGGAGATAAAGATCCGAGAGATCACGTAACGGCTTTTAGAAGAGTGATTAGAGCAGAGGAAGTTTCAGATTTTGCGACACAGTTTGCGGGATTTGGATTGACTCTAGAAGATGATGCAGCTACATGGTTCGACTCGGTGGAAAAATGGGAATTTGAGACCCTAGATGAGCTGTTTGAGGAGTTTATTGAAGAATTCTTGCCAAAAGGCATTGCTCACAACACGGTCTCGCAAATCCATAGATTCAAACAGAAAGAGAATGAATCAGTACGCAAAGCATCATTACGACTCAAGAGATATGTTAAGCTCTGTCCAAGAGCGAAATTACCTACGCAAGCACGACTGATGCTGATCTTTATCCAGGGAATGAGAGATGAGGGCCTTCAGAAGGATCTGCATATGATAAGGAGGATGACGCTAAACGAGTTGATCAAAGAAGCTCTTTATCTAGTGGATAATTGTGAGGCATACAAAGAAAAGGACTTAAAGAGTCAAGGAGATGACACATCCTCTCAGCACCGTGTTTCACAAATAAGTGAGTCCATTGCCAAGCCAACGGCACCTATTGATCAAGAAAAGCTTATCGACGACTTGGTCAAAAGGTTGATTCCTCTTGTAAGGTCTGATTCGGGAGAGCGGAAGTGGTGTGAAATAGAGAGAAAATGGACGAACCATACGGGGGAAGAGTTCTATTATAGCATGGAAAATGCTAGGGAGAGGTATGTACAACCTATTCCAGAAGCACCTACTCCACCTAGATACATTACGGGGAATGCGCCAGGACCAGTAGGAGTTTTAAGGCCACAGCTTGTCTTAGGACAACAACCTCCGCTGCCAGGTGCTAGAATGCTGGTAGACATGAGATACATGCCAATGATGGAAGCATCAAATAAACCAACGCCAGTACCACCTACAATGTGGTATAGCAACCAAAGTGAGTACTACCCTTCGAAGCAACAAAATGTGAGAGAAACACATGGAGTGGTGAGGCCGGTACAACCTCCACCTCCTGGGTTTCAGTCGAAAGAAAGAAGGTATGAAATGGACAAAAGGACATTGCGATTCATTGCAAATAGCGGCTTATCTACGTCAAAGCTTGCTTATAGCCAAGAGGAACTGCTAAAAGAATCTCCTCAACCAGAGACAGATTGTCACAAAAGTCATTACAACCACTTGGTCAAACAATGTCCTCATGCGGAGATCACTAAAGTAAATGCCTATTGTCTTGAGTGTGGCATCACTCACTTGATCCCCGATTGCCCGAAAAACCCAAACCAAATCAGGAAAATCACAACAAATGTATTAGGGATTGTTCAGCTCCCTAGTAGCTCAGAAAATGAAAATGTTGTACCAGTTCAAGTAGTTACGAGAGCACAGGCTCAAAAGAAAGCTTATGAGAATCCAGAGACAAAGAACACGAAAAGTGACACAAGTCTGAAGACAGATGATGGACCAAAGACAGATGCACCTAGTCAGAAAACCAAGAGCAAACGAAATAGTTGGAAAGCTAGAAAGACTAGAATGAAAGCACGCAGGGAACGAGAGCAAAAATCCCTTGCTGAGAAGATTACCGAAGGTGAGGAGAAGATAAAAAAACATGAGGAAAAGGAGGCACCTTCTCTTACACAGATGGTTAAACCTCTAGAAGAACCATCAACGGATGAGAAACTGAGAAGTGCTAGTTCAGGAGAATCTGTGTTGGCAGAGAAGGTTAATGAGACATTAGATGCCTCTTGAAAGCCTATGATGTGAGGCTCAAAAACAACCAAACCCAAGAACACAAGTGGATGACATATCCCTATGCGGAACTAGAAAAGCAAAGGTTCGAAATGTGCCAGAAAATGGTTCAAAGAGCCCAAGCTTTAGTAGAACCACCAGTTGCAAAACCTGAGGATGTGATCCGTGTCATGCCTACACAAGTAATCCCACCAAGCCAGGAACTAAAAGAGCCAGATTCTAGTCATGAGCACAGACCAAACCTCAAAGACCCAGCATTAGAACCAAGGATAGTACTGAAAACCACGGATAACTCTTCCGAGGGATTTCACCAAGCTATACCTGAGGATTGTAAAGAGATAGATGGTCTTGACGAATTGTGGAAACAAGTCAGAGAGGCCAATGAAGCCGATGACCTAAGAAGACGAGTAGACAAGACTAGTGATGAACGAGGAGTGTTTCTACCACCAATAGAGGAATTTGAGACTGGATCTCAAATGAATCTAGACGTGCGATCGTATTGGGGCGACAAAGGATCTGTACAATCTATGGATAGTCAGCCCCATTCGCTAAGAACACTACCGTCCTACATGGGAGAGTACGAGACCAAGTCAGATGTGGTTGCAGTCCCATCACAGAGACTGTCTCCCAACAAGGCCATCGATTCAAAGGGGCTAGTAGATATTCTATCTACCCCAGTCACCTGTACAATAATGTTAGCCGAGTTGCTCAGAATAAGACCAAACATGTGGGCTAATGTGGATAAATGTCTAGAGAAATTTGGTGTAAAAACCCCAATGACTCAAATCGAGGAAGGCATCAAAGAGCTTGAAATGCCTCAACTAAATACTAGGCCAGTTCCATTAAACAAGGTAGGTGAGTATTACGAGGGAGAAGATGGAAACAGCACCCTTCCTATGGAATTCAATGGTGTAAAAACCATGGCAATCCTTGACAGTGGAGTTGGTGTGGCCGCTGCAACCAAAGAGGTTTGGAAAAAATGGGGAAAACCTGCCTTGATATCCACACGAATGACCCTGCAGCTTGCAGACGGACACAAGGAAAATCCGCTAGGATTGCTAGAAAAATTACTTGTTACTTCTTGTGGCATTGAATATGAACATACTTTTGTTGTTGTTGACTTTGGCAAGAAGAACAACTATGACATCATTCTGAGAAGACCATTCATGCGACAATTAAAAATGGTCCAAGATTGGGGTTATGACCATATATACCTGAGACATATGGAAACCATAACAAAGATAAACTTGAGGGACCATAGCTATAGGGATGTGACGAGAACACCGGTTGAGGAGTTTGATTCCGCCACAGTAACAGGATCAGAACTTCCAGCTTGGTTAGGTAAGCCTAAAGAACTGTGGATGTGTGTAGCTTCAGAATGTGGTAGCTTGAAACGTGAGGAATGTATCCTAGAGCGGGTTATAAAGGATATGGACTATATCCCAGAACCATTTCCTGAAGAAGAGTTAGAGCCTTTTGGATGGGAACACATCTTGGCTACTATGGACGTGTGCGCCGTGGAGATGACGAGTTCTATGACTCTGTAGAACACTTCGAGCTTCAAGAAGATCAATGACCCGGGAATCAATATCATCGCTACACGAATAAAGTGCATCAAAAGTGGATTCCAAAGTCCTCGGTGAAGACACAGCCACCACAAGCATCCTCATACATGGCTCCTAATAAGGATGCAAAGACTTAGCTAGGAGGAATACGACTAGAGCAACGAGCTAACAATGCTCTAATCAATGGGCTAGAAAAGTCCTCCAAGAAACTACCACCCATGAGCAAACAGACAGTAACTTTCCACTACCAGCCAAAAAATCAAGGGAAAGTACAAGAAGTCAACCTTGATGAGGATAGTAGCGATAGTGATGAATCTTACAACATCCCTATCATCAACTCAGGCCATCACTATCACCAACCCCTACATCAACAACCATGACAGGTCAAAAGAACAGGACAACAAGTCAAAGCCAAAAAGCTCGACAAATCTGGATACCAAAAAGCCAGATCAGCCAAAAACAGATATGGATCAAGAAGACAAAGATCTCTAATGACAAATCACAAGATCCAACACCAAAACAAAAACAAGGAAAGCGTGCACGAACGGGTAAGAATATCACAAAATTGCAAGCTTTCACAACTCAGGTTTGGGCTCCAATGAAGTTGATTCAAGCACGAAAAAGTCAAGAATTCATTTGGATTCCAAAACAACCACAGTATCAACTTTCAAAGCCTGAATCCCGTCCCCAACCAAGCGTACAAGGGTTGAAGCAAAGACCATTGTTGACTCACATAACAAAAAGGTGGATCCCAAAGAAGTCTCTTCAAACACAAACGAAGCACGGGCAAGTATGGGTTCCCAAACAAGAGCCAACAACAAAACAACCAATAATCGCAAAGAAATGGGTCCCAAAGAAGAACAACAAAACTGCTGCCAGTGCATCGCTGCTTGAATTCTTACAATTCTTCCTACTATTACAGTACAGTTAGAAGAGAGCAAGTCGGTTCAATCAAGCAACGATACAGGAGCTTCAAAGACCATTACATTGCTTAGAATAGGAAGCCTCGCCAACAAATACCAATAAGCAAATTGCTTATACCCACATCTTGCACAACATAAATCTTTTCCATGCATTGACTGTGTATGCATAATAGGGCTACATTACAAGGCCTGCATAGGCACAACTTTTCATAGCCCAAGCACAACACATACCCTTTGCGATACCCTGTCGTAAAGGATGACTCCAAATAGGAAGGGGGGAGGCATTCTGAATGCGGACCTAACATTATGACTATTAGAGGGCAATGTTTTGTGAGATGCATTGAATTTTTGCGTTTTATTGTGATAATTTTTTGACGAAATTTAGAGTATATGCCCTCATAGTAGTGTTACAGAGGAGTATGGGGACAAAATCCATATATGAGCCACTAGGGACATGTGTATAGTGTACATAGCATTTAGATTTCTATTTGAATGATTTTTCTTTTGTTAAGTTTTTTTAAGATTTTCTTTGTTTATTATTAAGAAAAAATTAAAAAATCCATAATCCACATGAAGAAAAGACTGACGAGAGGCTTGAGCACTACAAAGAGAAGAAGGTACAGGGAAACAATGAAACTTCACGAAGTATGTCTCAGCAGCCACTACAACAGCCGAAGAACTTGTCACAAAGCAGTGTCAACAGGCAACCGACACGTCATAAAAGTCAGAATCGAGTCGCTAAGCCACAAAATGAGTGAGGTGTTAGTCCCAAAGCTTCAAGTAATATTCTCTGTGGTCTAATCGTCTTAGCTATTTTAGATACTGCTCAAGCTGGAAGAGTTGAGAATATTTACGTTGTGTCGCTCATGCTAGTATAGGTGAGCAAAAGTGTCGAAGTCTAAGTACTTAAGTCTGGTGAAGTGACGGAGAAGGTCAAAAAGACACTCACGTACTGAGCAGAGTGAGATACGAGTGGAGAAACTTCTACATCGACAACCATTCTTGGAAAGGTGGAAGCTATTGAGACATCTTTTGATGTCACATGTGCTACATTTATTCCTCAAAACACCCATCATCTCCTTCTTTCACATCGCATGCTTTTGGTGACAAATTTCTCATATGCATATAGAGTGTCCCATAATCGGCACTTGCATCAGACACTCTTTCTGTGTTTCACCCAAGCACTCACCTTTCATGAACATGTACTTCACGTTCAACTGCTCAACTCCAATAAGAGCATATACCAAAGGCATTTTTTTCCCACCGGGTTTTTTTTCCCTTTGGTCATCCAGGTTTTAGACCCTAATCTAAAGACACCTATCACCATCCTCTTGTACATATTCCTTCTACATCAAAAATAAGGAAATGCTACTCAAATCAATTGACAAATGAATTGGAGCACCAATTTCAGATCATAGCATACTTCTCCTCAATGGTGAGTCGAAGAATGGCCTACAATGACAAAGCTGCAGACAACACTAACAACATGATTGCACAGGAACAAAGAAGTCCCAATGAAGAAGAGTAGACATAAAAGTAATAAGAGGATCTCAAAAGATGAATGGTTATGATGATAGATGTCCGCTCTAATAGATCATAGTTCTTGTTGTGGTTCGACAAAATTACAAGCAGTGCAGCAGATGAAGCCAAAACGACAGCAAAGACCACATCGCCATCGACAATCAAGTCATGTCGGGGACGACATGAACGCGGAAGGGGGGAGTGTTGACCGCTGGGTCAAAAACACAACATAACTCAAGTTCCGTACCAAAGTCTTATCTTTTACAATTTATGAAATGCTGCAGATTATGGCTATAAACATCATTTGTAATGAGTAGTTATTCTAGTTTCAGAAGCTGGGGTGCAATGGCACTTCTAGATTGTAAATACAAAGCCATTTGACCCTTTCAACCCCATTTTTGGTTAAACCTAAGGTAGCCTTAGTATATAAGGTACCTAGGTCATTTTGTAAGGGAGACTTTTAATCATAATCAAAACTTTAGCGCTGCCGTCTACTGTGTGTGAGAGAGAAAGAGAGTGAGCGTGAGCTTTATCCTCTAGCTACGCCCGGCTCGCTCAACACATTGGAGATCCGATTGCACCATTGTTGTAGGCTCGAGGAGAGCTACGTGACAACGCCAAGCATTCCATGCGAGATGAAGCGCACACGCCGACGCATCTACGAGCTATTTGTGGCCGTAAGTGTATCAAACGATGTCTGTTTTCTGCGTGCTAGTAGTCTATAGAATCGTGGCGACATAAGCTACGCATAGGTACTCATAAATTTCAGTTTCGGGCACTTTCAAAATTCTGCTCTGTCATCCTACGCGTTTTCCGCAGATGTGTTTAGAGTGAGGGTTTTGAGTGTAGAAGCTTAGGGACAGGTGTATCCTAGTGAGGGGATGGTGTTCCTTAAGTTTCGTACGAATCTGGCATGATTAGGTGAGTTACCTTCCGTATGTGTGTATGTGGCTAGGTGGTGTAGTTGAGAGCAGTGAGGTTCTTGATTGTGGTTTAGTTGGCCTTCCAGAGTGTTGTATGTGTAGGATGGTCTTAGCCTAACAAGCTAAAGAGATTTCCTCCGTGTGCCTATCGTCTCATCTGTGTCCTCGATTGACATTATGTTGATCTAGGTAGTGTTTGCATGCACTTCATGGGTGTGTGAGTCGCTCCGGCAACAATAATAGAGGATGCGACCCAATAGCAAAGAGAGGGACCAAGGGGCACCCTTTCTTGATAGACCTTTTGGTTTCAAAGGAGCCCACAATTCTATCATTGAATAGGAGCTCGGATTGGCTGCATGCACCCAGAGTGTGTATGAGTTGACAGAGGCGAGGCCCAAAGCCCAGTTCTTTCATGACATCTTCAGTAAAAGACCACATAATCCTATCGTAGGCCTTGTCCAGGTCCAGTTGAAGAAAAATACACTCCTGCTTTGTGAAGGCTCCATACTCAATGCCCACCATTGCCGCCAAGATATTGTCATATATTGATCTTCCTTTTACAAATCCGTGCCCATGAGGAGAGATGACTCTGTCAAGAAGGAGGGCAATTCTAAGAGAGAACAACCTTGACAATGATTTTCTAGGCCACCAACATCATGGTTATGGGACAGAAGTGCTTAAGATGCGAGCATCACACCTGTTTTGGGATAGGCTTAATTAGGCCTCTGTTCACACTGGGATCCAACGACCCACTGACAAAAGCTTGGTTGGCCATACACATGACGGGGTCCTTGAGGTCCTTCCAAAACTCTCTCAAGAATTCTGTGGACTTCTTCTTGCCAAGAGCTTGCAATGCAAGTGAGTATTCCTCTTCGAAAAGGGCCATCGCAAGCTGACTAGTTTCAAGTGAGGGAGTTTTCCTATTGACACTCCAGAGTACGGTCGCTTTGGCTTAGATGGTCAAGCATCATCCTAGCCATTTCGTCTTGATCTTGAGAAGCATTCCAATTCTCATCTGTGAGTGAGTGGATGGACCCCTGACTGTTCTTGACTTTCAAGGCCCTAAAGAAATGTGCTTGATTAGTGGCATATGGCTATAGGAAGGTCTCCCTAGATATCAACCTCACCCTCCTGACCTCCTCAAGGTGTTGCTCTTCCAGGTCGGTTTAGCTTCCAACCACCTTTGGTGTTCTTCTTCAGAGGCCAACCCCACATATTTTTTGGAAGTGAGACTAGTGACCTCCTCTTTGAGCTGCTTCTAATGATCTTCCTAGGCCTTTTTCATCCGAGGGCCCCAAGGTTTTAATTTCTTTCTATATACTGCGAGCAAATATATCCCAATTAGCTTTAGGATTCTCAAGATTGATAACTTTGGTGAGTTTACTCATAGAGCTTTCTTGGTAAGCCTTCTAAATAAAGGGTCTTTAAACAGGTGTGCCCCAGTTACCAGCAACTTCTTACTCCCTCTAGGGGCTTGCCCACCGTTTCTTGAGTTAAATATTCAAAGGTAAATGGTCTGACATGCTCTTCCTTGTTGGTAGCACCTTCATCTCCAATAGTGATGGGATCCAGTTAGCCTGATGAGAACGCTAGCATATGTCCAACTGAGAAGTTTTGCAGGCATACTGAAGGCTTGTATACGTGAATCTGAGTGTGTTGTTCTAGAGACCCACCTCTCATAAGTCCACCATAGCCCATTTCTCGTAGAGCCCCAACCTTTTAGTTTTTCTAGAACCTGCCAACCTACTGGCTGAGCCTATTTTATTCTTGCTCTTCTCCACCATATTAAAGTCTCCAACCAGAAGCCATTCACCTTCAATAGGGGTATTCCTAAGATGCATCCACAATTTGGCTCTATCCCTAGCACTACAAGGGACATAGATGTTTATTATGGTGTTACATTGACCTGCCTAGCTAATTCTCACTCTAGGGACCCTTCCAGAAGGGTGATTTAAGACCACAGTGGGTTCCAGGTCCCTGTCCAAAATAGAGAGGAGGCCACTGAATTCGTCCACTCCCTCTCTATAGAACACCAACTTCTTTCCCAATGTCTGTTTTCTTTTGCTATGATCATCGAGATGATGTTCCTTGATGGCCCAATAATTAACTTCCTTATCTTTTCTAACTTCCTCCCAAAAGAGGGCGTGCTTCTTCCGAGTATTCATTGGGAAAGAGGGACGAACTCTTTAACATCTGAAACCTTCCCCATTTCCACCTCCCTAGACCTAGGAGAGCCAAAGTGCTCTCCATTTATCTAGTCTGAAGCGCTTCAAAGGGATTGTGTAGTATGAGTGCACAAGCCCACCCCTAAATTGAGGGGAGAGTTTCGCTTTCAGTGCTCCAATATCCTTCGATGATGCAGATGCCCTTGCCACACTGCCTTTACCCTTTTGATCCTCTTCGCGCATGGGACTTGCATAGCCAATAAGGTTGTCACTGTCAGAAGATTCGGTGTTAAAGCATGGAACACAATCGGCTTACTCTTGCATGGGCCTTCAGGGAATTGCAGTGTACAGCTCCGATCTTCCTTAGACTTCTTCTGTAGTTTAGTGGCTTCCTTATTACACATCATAGTCTCTCTTTCCTCCTCTACCCTTGACGCCCCGTTGTTATTCCTTTGTTTCTCTTTCTCTTCCCTGTTGTTTCCTTCACAGAGGCCTGGTTGCCGAGCCCTCCACTGGCCTCTTGCAATGTAGAGTCAACATTTCTCTTCATTTTCATGGGGCAATCCTTGGCAAAGTTCCCAAACTTGTTGCATTCAAAGCACACCCCAAAGTATGTCCCAAATTGAGCGGAATAACAATAAGCCCAGCTTCAACATTGATCACCATGCTCTAAGGCAGTGACTTAGAAATATTCCAACCTATACACACTCTATTAGAGAATCTACCAAGTCCCCCTATTGTTGGGGACAAACAAAGGGGTGTCTAGCTGGCTGGCAAGAAACCTAATGTTATCCCACAATTAGATAGGTAAACCCACAAACTTGACCGAGATAGGATGAATACCTTGAAGAGACTCTGTTGAATCAAATATTGGCTCCCAAGGCACCACACATGCAATGGTCTTGTTAAATATTAGGGGGCCTTTTTTTAGGATCTTTGACACGTCGGATACCTCCTTGAATCTCACTGAGCAGAACCTTTGGCTAGGTAATTGGTGTTTTCAAGAGCTCCCCCATGCTCGAGAATCTGTGATCCTTGGATCCATTGTATCATTTCAAATTATCTATTGGGGACTCCCCCACTGAAACCAAATATGAGCGTAAGCCTAGCTTGCGTGGCTAGCTGCTTTTTAATGAGTGCTTGTGGAATCAGGACGGTGATAACCTCTACAACCTCCACTTACTATGGTAGAGACTTCTTTAGAGCACTATAGGCTCGATATGCCAGCCCTTCTTTGATCAGCCCACTGCCTTCAGCTTGGGAGCAAGTTCTTTTTGTTACTTGTTGGGTTGCATTCCATCTGATTGTTTACTTTTTTCAGCTCTTGTTTGAGCCAGCTTTAAGATTCTTCAAATTTTCTTGGCCACCCTCACTTGATGACTCCACACCTGTGACTTTAGTATAGTCTTTATAATTCAGGCTCTTCAAGATTCTTGCAAACAAGACACCCGATCTAAGAGCAACAGAGACCGTGGATCCCTTACTCACATTCGTATCAATTTGCCCTTGAGGCATCCCCGCCTTGAGGGTCTTAACATTGAAGTTGAATTCTTGAGCGAGCTCTATTCCTTTTTCTTTCACTGAGAGGACCTTGTATGCCAAGATAGTGGTATTGATCAACTGGGCCGGTCCCTTTGAAGGATCCTCATTCTTCATCATGCCGCCGTTCAAAGGTCGCAACGTCCCTTCTCCTTCTTCCAACGGATCTGCTCCAACCGTTATCGACACTTTTTTGGCTATGAGTCGTTGCGAGAACATGATGATGTCCTCTTCCATGGGCTGCGCTTCGGATTCCATTGATAGCCCTAGGCCGGAACAAAACACTTAGCACCAAAGAGCAGAACAGGGGACTAGACACCCCCCGTTGGGGGGGGGGCAACCCCTATGGGAGGGGATACAAGCTAAACAAAAAAAGGGAGCGCTGAATATTAAGCCAAAGGGCAACGTTGAAGATAGTCTAAAAAAAAAACGCTGAAGATACAAATTTTTTTTCGTTGAAGATGGTTGACGTGCAGAAGATGCAACACCTTTAAATCATGGCACTCATATTCCAAGCGGAGTGATCCTGCCCTTGCTCCAACCCCTACAAGGAGCGCTTAGCCACGAGAAAATTCACGTTGTCTAATGCCAACAAGGAGCACAAATATCATGCACACAAGAAGAGTCCCAAGAAGAAGAAAACTACCTTCTGAATACTACGTGGTGTACACATCTCAACGTTAGTTTACTATGAAAAATTCCAAGTGTTTACCGCATTGTTTTATTGCATTTTGTAGAGAGAAGGTGCAAATTCAAGTAGAGAAACAAGAGAGAGGAGGGCGGGGTTTTTTTTTGTGTTTAAAATATTGCTGCAACAATTTTCATTATTATTACCGCGTTTATTACCGTTGTTATTACCGCATGTATTACCGCTGTTTTATCCGACATCCAAATTTAGCGCCTAGATTTTCAAATTCTGGATTAAAATAAACATTCCCCCCTCTTCAAATTTTGGTGTTTCCCTCCTCTCAATAAAAATTAAAGAATATTGTATACGAAATTTTTAAATTTAAAAAAGAAGAGAGAGAGAGAGAGAGAGAGAGAGAGAGAGAGAGAGAGAGAGAGAGAGAGGGGGGGGGGGGGGGTGGAGGAGAAGGGGGGGGATATAAGATTACACTTGGTTACAACTAAAATAATCACTGTTAATTGATTAACATAATTGAGCATATTCCCAAATCTAAAGAGAGGAAGAGGGGGGGGAGAGAGATGAATGGATTACACGACCAAAAAACGTCATAACTGCAAGCTGTCTATGAATCATCTTCCAAAAATGATCTCTACATGAGGCATCATCCAATTCTAAGCCCATGGCTCATAAATCAATAAAGAGAGAAACGGAATTGTCGTTTGTGGATGCATTGCCTTCATCATCTTCGGGTTCGTCATCATCCATCTCATCATCTTCATCATCATGAGAATCATCCTCGCTAAGACTTGCTACCGCTGGACTTGATCCATCGACCTCCCTCTCCTCTATTTCCACCTCATTCAAAGTCGGAGGTGGAAGAGGGTCGAAAATAGTATCCACTTCATTAGTGGAAAAGTGAATCCGGAATTACGAACCAAAGTTTTGGTTGGTGGATTGTTGGGATATAGATGACCTATAAAATAGAATCTCAAAGTGAGTAACATTGGTATAACTAATGCTACAAGCAAATAAGAATAAAAAAGGTACACGTCAATCACCTTCTCACAATTGCACGGTAAAACTAAATTTCCATACCTCCCTGTGTGATGCACACTAGAGTGAACCATGTAGAGGTCATTCTCATGTCGTCTAGACACATTTGCAAACCACTTGCACTCGAAGATGAAGGTATGAAAGGTTCTAAAAATAACCTTTAGTATCCTTTCAATAGTTCTGCAGTACCTGGCTTCATCACCATTTGTGTCAAAGTTGCCCATGATGGCACAATCCATGGTGATTCTACGCTCGTCAATGTGGCGCGTACGAAAGTGACGACCCTTTGACCACATAGAGTTAAAGGAAAGGCACTACAAAATAGAAAAATATATTAATTTATCAAATACATATTAAATATAATTTCAAGAAAAAAAATTACAATATGGTTTAGGTATATGAGTACTCTACCTTTGGTATGCAGCCTCGTGCATACTCCCATTCTTTGCTGGTGATGTCTTCTCCACGGGATTTTGCCTTGGTCATTCTCTCATGAATCCACTCTGCACTAATCATATCTGGGAAACATGCAAGGTGTCTAGGCACTGGGGATTCCCTCCTTCCTCCATGTGCTTGTTTCCATGCTTCCCTCTCTTGCAAACGCCTTGCCTTTGCCACTGTCCACAAGTCCAGCCACTTGGTCATAATCTTTGCATTTACAAAAGTTATTGACCACTCGGGATAGATTCATATCCATGTTATTAGGAAGTTGTGATCTCTGGCATACGAATTAGAGCGTCAGCCACCACATTGTATCGACCTTTACGATACCTTAGCTTGGCGTCATATTCCTGAAGAATCTCGGCCCACCTGGTTTTCCGACCCTTCAAATCCGTTTGTTGTGTAAACCATTTGATGCTTTCATGGTCAAACACAATCTCAAACTGAGCACCATACAGATAATTGCCGCCATGTTTTTAAGGCAAATACTATTGCATAAAGCTCGCGCTCATAAGTAGAGTAGTTATGATGAGCTGCATCAAGCTTCTTGCTTTCAAATGCAATTGGCCGTCCGTCTTGTAACATGACTGCTCCAATAGCACAATCACTGGCATCCGTTTCCAAAGTGAATGGTTGCAAAGGATCTACAATAGCAAGTATGGGAGTTGTAGCTAATGCATCCTTGAGCGTATCAAAACTGTGTTGTTGAGCGGATCCCCACTGAAAAGATTTGCCTTTGCCTTTCAGTTGATCCGTCATGGGAACAACAATATTAGCATATTGTTTAACGAACCTTCGGTAAAAACCTGCAAATCCCAAAAAAAAGTTGTAACTCTTCTAGATTTTTAGGAGAAGGTCATTTCCGGATGGTATCCACGTTGGATTGATCCATATATAACCCATTAGCTGAAATAACATGCCCTAAATAGTGAATTTCTTCTTTCAAAAAATCACACTTAGATTCCTTGGCATATAATTTGTTTACTTGTAACAACTCGAACACCTACATGAGATATTGTAAGTGTTCTTCTTCAGAAGCACTGTAGTCTAGAATGTCATCGAGGAAAACAATGACAAATTTTCCCAAGTACGGCTTCAAGACACTATCCATAAGTATCATGAATGTTGCGGGCGCATTGGTTAACCCAAAGGGCATCACCAAGAACTTGTAGTGTCCAAACTGTGTTTGGAATGCAATTTTGGGTATAGCAATAAGTCGAATACGAACTTGGTGATATCCTGACCGTAAGTCTATTTTCGTGAAAATGCGAGCATGAGTGAGTTTATCAAACAACTCATCTACTCGGGGCAATGGGTATTTGTTCTTAACCATAACCGCATTTAAGCCACGGTAGTCTACGCACATGCGCATACTGCCGTCTTTTTTCTTCACTAATAGGATAAGAGAGGCCCATGGTGAAGAACTGGGTTGTATATACCCTTTGCTAAGGTAGTCAGCAAGTTGACATTCCACCTCTGCAGCTTCAGAATAACTCATACGGTAAGGCGGTTTACTGATAGGTATACAACATGCAGCCACATCACTGCTACGTTGCACTGATCGTGTGGGCGGTAATCCTAGTGGAAAATCATTAGGAAAAACATCATGAAATTCCTTTAATAATTTTTGTAACTCACTAGCAACATTTGCTTGTTTAGAATTAGTCATTGTTGGAAGAGATGAGAGAGAAGCATGCGGCGTTGAGGAATGTTCAACAGATTCACTGTTGCTGTTAGAAAGAAAATGAGACAGTGAGTAACACAAGAAAACTTGATCTATTTCATTATCAAAAACGAGTTGCATAAGCTCAGTGGTACAAATCAATGGTGACAAAGGTACATCCTTCTCTCCTAACAGCAACACATGTGCACCATGGGATTCAAACATCAAGCTGTTGTGCTCATAACTACGCTTCAGTGATGGCCCTAGGCTATGCAACGACTCCCTACCAAGAACCACGTCTGCCCTTTCCATGTTCATAACCTAAAAATCCAAGCATGTGGAGTAATCTTGTACTTCCAACGAAACAGCTCGGCATTGAGTATCCCAGATTTCTGTGTCATGTCCATTCATCATTGCTACTTTGTAGTGGTGGGTACTCGGAGTTTGAGGCAATTTGAGTTTTTTCACCAATCCATAATTGATGAAATTGTGAGTAGCACCGTCATCTACCAAGATGCGCACCTTGTGGCCTTGCAGAGATCCGTGCATACGTACTAACTCATGTGGTCCAAAGGTTTGTTGCCACTGAGACAGCATTCATGTACCACCACTGTGTGTGTTACTTCCACTGTAGAGAATCGTGAGGAAGACTCAAGAGGTAGCAGTTGCACTGTGTGCATTGCTTTCTCCTTGCCATGAGCAGCAGATTTTCCCTTGGGACAATCCTTTTTGCCATGACCGCTTCCTGAACATTGAAAACATAATTTTTCTTTCTTAGCTTTATCAAAGTCCTTAGGGGAGAGAGGACCCTTGGACCCCTTGGGTTTTTTAAATGCATTTGAATTGGCAACTACAAATTTCATTTTATTGTGCACATACTGAGTGCGTGTATTACCATGTGTATTAGCAGGAACGTGACTATTATGTGCTTTCTTTTCATCTAGATCATCATGAATATGTGCTTTCACTATGGCTTCCTCAAGTGTTTTGGGGTCTTGGGTCTTAACGTATTTCTTAAGCTTTGGTGTCAAACCTCGTATAAACCCTTGTACTTGTTGAAAGTTATCTAAGACTTCCAACTTGAGGATAACATGCCAATAGTGAGAGATATATTCAAGCAATGATGGGCAATGGCGCATGGAACATGTGTCCCAAGCCATCTAATTCCGATCTGCCTCATTTGTAGGCAAAAATTCTTTGCTAAACATAGCTTCAAAAGTTGCCCAACTCTGTGGTATGATATTCTTCTCCTTGAGAGACATCCACCATTTGTAGGCCTTGCCTTCCAGAGTTAAGCTCGTTTGCAGAGCTCTGACTGCGTCCGGAGTACACCGTAAGGCGTGAATTCCATCCCACTTGCTGAGAAAGATATTTACTGCATCTTTATTGCGATCTCGGTCTTCTCCCTTAAAAATCGGTGGTTTGGTGTTTTCCAACAATTCATCCACCTCTTTTGCAGTGAGAGTATGCAATGTATCAGCATTTGGGCCTTGCCCTAGATTAGAAGGGCCTTGCCCTTATGTAGCAATGTGCTCATGCATGTTCATTTCAATAGGACCCTTGGACTGTTGTTGCATTAATTGAATCACTAATGTGGATAATTTAGTAACATTTGCATTTAAAGCTTTAAAATTTTCATCCATGACTGGTATGCGTGTCTAAAGTGCACAAAATTCTTGAATATCGAGTAGTTCGTAAGTGTCATCACCTGCCATAGTGTCGCAAGTAATCTCCTTGAGAGGATCCGGCCGCGGGCCATCATGGGCAGGATCAGACATACTTTGCTCAAAATCAAATGCCATATTGATATTTGAATCCATGGAGACACAGTGCGGTGCAAGGAATAGTCATAAAAATACATGAGATTGAGAGCACTTGCAAAGTGCAATTAGCCTTGCTAATTCTATCAAAATCAATAGTATCCCAGTGGAAATCGATCCGAATTGTCCGTCGTATAGGGAATTATGCAATTCCTTGGTAGCCGAATCAATTATTCTTGCAATCGTTAATTGATTTTGAAAGATAATGGTACTTTGAACTCCCGTCGGAATGCTTTGCTTAAATCTTTGAGTTTCTATTGGGAATACGCAGAGATTTGGGTACTCAAAGTTTGTGCCGGCCATGTTGAGATTTCATACCTTGTCGGGCCTTGCCGAATCCCGCACACGAGGGAGGGGGGTACCCCAATGTGGGTACCACCCCTTGTTCTTGAAAAAAGGGTGTGGCCACTAACCCCCAAGGGGTTGGGCGCCCTTGTAATGTGAAAAAACGAACACTCATCGGCTATGGCCGCTTACAGTAGCGTGCGAGCAAGGAAGGGAGGCCATGGCGCCCACTATGTTGATCAAGGGGCTTCGGCCCTAGGTTGTGAAACGCTCCCTCACCCGGCCTGATGCCGTAGAGCCCGCAAGAGGTGAGTTTGGTGCAGGTCCGCCTCAGCGGCTCCTCCTTGCAAGGGGGATTGCCCACGGATTTCTTGCTTGTCGTCCTCCTCACAGGAGAGGTGCTCCATGATTTTTTGACCCCGACATGCAACTTGCTCATGCAAGTTTATGTGGCTCCCCTCCTCCACGTCTGTGCCTTTCCCAAAAAAGAACCAAGCTCTTGATACCAATGTTAGACAAGGGGAACTAGAACCTAGGAGTCCACCACCCAACCACCCACTATATAGCATAGCCCCTGGCCCTTTGCCCTAGTTGGACTCCCTTTCCACACTGCCTAGCCCGGCCTTGCCCTGGTCTAGTCCAGCCTTGCCGGTGTCTTGACACTTGTTGTGAATGATTCGGGGTATCATTGTTTGGTTAGCCGATAATGTTAGGTTTAAGCCCAATTTGTGGCACCATGTGGGAAAGCCCTCTTGCCACCTAGGAAGACATAATTGATTACATGGTCCAATAGCGAAAGGATAAACCTACTAACCGATGATTTTAAAGCACTACATCTATATAGAGGCTACTCTCTAATCAATCAATTACACTTTGAGTTCTATCATTGTGTCTATACTCTATATATATATATATATATATATATATATATATATATATATATATATATATATATATATATGCTCTTGCTTTTGGCATAAGCTAACCCTAATCACCATCTCCTAACCCTAACCCTAACACCATGGTTAAGCTAAGATTTTAGCCTCCATAGACTACTACTGATCATAGGTGATTAGGGAGTACACTTTTGCATCAAGTAACCATCAAGTGGTATCAAAGTTGACGGTTCGGACCTAAGCTTAATTAAACTCTCCCTCTCCCTAGTCATGAGCATTGCTAATTAAGCTTGGGCACATTCTTGGCAATACCAATGAGCCACTACCGTTCTTGATTAGTGAGCTTGGGCACCTTCTTGGCAATACCAATGAGACACTACCCTTCTTGATTAGTGAGCCTTTGATTAGCAACTTTCCAATAATTATGTGTGTGCGTAATTTTTTGTGTGCTATTGTGTTCACTTTCAGACAATTTTGCATTACCATTGCTATCATCATGTTATTCAATTGCTCGTGCAATGTATGTGTGCAAAAGGTGCTCATTGACATCATTTTGTAGAGATCTTGCATGCTTCAATCGCACTCCATTTGCCATCTTATTAAGCTCTCAAAATCCTTCATTTTTAGCCTTTAATCGATTGCTTGACCACTTAATTTGGAGGACATTAGCCCCAAATTATCCCCCCATAATAGGTGTGTGTGTTTTAACTTTTGTCTATGGGCACCCTATGGAAACCAAACATAAAGCCATGCTTTTTTGCTTTTCCACACAAGAAATGTGCAAGGCTCACATGGCTAGCTCACTTGAAATAGGTTGTTGACCCTTGTGTGTAGGGGGTTCAAGACCCACCTCCTAAATTTTAAGAGAGGGGAAGGACATACCAACATAGTCAAATTGGGCTTAGTTGAAGTTCAAGTCCACAAGGGTTCATTCAAATGGACATCACAATTTTTTTGAGGCATCGGTGGTGTGGGACGCGTGTCTAACCTCACTATCCTATCTTATTGTAGTATTAGCGAGAACCACAATTAAATTGTCAATCCATGGGACGAAGCTGACTCAACTAGTGCATAGAGGCTACAAGAGGGTGTCAATCTCTTGAAAACAACAAACAACTCGCATCTAACCCAAGCTACACTCAAGTGACTGAAATCACTAAAAGCCAATCGTTCATTGGCAAACAAATCACATCCGTTGCAGCATGAAATGACATCCAAACATAATGAAACTTCTAGGACATGTTTATAAGGCCTAAGCACACATGCTTATGGTCTCAAACCCCACTTTAGGTCAAGTGCCAAAATCGTGATTATTAACAATAGTGGATTTTTGACCTAGTCGTTTTCAACCCAGAATGCGTCTAAATGCTTAGCAATGATGCCCCAATACCCCGCCTATGCTTATTTTTTTATTTTGAAGTGTAAATTCCTAACTATGATGAAATTAGGCCGTGGGTCGATGACGGCAAAAGCTACGAATTACTATGATGTGCTTACGTCAATGTGTAGAGCTCTTACCTGCGGTTGCAATGCAACAAACGTGATTGCAATGTGACAACCAGAGAGGGTTTAGGAAGCACGAGAAGGAGAGAAGTGAGCGTCGTTAGCTCACGCTGTGTATTTCATTATCCAAAAACTTACAAATAACTTACAAAATTTGGCTTTTATACTTTAGCCAATGTTTTTGGTGGTCAAAACTAATAATCTGGGAGCTCTACCGAAGATGGGTAATGACAGGTTGATACAATTTGGAAGCTTGTAGCCCTGGCTCATCAATTACAAGGTTTATCCAAAAAATAGGAGTTACAATATTCCCGATTTACCAAAATAATAAGTGTTTTTACAATGAGAACTCCAAAAAATGGTATCTGTGGTATCTATGTTAGCTTGCTGCTAACATTCCCCCCTCCTCGGCTGTGTCGTCCCTTGACACAGCTTTATGGGCTGAAGTAGTCTTCGGGTTGACGGCTGGCGAGGCCGTCTTTAAGCACGTTGAGTGCCTTTTGGTATCTGATTTTCCGCTCTCTATCAGGTACTTGTAAAAACTGCATGGTTGCTTTGATCTTCAGCTCCACTGCTGAGTAGCCTACAAACCTTGATGTCAGGTTGCTGATCACTGGCCCAAATATTTTCGTTTGCCAAGTGAAAAAACCTGTATAAAACGCTTCCTTGAATGCCAACATATTGTGTGAAGGTAGAAACATACACCTGGCATAGAAGCCATAGAGGACTTCTTCGGAAGGTTGGACACTGAGATCATAGCACGACCCTTTTTTACCCTCGAGGAATGACATCCAAGGGGCGCCTACTTGCTCTGGCTCATTGAACACTTTGACGCAGGTGAGCAACATTTGGTAGATTTCGTATAGCATAGCACATGACAAATCTGATAGACTTTTAAAGAATGACATGGCGCCCTTTAAGGTTTCCACCATGTATTCTTTAGTCGGTTGTCCCTTTTCTGGAACAGGCAATCTGGGGTAATTCAGCCAAGTTGGACGCTTCTTTAGTAGTGCCTCATGTGTTATCCAGGTCCTTACTCTTAGTACATGACAGAAGGTAGGATCCTTTTGCAGGGCTGCAGGTACTCTTGTGAACAGAATCAAGTACCTTGGATTCTTGTTCAACTAGCTCAACCTCCACTTTGGGTGGTCTTGATTTGCGCCCTCGACTTTCATGTCGGTGTAAAGCCTTTCTTTTACTTGTAGCAGCTCCACTTTAATCAGAGGATAGGGCAGGGATTGTTGGTGCCATTGCACATTTATTTGATTGGGAGTGAGTTGTGTGACATTGATGGAATGAAGTACTCTCAGCTCCCAATCCATTGCTGCCTTCCACTACTCATCTACCTCTTGTGTAATTTTTTCCTTTAGTGCATGTTCTTCAGCCTTTGAGAGCTGGACCATTGGCACTGTGTCTGCTTCAATGATTGGTACTTAAAACTCCTCCTCGCCACTTAGCTCTACTGCTGGCCGTGTCTCCATGTTAGCGAATGAGACTGAGGGGATTTCTATTTGAGGTTGCTCTGAAGTGCCTGCCTCTTCTTGTGTTTCCGGGTGTCCCTCTCTCAGTAGCTGGTTGACTCTTTTGAGTTCAATTATCTCCTTCAGCAGCTCCTCTTCTCTTTGGACCCGCATCAAGGCCAGGTCTCTGCGCTGAGACTGCTCCAATTTCAGCTCCAGCTCAAGGTCTGTATTTTCTTTTCTAACGCCTTGTAGACCTTGTCTGTTCTCTTGATCGAGGCAACGGCTGGTTTTTCTCATTTTTGCCGCCTGATCATTGATTCTTTGTTTTGAGTACTGTAGGGAAGCGTTGGCTACATCTAACTATATGTGGATCTTTTGAGCTAATAGGGTTGTAGTTAGAAGTTCATTTGTAACTTCTGTCAGCTGATCATCCTTTGCTTTGCATGCATCTGACAGTTTTGTGAGCAACTCACCCAATTCCTCCATTTCTTTATGTTGCTTATCTCTTGCGAGTTGATGTTGTTCAGCTTCCGTTCTCAACTCGTGCACTTGCCTCTGTAGATCATTGATGACATTGAGTCTGTCGTCCAGCTCCCCTTGGAGTGTGTCAATCACCATCTCTAACTCTTTGGCCCGTATGCTACGGCCAAGTGCTGCTGAGCGAAGTCGTTCTATCATCTCCTGCATTTGCTTTTCATACTCATTTACTTGTAGGATGACTTTATCATTCGATTGCCAATCTTCGCTTTGTGTTAGTTGTCTTGATGTTTTTGCAGATTCTTTTACCTCTGGCTACGTCATAGCTGCTGGTTGTTGTTGTTGCCCTTGTGGCTGCTGATCTTTTTCCGTTGAGGTAGAGGGTGGTGCCTCGGCCTTATCTTGTTGTGTTGAGGTAGAGGGTGTTTCCTCGGCCTCTTGTTCTCTTGTGTGCTCAAATTTTGTGGTGTCCTCTTCTAGTGCAAGACTGGCTGCCTTTTCTGTCTCTGGCTCTTTCTCTATTTGCTGCTCTTGAGTAGAGACATCTGCTTGTTGTGCAGATTTCGCTACTTCTTGCTGTTTAGGTTCTTGTGTAGATTCAACTGCTTTTTCCTGTTCATGTTCTCGTGTAGATTCAGGTGTTTTTTCCTGTTCAGGTTCTACTTCTTTTGTTGGCTCAGTTGTTGTGGTTCTAACTGGCGGTGATGGTGGTAGGCATGGCATTGGGCGATCTTGGTGTTCATAAATAGGAGAAGAGATGCACGGAGACACATCACCTTGATCATGTTGTTCTCCTCCTTGTGCAGTGGCTTCCTCTGCTTGCACTTGATGTTCTGCCGCCTCTTTCGCTTTTCTTGCCGCTTCTTGGGCTTAGCTTCAAAGCTTCTGCTTCTTGATACATCTTTTCCAAGGATTCCGTGGGATCTTCAAACTGCTTCCTAGTGTGATGCTTGGTTCTTGGTCCCTTAAGCCCACTAGGCACCCACTTTTTCGGGTCCTTTCCTTGTGCTTGGTGGCTGTGTTGGTATGAGTGTTTCTCTCTTTCAAACCGGGCTTGCTTTTGCACAGGCTCCTCCTGGTGTGTTGCCACGGCTTTTCTCTTCATTTCCTCCCATCGTGCTCTTTTTTCTTCATTATCTGAGATATCACTTCTTTGCCGTTCTGGCGAGCTCTCAGCCGATTCTTCATCAGACTTGTAGGATCTCTTGGCAGATCTTGCAGCTTGAGGAGATGGTTGAGCTGACACTATCCAAATGTTTTAAACTGAAGCAGGTGGTAGGTTGTCAGCCATGCTGATGGTATGGTATGCAATCCTGGTCAAAACTTCTCGTGCACCCAAGCATGTGATCTTTCCTTCCTTCTTTGCCCCTTTCAATGTGGACAAAACATATTGTGCGTGGTCAATTGGCTGCCTAGTTGTTGACTTGAGGACTTGCGTAAAGGTGGTGGCAACCACATGATTGGGCGTGGTATACCTTGGTGGCCTCTTAGCAAGGAAATGGAAATGTTGATGGTATAACCTTACGGGCTCCTCCACCTGTTTGTTAATAAGGTCTGCAAAGGTGGCTGTGGTGGTTTCTTTAGTGAAAGTTCGAGCCATTTTCTTGTCTCTTGCCTTCATTGTCGTTCCTTCTATGGGCAGTCTGAGTGCTTCTACCACTATCTCCTTGGTAATTACCACTTCAACTTATATACCTTGGGGGTCAGAAATCTGAGCGGTTCCATTTTCTTTGATCGTGGACAAAAGCTCGTAAGCTTTCTGGAAGTCCACTCTGCACAGCTCTTGTTTCATAAAAATCTTTGAGCCCTAGCCTTCAGTTGGCTTCTTTGGTCTCGGGCTTTGCAGTGACATCATACACTTCTTTTGGTAGAAGTTGTAGCTCTACCTGGTGTCCCTCGTCGCTCTTGAATTGGCCAGTGAACACTATGGTGTTGTGCTCCTCAAGCTATTCCTTTGAGAGATAGGTCGCCTTTGCATTCTTGAGTGAATCAGAGTCTAGTTGGTATGTGGGTAGCTCTTGTAACTTTTCTTTCTGGTTGAGCTTCTTCTTGGCCCTCTCTGCTGCTTGCATGGCTCCTGTTCGGTGAATAAGTGTCAAAGTTAGCAGATTTGACTTTTTTTTTTGAAGTGTCCTTCAGTCTGAAATACTGCCAATTTTGGTCCAATTTGCTTCAAATCAATTTTAGAACAAGCATAGATGCATAAAAACATGTAAGGAACAAAATTGTAAAGTCAAAACAAAAAATTGCAACAAAAGTAAATAATCGCGATTATTTACAGTTGAGTAATTTTTTCAACTTTTTGCAAATTTGGCATTGCAGGCTTGAAGTATATACCAAATACATACTCTCAGTGAAATATGGGCTTATTTGGATGCATAGGATGAAAATAGTACCAAATTTTGGCTTTAGGTCTCTGAAACAGTAGATATAAAGGAAATTTGAGATTTTGAGCTCCAAATTGGTTCAAACTTGGCTAGCGGGCTTAGCACATCATGTACTTCGGATGTATGATGGCAAAATAGAAAAATTCTCCCATTTTGGTATGAAACTAAATAATCGCAATTATTAACTTTTCTACCAAAATGAACATTTTTTGGTACAACTTGGTTCTAGTCATTGTATAGACCCTGTATATGTGATATGTATTTAGATAAAAAAAAGTGGTCTATAACTTAGAAATTGGCTTGCACAGACTTCCTTGCGTTTGTTGGCAATTTTCCAAGTTATATGTGATCATTTTGGCTCATACTTGATTTTTGACATGTAATAGGTGTGTACAAATGATAGGTGAGGTGTTGAAACAATTTCCAAGCAAAAATAGTACAAAAGTAAATAATCGCGATTATTTACAGCAGTCACATTTGTCTTGCAAAACTTAAGATTTTTTAACTAAACACATTCTATACACCTAAAACAAGTCCTAAATTGAATTTGGTAAAGTTTGGTCTTGCCGGCATCACTTTGTGCTTTGTCGACTCTAAAATATTTGATATATGTGAGTACACTGCCTGTTGAGTTGGTTTATCACTTATGAGGCTTTGGACTTATCCGCAACATAGTCGTGAAGCAACTCATCCACTTTTGGCTCATTTGGAGTCAGTTTGACCCCGTATGTCGAATTTGATGCTTTATAGTCTTCGAGTTGTTTTCTGCTTCTCGAAGGCTATGCTTGATTGATTTCACAAAACCAATCATATACATTGTATATAAACCTCGTAGGAAAGCGGTCTATGGAGTCAGAACCAAATTCTGGCATCTGCCAAAAACCTAGCTTTTCTACTGGGGACCCCCTCGACCCCTGCCGAATGGTCAACTAATGATAGGAAAGTTTGATTATGTTAAGGCATGCTACAGTTCAAATCTCATCCGATTTGGTCGAGCTGACAGGCCACTATGGTCAGTTTTTGGTCGTAGGTCTTTGTGCACTACTCGGTGAAGGGGATCGGGGAGCACACCACAGACGGAAAGTGAGAGAGAGAAGGACACACACGACACACAGATATGGGTGGGGAGACTGTGAAGTGGCAGCTCCCCCTATACAGTATACTCACTATAAGTATAGGGTAACAGTGGGTGGGCGCCCATGACTCTAGGCGGTCGGGCAAGGCACAGACGCCTATATCCCAACAACCTCCCACTTAAAGGCGACTGTGCCTTTAAGCAAGAGAACCTAGTCTAAAGACTACAAAAGGCGAGAGAAAATCGCTCTCAACCGATGCCCACTGGCTGGCTGTGATCGTGTGCATTCGGCTATCCTGCTCCCATGTAAGTCCATACACCACCAGACGTACCGCACACGTACTGCAAGTATGTACGCAATACCTGTATATCTCCCTTGTGCATTATGCCATCATCAGTCAACAAACGACTGACAACCCCAACTGCAAATGCTCCCACTGCAGCTGCGATATGCGATCTCAAGATCAGCATCTCATACATGAGACCACCGAATGCCGATGCAATGCTAGCGGACCCTGCTAGCTCTACGGAGCATGCATCAACATATATATCCCTGGCAATAGGCATCTCTGACTGACAAGGCGTGTCAACCACATGCATCTCCTGACTGTCCAAGCTCACCTCATAGAGTTAACCATTTGTGTTTCCACGATTAGCTCACTAACCGTGTGAGTGTTTCCATGCCCTAAATGGATAGCTTATCCCTCCGGATTGATAATTTTGTTGGTCATTGGAGCTATTGCAACGATGGGACCCCCAACATAGAGGCATGTGGTGAAGGTGTCACCTTGTCAACACTTAAGGTATGCAACTCTAGTGATCAGTTCCCTACACCCGACATGGATAATAACAATAGGCCAGAAGTCTTTCCTCTCCATTTCTTGCAACATATGCATGTAAACGTGTATATTGATAGGAAGATATTCTACTAGCAAAAGATTGTTTTCCTATTTGGGGCAGAAATGCTTGATGAAATTCTTAGATCCCCATGTCCCATCATCTTACCCCTTCTTGATTACTACCACTCTTTTGATGTAAGCATCTTTATTTTGTCCTAGCCTTGCGCTCTTCTTAGCTTCTGTTCTAATCTATCCACCCAACCTTGCAAGAAAGCCGCTATAAGCCGCTAAGTCATTTTTGTTTAAGAAAAAGAAAAAAGAAAAAAAGTGGTGCTAAGGCCTTGCACATCCGCTCCCATGCCAATGAGAACTTACGTATGTACGCATCTACTGCCTCACCTTCCTTTTGCACCAAACCTTGTACTTCTTGCCACACTTTGTCAGGATCTTCTATCTTCACAAACTCCACTTCCAACCCATGCCTTAGATTGTCCCAACTCAATCTTACAGGTGGATCCACTGCACGCAACTCCTCTTCAAATGTTTTGGACCAGACTCGTGCATCACTCTTCAAACAAATTTGGAGAAGACGTAACATTTGCGTAGGGTCATGAGTCTGGTTGCTAATGCAGGCAACCTCCATCTTTTCCAAAAAATCTTCCACATCTTCATCACTTCTTCCATGAAACTCCGGATAAGAGAAAGCCATGGCTACCCAAGTTACAATGCTTTGAGAAGCCCTTTGAACACACGTGCAAGAACCCAAAACTTTTGACTACCCAATCCCCAGAAACTTCAATGGAGCTCAACTTTAGATAAGGACAAACACATGCACATCAAATGAGTTTTCATAGTTGATCATCGGAATTACAACAGGCAAAGGACATTCCAAGATCTCTCGTAATCTTCTTGGCCCGAACATAAAGACTATGTGCTGCTGGAAAAAAATCTTCCTGGACACATGAACATTTATCTGGATTCTTTGAGTTAAATGAAATGGAGTGAATTGAGGGCCATTTTGATCATCCATTAAAGCCAACCATGAAGCTCCCAAGAAGACACACCTGACTTAACCTCTGATTTTGCCAAAATTTCAGCAGCATAACAGCATAAATGGCTCAAAAGACCAAAAAACCAGCCATCATAACTTGGGAAAATTTCGACAGAGTTTCCCCAGAAATGGAGCAGTAGGAACCCAAAATATAGACTGTATATGTATGCATAAACTGTCAACAATAGAACCCGAGCATCAAATAGGACTCACTAGTACATAGCCTATGGCGAGGTCACAAAAAGGGTGCTCCAGCTACCTGTATCGCCGAAAGGATCTCTACATTTGAGAATCCCCCAGCTCAATAAAAACCTCACGCTATCAACCCTCACACGAAGGCTAATGCAAATCGCGTATAGTCAAGTCTCAGAAATGGCTGGGACTGCCAAATACAACCAAGTATGGCTCCACAAATGCGTACAATGGCAGTTTCCACAAGTAACGTACAATCCAGCAAACAATGCGCTCAAATAGGCGCCAAGTGATGCATACCCACAACAACTGCAACTGACATCACTGCTAGTATATCATTGTACTCCAGCTACCTGTACCTGTGTGAATCACTTGTACCTGTACCTGTCCCTGTAACCTGTAATCCCGAATCTCGAAGCTTGAAGCTCGAAGCAAAAGGTACTCGAAGAAGATCCTCCGTGGGGGCGCCAAAAGAATGTGAGCGGGATGAAAACACACACAGCACCTCTATAACGACCCGACACACACTCTTGGGAAGATACACACACACACACACACTATGGGGCACCACTCGGCTTAGACAACACACCTGGCAGAGACAGGGAACACACCTCTGGAGTGAGAGGAGAGAGACTATCCACTTGCCCACTCCACACACACACACACACACACACCCAAAAAACTCAGCTCAAAAGAGGATAATTTCTGATGTTAAGATACAATTGAGCTTGGGCCAACACCAATGGGGCAAATAGCTCACACAATATGGGTAAAATAAGCCAGATACAATCACAAACTGGAGCAGAAACTTCGCTCACAGGAGAAACTTACACAGAAAAACAGCAAATAAAGAGTGAGGAATTTGGCAAAATGGACAGCTCCATCGCGTCCGGAACGGCCCAAAACCCCAGTCTACAATGTCAAAGTGCTCAAATCCGACCTCGGATGAGCATTTCACGGCCAAAACAGGCTCCAAAAACCCCAAAAACACAGTTGCGGCTGTTCCTCCTCTCTTCTCCACGTTTTTTCTGGTCTTCTCTCAGTTTTTTCAGTTCCCACACTTAGCTTTATTATTTGGGCACCCTTGGCCTTTTAGATGACCTCAAACGGACCCCGAACAGGCCAAAAACTGACCTCGCAGTGCATAGTTGTCACCTTTTTGTATCATTCGCACACTTGGCACTCAGCTTTTTTCCAATAATGCATCTCGCCACCACGTGAAGTGGCCCCAAAAAGTGGTCCTAATGGTGACCTTTATGCATAACTCTCACAAGCAAAAACCCACGTTGTGTCCGTCCTCATCCGCGTGCAAATATTGACCTCGTTCGCCCTCCTGACGCCACTAGATGCCATCTGACGCTGTCAGGAGTTTCTTGGAGTAAGGGATTGCGCATATGTACATATACATGCATGGTGCATCAAATAAAGAATTGCCCATTTTCCTTAGCCAGGTGGTTACGTGGGGCCCACATGTGTACAGGTAGGACAGCATGTACATAGTTCATCGATTTTCACTATCACCAGTACCAGTATGTTTTTTCTACAATAATGAGGAGTTTATAGCGCGTAAAACTTCTCGACGAAGCTATCCGCGGCCCGACGACGTGAGGTCAGCAGGTGCGTCAGATGGCATATAGTGGCGTCAGGAGGGCGAACGAGGTCAATATTTGCACGCGGATGAGGACGGACCCAACGTGGGTGTTTTCTTGTGATACTTATGCAGAAAGTTCATCATGAGGACCACTTTTTGGGGCCACTTCACGTGGTGGTGAGATGCATTATTGAGAAAAAGCTGAGTGTCAGGTGTGCGAATGATGCAAAAAGGTGACAACTATGCACTGCGATGTCAGTTTTTGGCCTGTTCGGGGTCCGTTTGAGGTCATCTAAAAGGCCAAGGGTGCCCAACTAAAAAATCTAAGTGTGGGAACTGAAAAAACAGAGAGAAGACCAAAAAAAACGTGGAGAAGAGAGGAGGAACAGCCGCAGGTGTGTTTTTTGGGTTTTTGGAGCCTGTTTTGGCCGTAAACTGCTCATCCGAGGTCGGATTTGAGCACTTTGACATTGTAGACTGGGGTTTTGGGCCGTTCCGGACGCGATGGCGCTGTCCATTTTGCCAAATTCCTCACTCTTTTTCTGCTTTTTTTCTATGTAATCTTCTCCGGTGAGTGAAGCTTCTTCTCCAATTTGTGATTGTATCTGGTATCTTTTACCCATATTGTGTGAGCTGTTTGCCCCATTGATGTTGGCCCAAGCTCATTTGTATCTAAACATCAGAAATTCTCCTCTTTTGAGCTGAGTTTTTGTGTGTGTGTGTGTGTGTGTGTGTGTGTGTCTCTGTGTGGAGTGGGCAAGTGGATAGTCTCTCTCCTCTCACTCCAGAGGTGTGTTCCCTGTCTCGGCCAGGTGTGTTGTGTAAGCCGAGTGGTGCCCCATAGTGTGTGTGTGTATCTTCCCAAGAGTGTGTGTCGGGTCGTTATAGAGGCGCTGTGTGTGTTTTCATCCCGCTCACATTCTTTTGGTGCCCCCACTGAGGATCTTCTTCGAGTACCTTCTGCTTCGAGCTTCGAGCTTCGAGCTTCGGGATTACAGGTTGCAGGTTACAGGTTACAGGGATAGGTACAGGTACAAGTGATTCACACCGCTACAGGTAGCTGGAGTACAGTGATATACTAGCAGTGTTGTCACTTGCAGTTGTTGTGGGAATGCATCACTTGGCGCCTATTTGAGCGCATTGTCTGCTGGATTGTATGTTACTTGTGGAAATTGCCATTGTACGCCTTTGTGGAGCCATATATGGTTTTATTTGGTAGTGCCAGCCATTTCTGAGACTTGGTCTGGAAGATAGTCATTTCTGAGACTTGACTATATGCGATTTGCATTAGCCTTCGTGTGAGGGTCGATAGCGTGAGGTTTTTATTGAGCTGGGGGATTCTCAAATCTGGAGATCCTTTCGGTGATACAGGTAGCTGGAGCACCCTTTTTGTGACCTCGCCATAGGCTATGTACTAGTGAGTCCTACTTGATGCTCGGGTTCTATTGTTGACAGTTTATGCATACATAGACAGTCTATATTTTGGGTTCCTACTGCTCTACTTTTGGGGAAACTCTGTCGAAATTTTCCCAAGTTATGATGGCTGGTTTTGTGGTATTTTGAGCCATTTATGCTGTTATGCTGCTAAAATTTTGGCAAAATCAGAGGTTGAGTCAGGTGTGCCTTCTTGGGAGCTTCATGGTTGGCTTTAATGGATGATCAAAATGGCCCTCAGTTCACTCCTTTTCATTTAACTTTTTCCAGCAGCGCATAGTCTTTATGTTTGGGCCAAGAAGATTGAGAGAGATCCTGGAATGTCCTTTGCCTGTTGTAATTGCAATGATCAACTACGAAAACTCATTTGATGTGCATGTGTTTGTCCTTATCTAAAGCTGAGCTCCATTGAAGTTTCTAGGGATTAGGTAGTGAAAAGTTTTGGGTTCTTGCACGTGTGTTTGAAGGGGTTCTCTAGCCATGGCTTTCTCTTATCCGGAGTTTCATGGAAGAAGTGATGAAGATGTGGAGGACTTTCTGGAAAAGATGGAGGTTGCCTGCATTAGCAACCAGATTCATGACCCTACGCAAATGTTACGCCTTCTCCAAATTTGTTTGAAGAGTGATGCACGAGCTTGGTCCAAAGCATTTGAAGAGGAGTTGCGTGTGGCTGATCCACCTGTAAGGTTGAGTTGGGACAATCTACGACATGGGTTGGAAGTGGAGTTTGTGAAGATAGAAGATCCTGACAAAGTGTGGCAAGAAGTACAGGCTTTGGTGCAAAAGGAAGGTGAGCCAGTAGATGCGTACATACGTAAGTTCTCATTGGCATGGGAGCGGATGTGCAAGGCCTTAGCACCACAGGTACCCCCGCCTGACATGATGAAGAAGGACAGGTTCTTGGTTGGTCTTTAGGAGAATATACATTGGAGAGTGGAGCTAAAGAAGCCTAGGACATAGAAAGATGCACTAGAGGTAGCAAGGAACAAAGAGTGGAAGCTGAGGAAAATGAGCCAGCTAGGGGTGGAGTCTTTGCCAATGAGGTCTGAATTTCAGCCTATAGAGTCTTTACAAGGCCGCATGTCAGGGGTTCATCATGAACCAGTGGTTCCTGTTACTACTCAGGTTATGCCAGCAGTGGTCACTACAGCAGTGCAAGATGATGGCCTAA
Organism: Adiantum capillus-veneris; assembly: GCF_014529385.1. Classification (NCBI taxonomy): domain Eukaryota; kingdom Viridiplantae; phylum Streptophyta; class Polypodiopsida; order Polypodiales; family Pteridaceae; genus Adiantum; species Adiantum capillus-veneris. Next base: position 86,437,664 of record NC_140958.1, on the reverse strand, counting down.
GGCAAGACATGAGGCAGATGGTACATTTGATGAAGAATCTCAGCCTAAACATGCTAGGTCAAGTGGGAAATAATCGAGGTCAAGGGAGGTTTGCAAATCAGCCAGGAGGTGAAGAAAGGCCTAGGAATGGTGTTGGACAAAGCAATGGTAGGTTCTGGAGGCAGACGCCCACATGTTATAATTGTGGAGAGTTGGGTCACATCAGCCCGCAATGTGATAAGCCACCAAGGATGGGGGGAGACATGTATCCATTGCCAAGACAGGTGCTAACTAGGTCAAATGATTATGGCATCGAAATTAAGGGAGACGAAGGAACGAGTGGACTGACCCAGGAGGAAAAGGGAAAGACAAAAGTGCTAAGTGTAGTCACCTTGGAGAAGGCATCAAAGCTAGAGGATACATTAGTGATGCCTATTGGGAAGAGGACCACAGAGGATAAGGAAGGAAGAAGTGCCCCAGGTCCTAGTAAGAAGAAAGGAAAGAGCCATGAAGGCGAGGATGTCAAGGCCAAGAGGAAAAGGAGAGCTCGTCGAAAGTTTCATGTTTCAGATTTTCCACTAGGGGATGGGCAATTAAGCTATCACTTGAGGGAGGATCTGACGAGCAGGAAGGCAGATGTTACTTTTGGGCAGCTTATAGAGATGGTGCCTAAGCTAAAGCGACAGTGGAAGAGGATGGTTAACCCAATGGAGAAAGAGCCAGAGAGAGGTTCAGTGAAGGTGTTGGCAATGGACGAGCTACCAGACATTTGTCCAATAGTAGATGTGTGGCATAAAAGGAAAAATTTGGGACAAGGTTATGTGGATGGCGGAGCCCAAATATGCGTCATAACACACTCATGCGTTGAGAAGATGGGTCTCACAGTGGCTGGGGTGTCAGGTTTTCGGATCAGATTGGCAAACCATCAAAAAGTAAAATGCTTGGGTGTTGTAAAGAGCTTAGAAGTGGAGGCATATGATGCAAAGGCAGTGGTTGATTTTCATGTGATGCCAGCAGGGTTGGGAGCATATCCTATTATACTGGGCAGACCATGGTTACGTGCAGTGGGAGCTGTTCAAGATTGGCGACATGGTACGATTAGCCTCTATGGAAAGACAGGTACCAAGAAGCTTTATAATATGGACACAAGGAAAACGATTAGAGGAGCTTTATGAAGATGAGGATGAGTCTAGTGATGAAGACTCTTCCACGGTGACAGATGAGGACAGTGATAGCACTACCAGTAGTGATGAGGATGCTGATGTTGCATTTCTTTTGATGGACAAAGAAATCCAGGAGATTGGTTTAGTTGCATTTGCGAATGAGGTTGAAGATGAAAGTGAAGGGCCTTATGAAGTGATTGAAGGGCTGATGCAAACCAAGGTTGAGTTGTCAAAGAAGCAGGAATTAATGACGCAAATGATTAGTGGAGACCTCTCAGCTATGGAGAAGGATATATTTTTGCATATGCTGGCTAGTTTTCCTGATTTGTTCATTACTTCATATGAAGAGATCAGAGGGTTCAAGGGTGGAGAGATGCATATAGAGCTGAAAGAAGGTGCTAAGCCAGTGCGGCAAAGGCTAAGAAGGATGGGTCAAGAGCAAATGGAAGCCTTGCGGGTAGAGGTGGACAAGTTATTGAAGGCAGGGTTCATAGTCCCTGTGGAGACCACAGAATGGGTGAGTCCAGTTGTAGTCAGTCCAAAGAAGGATGGGAAGTGGAGAATTTGTGTAGATTTTAAACCCTTAAACGCAGCCACTAAGAAGAACCCATATCCTCTTCCATTCATCGATCAGATCTTGGATTCAGTGGCAGGTTATGAGAGGTACAGTGTGTGTGATGGTTTTTCAGGCTATTTTCAATTGAAGATTGCTCTTAAAGACCGCACAAAGACAACATTTATTACGCCATGGGGCTGCTATTGCTACACAGTGTTGTCGTTTGGGTTGTCAAATGGACCATCTTTCTATCAAGAAAGAGCAAATTGGGTGCTGGAACCATTCATTGGTAGTTGTGTTAAGGCTTTTATGGATGACTTCTGTGTTTATAGCAGTAGGGTTGAACACCATGAGAAGCTGCAGATGGTATTGGCTCGATATGATGAATGTGGAGGACAACTAAATCCAAAGAAATGTCATCTAGCACAGCCAAGGGTGAAGTTATTGGGCCACATGGTGTCAGAAAATGGCATTGAGGCTGATCCAGACAAGGTTAAGTCTATTATTCTTCTTCCATCACCTACGAGTACGAAGCAATTGGCAACCTTTATACACAAAGTGAAGTACATGGCACGGTTTATTCCATTATCTTCGCAGCTTCTTTATCCATTACAGCAAGTGGCAAAGCATGATCCATTGCAATGGGATGACAAGTGTGAAGAAGTGTTTCAAGAGGTGAAAGAGGTGTTAGGGGGGTTGTCAGCCATGCAGGCTCCTGATTGGGAGAAAGTTTTTTATGTAAATCCATCAGTACGGGATGATGCCATTGGAGCCATGCTATTGCAAAAGGGGAAGGGCAGCCATTATATGAGGCCAGTGTATTGTGCAAGCCGAGTGAAGTTGGTAGCGGAGAGAAAGTTATCGGAAGTAGAGCTAGTGATGGCCAGTGTAATATTTGCTTGTCGACGATTTCGTCATTACTTGCTACCACGGCCTTTTGTTTTCTTGACGAGTTATGCCTTTTTGCCACAGTTAATTAATGGTATTAACATGTCAAATGTGGTGAAGAAATGGGTAATTGAGCTGCAAGAGTTTGAGTTCTCTTTTCTAGTGGAAGATAGTACAAGGGCTACCCTAGCTGATTTGTTGACCTACAAGGAGAATTAAGGAAGAGCTGGTGAGAAAGGTAGTTGAAGAAGTGCCGCAGATCAGCAATGCACATGTGTTGTTCTTTGATGGTTCATACAGAAAGAGCCACGATGCAGCTTCAGGGGGTATAGCACTTTATGATCCAGAGGGGAAGCTAGTATGCAAGAGAGGGTTCAAATTGGATGCGCATAGTAACAATGAGGCTGAATATGCTACTCTGGAAGCCGGATTACACATTTGTTTGAAGCATGGGGTTCGAAGGTTGAGCATAAAAGGTGATGCCTTGTTAGTGGTGAAGCAAGTGCTGGGTGTGTGGAAGAGTAAGAACACCTCATTGAAGGAAATGTGCTTTAGAATTAAAGGCCTGTTAAAAAAGTTTGAAGCATGGAGCATCAGACATATTGAACGTGCTCTAAATGGAGAGGCACATGAAGCAGCTCAAGGCATGATTGGGGAGCTATTCGTGTTGAGCACCAATTTACCTCTTTATAATGGCCGGGAAAGTTTGGCTCAAGAAGAGGAGTTTTTGCTAACAGGAATCATTCCAAAGGAGATTCAGAAGTCTAAGAAGTATGGCTTTGTGCGTAGAGCATACAGGTACAAATTGATTGGTGATGTCTTATACATGAAAGGGGCTGATCTCGTGTTGAGACGTGTACCTTGGCGGGAGGAGCTTTACAGAGTGTTGGAAGAGAATCATGAAGGCGCATCTGGTGGCCATTTTGCTCTAAAGATCACCTTGCATAAGATTTTGCAAGAGGGGTATGTATGGCCTAGTTTGCACAAGGATGTTCACCATTGGTGTAGGTCTTGCAATAGGTGTCAAGCATTTGGGAAGAGAGTGTTGAAGCCAGAGCTACGAAAAACCATTATGGCGTTTGATGTGTTTGAAAAGTGGGGGATTGATGCAATAGGCCCGTTACCTATCACAAGCAGGGGCAAAAGCTATATCTTGACGGCAGTGGACTATCTCTCTAGATGGGCAGAGGCTATAGCAGTAAAACAGATCACTGCAAAGGATGTGGCAAAATTTGTGTATGATGAAATATGTTGCAAGTTTGGGGTGCCATTAGAGCTACTTTCAGATAAGGGGCCAGGATTTAGAGCTAAAATGCTAGACTTCTTATGCACAAAGATGAAGATTAGGCACCAGCATACCACTCCTTATTACCCGCAGTGTAATGGCTTAAATGAAAGATTCAATGGTGATTTGGTACAAATTCTTTCTAAAGTGACAGAGCACCAAGGAAAGAATTGGGATTTGGAATTGCCTAGTGCATTATGGGCTTACCGTACTTCGGTGAAGACAGGTATTGGGTTTACTCCATTTCATTTGGTGTATGGAAAGGAGGCACTATTGTCTGTGGAGGTAGAGTTGCCTACGGTCAAGATGTTAGAGAAGTTGCTTGGGTCGCCTAGTGATGCATTCAAAGAGAGGCTCTTACAGCTACAAGAGGTTCAGTTGGATAGGATGAGTGCATTGGAACATTATGGGCAGATGCAAGATAGCGCTTTCGCAAAGATAAATGAAAAGGTCAAAAGTAAGGGTATCAAGAAGCATGACTTGGTTTTGCGCTACAACAGTAAGCTGTACAACACCTTCCAAAAGAAGTTTCAAATTAAGTGGGAAGGCCCTTTCAAGGTAGTGGAGTGTTTTCCAAATGGCACATATCAGCTGGCTAACCTGGATGGTGTTCTACATAAGTCAAGGGTAAATGGATTGCGTCTTAAATTGTATCATGCTAGATTGATGATGGTGGAGCAAGATGAGCTGTCTGTGGAGCAAGCAATGTTGGTGAAGGATGAGGAGACCTGTGATGCGGCGAGTCTCGTATCTCTCTTTGCTGTTGCTGATCATGAATGATCTAGCAGGCTAGGAGATGGGCAAATTATGTCAGGAGTTTCTTGGAGCAAGGGATTGCGCATATGTACATATACATGCATGGTGCATCAAATAAAGAATTGCCCATTTTCCTTAGCCAGGTGGTTACGTGGGGCCCACATGTGTACAGGTAGGACAGCATGTACATAGTTCATCGATTTTCACTATCACCAGTACCAGTATGTTTATTCTACAATAATGAGGAGTTTATAGCGCGTAAAACTTCTCGAGGAAGCTATCCGCGGGCCGACGACGTGAGGTCAGCAGGTGCGTCAGATGGCATCTAGTGGCGTCAGGAGGGCGAACGAGGTCAATATTTGCACGCGGATGAGGACGGACCCAACGTGGGTGTTTTCTTGTGATACTTATGCAGAAAGTTCATCATGAGGACCACTTTTTGGGGCCACTTCACGTGGTGGCGAGATGCATTATTGAGAAAAAGCTGAGTGCCAGGTGTGCGAATGATGCAAAAAGGTGACAACTATGCACTGCGAGGTCAGTTTTTGGCCTGTTCGGGGTCCGTTTGAGGTCATTTAAAAGGCCAAGGGTGCCCAACTAAAAAATCTAAGTGTGGGAACTGAAAAAACAGAGAGAAGACCAAAAAAAACGTGGAGAAGAGAGGAGGAACAGCCGCAGGTGTGTTTTTTGGGTTTTTGGAGCCTGTTTTGGCCGTAAACTGCTCATCCGAGGTCGGATTTGAGCACTTTGACATTGTAGACTGGGGTTTTGGGCCGTTCCGGACGCGATGGCGCTGTCCATTTTGCCAAATTCCTCACTCTTTTTCTGCTTTTTTTCTATGTAATCTTCTCCGGTGAGTGAAGCTTCTTCTCCAATTTGTGATTGTATCTGGTATCTTTTACCCATATTGTGTGAGCTGTTTGCCCCATTGATGTTGGCCCAAGCTCATTTGTATCTAAACATCAGAAATTCTCCTCTTTTGAGCTGAGTTTTTGTGTGTGTGTGTGTGTGTGTGTGTGTGTGTGTGTGTGTGTGTGTGTGTGTGTGTGTGTGTGTGTCTCTGTGTGGAGTGGGCAAGTGGATAGTCTCTCTCCTCTCACTCCAGAGGTGTGTTCCCTGTCTCGGCCAGGTGTGTTGTGTAAGCCGAGTGGTGCCCCATAGTGTGTGTGTGTATCTTCCCAAGAGTGTGTGTCGGGTCGTTATAGAGGCGCTGTGTGTGTTTTCATCCCGCTCACAACGCACTTGCTTACCTCATGTCATCGGCCCGCGGATAGCTTCCTCGAGAATTTTTACGCGCTACCAACTGCTCCTTATTGTAGAAAAAACACACTAGTACTGATAATAGTGAAAATCGTTGCACTATGTACACCCTGTCCTACCTGTACACACGTGGGACCCCACGTAACCACCTGGCTATGGAAATTGGGTAATCCTTTAATCGATGAACCATGCATGTGTATGTACATATGCGAAATCCCTTGCTCAAAAAAACTCTTGACATAATTTGCCCATCTCCTAGCCTGCTAGATCATTCATGATCAGCAGCAGCAAAGAGAGATACGAGACTCGCCGCATCACAGGTCTCCTCATCCTTCACCAACATTGCTTGCTCCACAGACAGCTCATCTTGCTCCACCATCATCAATCTAGCATGATACAATTTAAGACGCAATCCATTTACCCTTGACTTATGTAGAACACCATCCAGGTTAGCCAGCTGATATGTGCCATTTGGAAAACACTCCACTACCTTGAAAGGGCCTTCCCACTTAATTTGAAACTTCTTTTGGAAGGTGTTGTACAGCTTACTGTTGTAGCGCAAAACCAAGTCATGCTTCTTGATACCCTTACTTTTGACCTTTTCATTTATCTTTGCGAAAGCGCTATCTTGCATCTGCCCATAATGTTCCAATGCACTCATCCTATCCAACTGAACCTCTTGTAGCTGTAAGAGCCTCTCTTTGAATGCATCACTAGGCGACCCAAGCAACTTCTCTAACATCTTGACCGTAGGCAACTCTACCTCCACAGACAATAGTGCCTCCTTTCCATACACCAAATGAAATGGAGTAAACCCAATACCTGTCTTCACCGAAGTACGGTAAGCCCATAATGCACTAGGCAATTCCAAATCCCAATTCTTTCCTTGGTGCTCTGTCACTTTAGAAAGAATTTGTACCAAATCACCATTGAATCTTTCATTTAAGCCATTACACTGCGGGTAATAAGGAGTGGTATGCTGGTGCCTAATCTTCATCTTTGTGCATAAGAAGTCTAGCATTTTAGCTCTAAATCCTGGCCCCTTATCTGAAAGTAGCTCTAATGGCACCCCAAACTTGCAACATATTTCATCATACACAAATTTTGCCACATCCTTTGCAGTGATCTGTTTTACTGCTATAGCCTCTGCCCATCTAGAGAGATAGTCCACTGCCGTCAAGATATAGCTTTTGCCCCTGCTTGTGATAGGTAACGGGCCTATTGCATCAATCCCCCACTTTTCAAACACATCAAACGCCATAATGGTTTTTCGTAGCTCTGGCTTCAACACTCTCTTCCCAAATGCTTGACACCTATTGCAAGACCTACACCAATGGTGAACATCCTTGTGCAAACTAGGCCATACATACCCCTCTTGCAAAATCTTATGCAAGGTGATCTTTAGAGCAAAATGGCCACCACATGCGCCTTCATGATTCTCTTCCAACACTCTGTAAAGCTCCTCCCGCCAAGGTACACGTCTCAACACGAGATCAGCCCCTTTCATGTATAAGACATCACCAATCAATTTGTACCTGTATGCTCTACGCACAAAGCCATACTTCTTAGACTTCTGAATCTCCTTTGGAATGATTCCTGTTAGCAAAAACTCCTCTTCTCGAGCCAAACTTTCCCGGCCATGATAAAGAGGTAAAGTGGTCCTCAACACAAATAGCTCCCCAATCATGCCTTGAGCTGCTTCATGTGCCTCTCCATTTAGAGCACGTTCAATGTGTCTGATGCTCCATGCTTCGAACTTTTTTAACAGGCCTTTAATTCTGAAGCACATCTCCTTCAATGAGGTGTTCTTGCTCTTCCACACGCCCAGCACTTGCTTCACCACTATCAAGGCATCACCATTTATGCTCAACCTTCGAACCCCATGCTTCAAACAAATGTGTAATCCGGCTTCCAGAGTAGCATATTCAGCCTCATTGTTACTATGACCATCCAATTTGAACCCTCTCTTGCATACTAGCTTCCCCTCTGGATCATAAAGTGCTATACCCCCTGAAGCTGCATCATGGCTCGTTCTGTATGAACCATCAAAGAACAACACATGTGCAATGCTGATTTGTGGCACTTCTTCAACTACCTTTCTCACCACCTCTTCCTTAATTCTCCTTGTAGGTCAACAAATCAGCTAGGGTAGCCCTTGTACTATCTTCCACTAGAAAAGAGAACTCAAACTCTTGCAGCTCAATTACCCATTTCTTCACCACATTTGACATGTTAATACCATTAATTAACTGTGGCAAAAAGGCATAACTCGTCAAGAAAACAAAAGGCCGTGGTAGTAAGTAATGACGAAATCGTCGACAAGCAAATATTACACTGGCCATCACTAGCACTACTTCCGAGAACTTTCTCTCCGCTACCAACTTCACTCGGCTTGCACAATACACTAGCCTCATATAATGGCTACCCTTCCCCTTTTGCAATAGCATGGCTCCAATGGCATCATCCCCTACTGATGGATTTACATAAAACACTTTCTCCCAATCACGAGCCTGCATGGCTGACAACCCCCCTAACACCTCTTTCACCTCTTGAAACACTTCTTCACACTTGTCATCCCATTGCAATGGATCATGCTTTGCCACTTGCTGTAATGGATAAAAAAGCTGCGAAGACAATGGAATAAACCGTGCCATGTACTTCACTTTGTGTATAAAAGTTGCCAATTGCTTCTTACTCGTAGGTGATGGAAGAAGAATAATAGACTTAACCTTATCTGGATCAGCCTCAATGCCATTTTCTGACACCATATGGCCCAATAACTTCACCCTTGGCTGTTCTAGATGACATTTCTTTGGATTTAGTTGTCCTCCACATTCATCATATCGAGCCAATACCATCTGCAGCTTCTCATGGTGTTCAGCCCTACTGCTATAAACACAGAAGTCATCCATAAAAGCTTTAACACAACTACCAATGAATGGTTTCAACACCCAATTTGCTCTCTCTTGATAGAAGGAAGGTCCATTTGACAACCCAAATGGCAATACTGTGTAGCAATAGCAGCCCCATGGCGTAATAAAAGTGGTCTTTGTGCGGTCTTTAAGAGCAATCTTCAATTGAAAATAGCCTGAAAAACCATCACACACTCTGTACCTCTCATAACCTGCCACTGAATCCAAGATCTGATCGATGAATGGAAGAGGATATGGGTTCTTCTTAGTGGCTGCGTTTAAGGGTTTAAAATCTACACAAATTCTCCACTTCCCATCCTTCTTTGGACTGACTACTACTGGACTCACTGATTCTGTGGTCTCCACAGGGACTATGAACCCTGCCTTCAACAACTTGTCCACCTCTTCTCGCAAGGCTTCCATTTGCTCTTGACCCATCCTTCTTAGCCTTTGCCGCACTGGCTTAGAACCTTCTTTCAGCTCTATATGCATCTCTTCACCCTTGAACCCTCTGATCTCTTCATATGAAGTAATGAACAAATCAGGAAAACTAGCTAGCATATGCAAATATATATCCTTCTCCATAGCTGAGAGGTCTCCACTGATCATTTGTGTCATCAATTCCTGCTTCTTTGACAACTCAGCCTTGGTTTGCATCAGCCCTTCAATCACTTCATAAGGCCCATCAAAAGAAATGCAACATCAGCATCCTCATCACTACTGGTAGTGGTATCAATGTCCTCATCTGTCACCGTGGAAGAGTCTTCATCACTAGACTCATCCTCATCTTCATAAAGCTACTCTAATCGTTTCCTTGTGTCCATATTATAAAGCTTCTTGGTACCTGTCTTTCCATAGAGGCTAATCGTACCATGTCGCCAATCTTGAACAGCTCCCACTGCACGTAACCATGGTCTACCCAGGATAATAGGATATGCTCCCAACCCTGCTGGCATCACATGAAAATCAACCACTGCCTTTGCATCATATGCCTCCACTTCTAAGCTCTTTACAACACCCAAGCATTTTACTTTTTGATGGTTTGCCAATCTGATCCGAAAACCTGACACCCCAGCCACTGGGAGACCCATCTTCTCAACGCATGAGTGTGTTATGACGCATATTTGGGCTCCGCCATCCACATAACCTTGTCCCAAATTTTTCCTTTTATGCCACACATCTACTATTGGACAAATGTCTGGTAGCTCGTCCATTGCCAACACCTTCACTGAACCTCTCTCTGGCTCTTTCTCCATTGGGTTAACCATCCTCTTCCACTGTCGCTTTAGCTTAGGCACCATCTCTATAAGCTGCCCAAAAGTAACATCTGCCTTCCTGCTCGTCAGATCCTCCTCAAGTGATAGCTTAATTGCCCATCCCCTAGTGGAAAATCTGAAACATGAAACTTTCGACGAGCTCTCCTTTTCCTCTTGGCCTTGACATCCTCGCCTTCATGGCTCTTTCCTTTCTTCTTACTAGGACCTGGGGCACTTCTTCCTTCCTTATCCTCTGTGGTCCTCTTCCCAATAGGCATCACTAATGTATCCTCTAGCTTTGATGCCTTCTCCAAGGTGACTACACTTAGCACTTTTGTCTTTCCCTTTTCCTCCTGGGTCAGTCCACTCGTTCCTTCGTCTCCCTTAATTTCGATGCCATAATCATTTGACCTAGTTAGCACCTGTCTTGGCAATGGATACATGTCTCCCCCCATCCTTGGTGGCTTATCACATTGCGGGCTGATGTGACCCAACTCTCCACAATTATAACATGTGGGCGTCTGCCTCCAGTACCTACCATTGCTTTGTCCAACACCATTCCTAGGCCTTTCTTCACCTCTTGGCTGATTTTCAAACCTCCCTCGACCTCGATTATTTCCCACTGTACCTAGCATGTTTAGGCTGAGATTCTTCATCAAATCTACCACTTGCCTCATGTCTTGCCTTAGCCCATCATCTTGCACTGATGTAGTGACCACTGCTGGCATAACCCGAGTAGTAACAAGAACCACTGATTCATGATGAACCCCTGACATGCGACCTTGTAAAGACTCTATAGGCTGAAATTCAGACCTCATGGACAAAGACTCCACCCCTAACTGGTCATTTTCCTCAACTTCCACTCTTTGTTCCTTGCTACCTCTAGTGCATCTTTCTATGTCCTAGGCTTCTTTAGCTCCACTCTCCAATGTATATTCTCCTAAAGACCAGCCAAGAACCTGTCCTTCTTCATCATGTCAGGCGGGGGTACCTGTGGTGCTAAGGCCTTGCACATCCGCTCCCATGCCAATGAGAACTTACGTATGTACGCATCTACTGGCTCACCTTCCTTTTGCACCAAACCTTGTACTTCTTGCCACACTTTGTCAGGATCTTCTATCTTCACAAACTCCACTTCCAACCCATGCCTTAGATTGTCCCAACTCAATCTTACAGGTGGATCCACTGCACACAACTCCTCTTCAAATGTTTTGGACCAGACTCTTGCATCACTCTTCAAACAAATTTGGAGAAGACGTAACATCTGCGCAGGGTCATGAATCTGGTTGCTAATGCAGGCAACCTCCATCTTTTCCAAAAAATCTTCCACATCTTCATCACTTCTTCCATGAAACTCAGGATAAGAGAAAGCCATGGCTACCCAAGTTACAATGCTTTGAGAACCCCTTTGAACACACGTGCAAGAACCCAAAACTTTTGACTACCCAATCCCCAGAAACTTCAATGGAGCTCAACTTTAGATAAGGACAAACACATGCACATCAAATGAGTTTTCATAGTTGATCATCGGAATTACAACAGGCAAAGGACATTCCAAGATCTCTCGTAATATTCTTGGCCCGAACATAAAGACTATGCGCTGCTGGAAAAAAATCTTCCTGGACACATGAACATTTATCTGGATTCTTTGAGTTAAATGAAATGGAGTGAATTGAGGGCCATTTTGATCATCCATTAAAGCCAACCATGAAGCTCCCAAGAAGACACACCTGACTTAACCTCTGATTTTGCCAAAATTTCAGCAGCATAACAGCATAAATGGCTCAAAATACCACAAAACCAGCCATCATAACTTGGGAAAATTTCGACAGAGTTTCCCCAGAAATGGAGCAGTAGGAACCCAAAATATAGACTGTATATGTATGCATAAACTGTCAACAATAGAACCCGAGCATCAAATAGGACTCACTAGTACATAGCCTATGGCGAGGTCACAAAAAGGGTGCTCCAGCTACCTGTATCACCGAAAGGATCTCTACATTTGAGAATCCCCCAGCTCAATAAAAACCTCACGCTATCGACCCTCACACGAAGGCTAATGCAAATCGCGTATAGTCAAGTCTCAGAAATGACTATCTTCCAGACAAAGTCTCAGAAATGGCTGGGACTGCCAAATACAACCAAGTATGGCTCCACAAATGCGTACAATGGCAGTTTCCACAAGTAACGTACAATCCAGCAAACAATGCGCTCAAATAGGCGCCAAGTGATGCATACCCAGAACAACTGCAACTGACATCACTGCTAGTATATCACTGTACTCCAGCTACCTGTACCTGTGTGAATCACTTATACCTGTAACCTGTAATCCCGAATCTCGAAGCTTGAAGCTCGAAGCAAAAGGTACTCGAAGAAGATCCTCCGTGGGGGCGCCAAAAGAATGTGAGCGGGATGAAAACACACACAGCGCCTCTATAACGACCCGACACACACTCTTGGCAAGATACACACACACACACTATGGGGCACCACTCGGCTTAGACAACACACCTAGCCGAGACAGGGAACACACCTCTGGAGTGAGAGGAGAGAGACTATCCACTTGCCCACTCCACACACACACACACACACACCCAAAAAACTCAGCTCAAAAGAGGATAATTTCTGATGTTTAGATACAATTGAGCTTGGGCCAACACCAATGGGGCAAATAGCTCACACAATATGGGTAAAATAAGCCAGATACAATCACAAACTGGAGCAGAAACTTCGCTCATAGGAGAAACTTACACAGAAAAACAACAGAAAAAGAGTGAGGAATTTGGAAAAATGGACAGCTCCATCGCGTCCGGAACGGCCCAAAACCCCAGTCTACAATGTCAAAGTGCTCAAATCCGACCTCGGATGAGCAGTTTACGGCCAAAACAAGCTCAAAAAACCCCAAAAACACAGTTGCGGCTGTTCCTCCTCTCTTCTCCATGTTTTTTCTGGTCTTCTCTCAGTTTTTTCAGTTCCCACACTTAGCTTTATTAGTTGGGCACCCTTGGCCTTTTAGATGACCTCAAACGGACCCCGATCAGGCCAAAAACTGACCTCGCACTACATAGTTGTCACCTTTTTGCATCATTCGCACACCTGGCACTCAGCTTTTTTCCAATAATGCATCTCTCCACCATGTGAAGTGGCCCCAAAAAGTGGTCCTAATGATGACCTTTCTGCATAACTCTCACAAGAAAACACCCACGTTGTGTCCGTCCTCATCCGCGTGCAAATATTGACCTCGTTCGCCCTCCTGACGCCACTAGATGCCATCTGACGCACCTGCTTACCTCATGTCATCGGCCCGCGGATAGCTTCCTCGAGAAGTTTTACGCGCTACCAACTGCTCCTTATTGTAGAAAAAACACACTAGTACTGATAATAGTGAAAATCGCTGCACTATGTACACCCTGTCCTACCTGTACACACGTGGGCCCCACGTAACCACCTAGCTATGGAAATTTGGTAATCCTTTATTGGATGCACCATGCATATGTATGTACATGTTGGACGGGAGAGACTCACACACCCATGAAGTGCATGCAAACACTACCTAGATCAACATAATGTCAATGGAGAACACAGATGACACGATAGGCACACGGAGGAAATCTCTTTAGCTTGTCAGGCTGAGACCATCCTACACATACAACACTCTGGAAGGCCAACTAAACCACAATCAAGAACCTTACTGCTCTCAACTACACCACCTAACCACATACACATATACGGAAGGTAACTCACCTAATCATGCCAGATTCATACGAAACTTAAGGAACACCATCCCCTCACTAGGATACACCTGTCCCTAAGCTTCTACACTCAAAACCCTCACTCTAAACCCGTCTGCGGAAAACGTGTAGGATGACAGAGCTGAATTTTGAAAGTGCCCGAAACTGAAATTTATGAGTACCTATGCGTAGCTTATGTCGCCACGATTCTATAGACTACTAGCACGCAAAAACAGACATCGTTTGATACACTTACGGCCACAAATAGCTCGTAGATGCGTCGGCGTGTGCGCTTTGTCTCGCGTGGAATGCTTGGCGTTGTCGCGTAGCTCTCCTCGAGCCTACCGCAATGGTGCAGTCGGATCTCCAATGTGTTGAGCGAGCCGGGCGTAGCAGGAGGATGAAGCTCACACTCACTCTCTTTCTCTCTCACACACAGTAGACGGCAGCACTAAGTTTGATTATGATAAAAGTCTTTTTTACAAAATGACCTAGGTACCTTATATACTAAGGCTACCTTAGGTTTAACCAAAATTGGGGTTGAAAGGGTCAAATGGCTTTGTATTTACAATCTGGAAGTGCCATTACACCCCGGCTTCTGAAACTAGAATAACTACTCATTTCAAATGACATTTATAGCCATAATCCGCAGCATTTCATAACTCGCAAAAGATAAGACTTTGGTATGAAACTTTAGTTATGTTGTGTTGTTGACCCAGCGGTCAACAACACATATGCGAAATCCCTTGCTGAAAAAAACTCTTGACAACGTCTATGCATTTTTTCGTTGCTAACGAAAGTGGAAGCAAGATCATGGTACAATGCTTTGGTGCCAGCCACCAAGGAAAGGTGGGATCTGCTAAGAGCAACATTCCTAAGGTGTTTGGAGAAGGCACCACATCCGAGAAGCTATGGCAATTGCTGATGGAGTTGAAGCAAGGAAGTATGACTGAGTATGCAGCATACGAATCAAAGTTTGTGGATCTATGGGCACAATGGGTTGCATTGCTGAGGAAGGGTGAAGGGGCACCCATTTTCTTGAAGAAAGACCGGTTTGTGGCTGGTTTATGGCCAATCATTAAAGAGAAGGTGAAGGGATGGTTTCTTGCTACATATGAGGTAGTAGTTGGAGTAGCCCTCCTTAAAGATAAAAAGTTGCATCTACAATCCAGAACTACCGAGAAAGAGGAACCGGGAAGGGCCCAACCACACCTAGCTGCACTTGCAGTAGCCGTCTAGAGGAATCAGCCATAGGAACCGGCTGAAGATCAACAAGACTTGCTCAACCGAATCACCAACCAACTAGAGAATCTTTTAGTACATGTGGTGCAGCAAGGGCATGCACCTCTCAGAAATCCAGAGCAAGGAAGAGGGCAACAAAGACAAAAATCAAGACTACCATTGTTACAACTGTGGAGAGAACCGCCATGGCATGTACTATTGTCCTCATCCAAGAAGGCAGAACTTCAATAGAGGAGGAAGACAGAATCAAATCTCTCCATGAAAAGTGAGACCACCACCCAAGCAACCAGGGCCGATTCCACCGGTCCAACCGCAACCTCTCATTCCACCACTACCTCATTGGTTGGCCTCCCAAGGGGTCCAATGATAATTCATGGACCAATAGGAAGAGGGTGGTGGCCACATCTATACCCTCTCAAAAGGTAGGGTAGTAGGGGGCATGGGGGCCTATTTGTTCCCCTCATTATAGCTTTGTCCCCTAGAAAGAGAGAGAAGGGGGAGAAAGGGGGGGGGGGGGGGTTCCCTCCATTTTCATGGGCGCCCATAAAGTAACCCTAAAATTTCAAAAAAAAAATAAAATATCTAAATCTCACTTTTCACTCTCCAAAAGATCTCCTAACCAAATACATGGTCAAAAAACTATTTTCTTTGACCAAAAACTGCATTTCTCAGCAATACCCTCTATTCTACCTCTTCTCTCTTCTCTTTCTCCTTCTGCCTCCAAGCTTTCCATAGCTGCAGCACATGAGGAAGATTTTCGTAGATGCACCACTTGTCTCCCCCTTTCATCCACAGCATCCCTTTGAACTACTTCTTCTCCCCTTGCTCCCCATTAGCCACTTCTCTCCCTCCCGTCAAGCTTTCCATAGTTGCATCACAAATGGAAGCTTTCCATAGCTGCACGACCTGTCTCCCCCTTTCATCCACACCATCCATTTGAACTACTTCTTCTCCCCTTTGTTTCCCATTCAACCAATCCTTCTCATTTCATTCCTGAAACAATAGGCCTCTCTCTCTAACACCACAACTCTTCTTCTTCTGGTGCTACCATGTCAACCCCCTCCACTTCAAGGAAGCCAAAGAATGAGATAGAGGCGGTTTGCTTGTATAACACTAGGGATTCTGATGGGGAATGTGTGTTGTAGGTGTTTTCTAAAGGATCTTGGATCTTCATGCAACCTGCAGCTATCGGGCCTGATCGAGTTTGACACCGTGGCAGCCTTGACGAACATTGTAAGGGGAGACTTCTTGGTTTCAAAAACATAGAGTCAATGGCAAAGTGTCCATTGTTCAACACGTGTACTCTTGGCGTTCCATGCGCTTGAGGAATGGAAGCTCAAGAGATTTCCCAATATTGTAAGTCATAAAACATTGTTGGTTGCTGATTGTAAATGCTTGTTATTTGTTTTTTATTTAATAGTTGTTGGTGTTGTCATAGATATATTCCCATCCGACCTTGTTGAGGAACAACCAATCAAGAGTCTCCCAGGAACCTTCAACGCTCTTCATGCGGATACTAGTGTTATGATGCTTCCCAACTCGCCACCTTCAATTCTGTTGCAGCATAATCTTCTTCTACTCACACACATATGTAGTGCCAGCCTCGAAGGATGGATATGGTAAGATCATTGTTGTTGACAAACCTTCATTACTGAGTCCAGAATGGCCACAACCCGATGCGTTACTTTTATCAGTGAAGGAGAAGATGCTTTCCAATATTTGCTCCTCATTAAAATTTGGGAAGGCTTCCAGATCAGTAGGGCTTAGTTGGTGCTACCCCGTGCATGTTTTTGTACACCTCTTCAAGACATTGCCATTCTGTGTCACACCTACTATGTTTTGTAGCAAGAATATCATGTATGAAGCACTAAAACTGATATTTGCAGATAATTGGGGAATGGTTGAGGGAGCGCGCCAAGGAGATAAATACAAGTGTAAGGTGGGTGCTTTAGATATAGGGATATGATATTTGAAAGTGCACACTACTTTGTACTTACGTTTTCTATATGAGCATTGGATGTGTAAGAGTGGAAAGTGGATACCCTTACAATCTAGTGTTGCTAATTTTGTGACATTTGACATGCCCGTTACTTTGTCAAATGGTGTTTCTGAGATTGTGCAAGTCAGTGAACATTGGACACTCACCAACATACGGGAACACTTGATTATCTTGAGCTACGAAGATATCAAAGATGCTTACTTTCGTCTCAATCAGCAAAAGGTCAGTTTAGTTTATATGTTGTCTACATGTGCTAATTGTTAGTCTATTTGTTGTTTTAAATTGATAGGCGGATGAAGGCATCCATGAAAGTGCAAGAGGAGTGGAGGGTTGGTAGTGCACTATCTTTAAGTTGATCAGATAGATCAATGTAACTGCTCTAATGCCACGTTGTAAAGCCTTCTATTTAATGAAAATTCAAAACTTTTTTGTCATTAAAATATCACTTTCGTTGATTAAGTTTTCTAGATTTTGTTTGGGTGTTTGTGTGTGCACCCATGTGTGTTTGTTTGTATATCAAAGAGATCTGGGATGGTGTCTTTTTCTGCAGTCGGGGGGGTGTATATAAAGGGGAGGGGGCTTCTTACATTTCTGTCAACACTTAAAAGAGACAAAAAGAAGACACACACACACACACACACACACAGCCATGGCAGCACATGCTAGCACATCCTCCTCCCACGCAGCAGCAGCGTCGGAAGAGACACACACCCCCCTTTCGCGGTTTCTTCTTTTCTTAGAGAACACCAAATATGTTGGACGCAGTGATCTTCATGGCTTCTTTACCCGCACAGTGGACTTACAAAAAACCATGAGCTCCACAATGATACTTTTCACGACATCATAGAGTATATGCATGCGCGTATACTCAAGTATGTTGTGAGCTTTGAAGACAACGCCATGTTGTGGTTGCCATGTGATCTCCTTCGCTACATACACAAGGGCGACACAACATTTTCAAAGAGACTAGCTCGCTTTGAAGCGATTGCAAAAGAGGCGAACCACTTCCGTCAAGTGACAAAGGAAGTTGCAGACTCCTTCAAGAAGCGCAAAATTGGGCAATCTTTCTTGTCCAATAATATTGCCACTCTCTTCTTCCTTGTCAATGAGGAGCCCTCCTTGGAGGAGATGGAGATCCCACTTTTGGTAGTGGGTGGTGTGCTGGCGGATTGTAAAGATCCCAAGGCTGCACCTATAGATGTCCAAAGTGAGCAAAGACTGCAAGCTGTTGAATATCCCCGTGGCTTGGAAGAAGCAGTTGCAACGAGAGAGCAGATTGCTGGCACCTCCGAGGTGCTCGACCCCGAGTGTTGTGACCCTGCTGCGATTCCCAAAGTGGAGATCAGCCGTCTCAGCAGCATAATTATAGAAGATGAGGAGTATTTATTCTTACATGATCTTGAAAAGGCTTTTCGTGTCCGACTAGATGAGTGTCTTAGCCTCATATGCACCAAGATGGAGTTCCCCCTTGATCCTACATGAGAAGCTCTAGATGACAAGTTGCTTCCATTGGGGGACTCTCTTGCTGATACAATTACGCTAGTGATAGCGGATATTCTCGCTGCAGAGCAGAGCAAAGTCACGGACGAGGAGATCGTTTCCACACAAGCCAAAGTCTTTGCCAAACAAACTCATATCCGCCCCGATTCGCCTGGTTGGCAGAGCCCCCGCAAGGTTGATGAGAGAAAATCCTCTATCAACCTTGAAGCCACACCAACAATGGATGATGAGGATAAGCAACAAGAGGTAATACTAAGCATCTTCTATGTTGATAATTTAACCTTTCTTCTTTGCTTTTGGTTAATTACAATTGTGCAAGATGTTTTGGACGTGGACCTTTGGGCTAGCCAGAAGGGGGGAGAGCGCACGGTGTTTGGGCCTCAAGCTGCCCTTTTACCTAATGGACAATTTCAAGCCAAACAAAAAAATTATTTAGCTTTGGTTGCCAGCTGATTAGTCTTTTGTACAGCTGATTAGCATCTCACCTTCAACCATTTAACAACAAAAATGTAGACAAATAGAAAATAAAATTGGACAAAAAGAGACGGATTGTATTTGTCGCAAAGTGAAAATACATTGAGTTCTCAAGAAAACTTGAATCCAGTACAAGGGTTCCAAAGTAGATTGATTCCAATACAAAAGTTAGCTACAAAAAAAGGTTTTGACATCAAAGGTATCAGTCCTGTGCCTTAGGCAACCTGCAAGCTGCATGTCCTTGGCCATGATTGGTACATGCTTGGCATGGACAGCACATAAGAATGTGTCTTCAAAGAGACTAACCAAATAAGCCTCTACAACCTCTTGAATTGATTCGAGGGCAATTATAGACATCCGAAGCTCTGTGTTGTAGCTTTGTAGAACTTTTACATGTCCGTGCAAAAGGTGCTTTCCTAATATGCAGGTCTATTGTCTTCTGGTAATGCCGGATCTCAGCAAACGCTTGTCAAAATTGTCTTGTTTTTTGAGGTCGGCATTGTGGGGGCCTCTGAGCTCCTTGTGGCTTTGCTCTTTGCGGCTTCCTGTAGAATTTTGACTTCTAATGGCACTTGGGAGGTGGCTGGGGGCATCTTCATCTGGATCATAATCCTCATCTTCACTTCTATGCTCGGCATTGTTGTGTTGATCAGAAGGCATGGCACCCATTCCTTTGACCAATGACTTGTCGGCCACCACAGAGGGGCGACCTGGGCTAGATGGCCTCAGACCCATTTCGCATGGCAATGTCTTCCCACCCACCTAATGGTTCACTGGAATGTCCTCCCCTTCCCACGATGCACATTCATTAGACTTGTCCGTCTCTGTTCGATCTGGGTCAGCTAGCTCTTTAGATTATCGATTTGCACGCATCTTCTACTTTCTGTGCGCCTCAATAATCGTGCGATTCTTCTTTGCAGTTTTTTTTGTCCTTGCCATCGTGAAAGTGCTGATGGGGGCTTTTCACAAGCCAGGCTCCCATACCCCTCTTCTCTCTTCCCCACCCCATGGAAACCCACTCTTAGGGAGGGAGTGATAAAATGCATTGGAAAAATAAGAAAAACATAAAGTATGAGTATGTAAATAAGTAAGAAAGGTAAAATAGGCCACCTCGTGCCTGCGGGGCAGCCCATCCCCACCCTGCCTCCTTTTTCTTCACTGTTGCCCCACCGTGTGTCCCTTTTCTTCTCCTCCACTCGAAAGGTCAACCCCCTCTCTCTTTCCCTTGTCCTTTCTCCTTTCTCTCTCCCCTCAAGCTACCCCACCCGTGTCCTCACCAATAATACATTCTTTGTCACATGCCACCTCTCCTATCTTCCAAAATAGCATACCCCACCCCCTTTTTTCTCTCTCCTACACTCTCCCATGATCCAAATACCCCCCTCTCTCTCTAAAGTTCGAAATCTCTCTTGTCTTGTAGCCAGATGGCCTCCCCCACACTCACACACATTCAGTTCTGCTGAAAAAGGTGCCCACAGACCCACCTTTACATGATGGTTACCGGATTTTTCTAGTGTACACACACATCTGCACACATATTTACCTCTGTACACACTTCTCTCTCTTCCCTCTTGTAATTACTTATTTTCCATCTCACTCACTTTTCCCATCAACCCATCTCTCTCTCTTAGTCTCTCTCTCATGAGACTGTTGTTCTGGCGTATATACACACAGCTAGACAAGTGGGGCCCACAGTCACATGGCCGGTGCAGATAATAATTTCTTGATTTCTAAAATTGAGCCGAGAGTTCAAGTACAACAAAGCTAGTCAATGGCAGTAGCAAAGGCACAAGTGTAACACAACAAGTTTTACATCTCTATGGCTAAAGTGGAGATAAAGTCTTGTATGCAGATTAAGAAGACCATAGATACCTTATGAGCAGTAAAAGTAGCATAGGAGCCAATATCTTATTGATCAAAGTAAAACCAGACCCAAAGAACTCCCATATGTTTACAGATGTCAGTGGAGCTAGGTATTGCAAGCTCAAAGATGAGGTGTACATAGAAGTTCAAAAAGTAGATCCAAGTGGTTATCCAAAAATCTGCACAAGCCAGCAGACCATAGAGTTGGTTCATATGCGATTAGGATCATTGTACATGGATTACAATGGTCGGATCTACAGTCGAGAGCCAGAAATGGAAAATCCAACAAATCAATGATAGAAGCTAGTCGGAGAACCAGGTCAAAGGTAGTGTAAAGGTCAAGATGGAGTAGTCTACAACCCAACTCTATGTGTTTTGAAAGAAGATGCAGACAACTTGCAAGCACAAAAGCAAAAACTTCTCAACAAGAGATCGACATGGAAGAACCAATTGAAATATCACCAGTCATGGTGTATTGCTCAGAGGAAAGGTGGAGATTTTCCAAAGGATTGTCCAAGAAATTCGGACAACAGAGACCTAGCAAGCACAACACAAAGCAAATTGGGAATATGGATTGCGATGTAACTGCATCTAAATCATCATTTTTGGTTCAATCAAATGCTTTCATACTACCATAAGAAGCACGAGTAAAAGCATTGCAAAGTTAGAATTTGCATAAAGATGCATAGGCACTTGAAAAGCTTAAATTGGAACCGTTCAACAACAAATTTATACGTGAATTTAGTCAGAATGTCTAGTTATGCATATACTTTGATAAAAAAAGATGTAAATATAGACGAGTCTAAGATCTATGATGTCTTGGGTCCTAAAACCACAGAAGCACATATCATAGAAGACCCATGTGATAGATAATATCATGGGGAAGATAATGATATTTACACCTTGACTTGGGAGTTATTTGTCATGTTTCACGGAGGTACACAAGTAACTATATAGAAGGTTTACAGATACCAAACATCAATAGTGCTACACATAGTATGCCTTAACAGTCCCAAAAGGTGAGATTAAACCAGAGAAACAAGAGACAAACACTTTTGAGCTCTCATCATTAGGAGAAATATGGACTTTGCATGGGCCTTGTAAGGAATCCTAATTTTTAGGGATTAAGGCTAATGTTGAGTAGGGTTAAGGTGACAAGGGCATTCAAGAAGCTAATTTTGAATAGGTTTTTCTGGTCTTTTTTTAGACGCATGTAGGATGTGGACCTAAGAAGTCACTTTCTCTCTCTAGCTTTTTGAAAGTGAAGGGAGTAAAGGGGTGTCGCTACATCGGCAAAACGTGGGTCACTAAGAGCCAAAATTTGACTTTTTTTCAAAAAAGTTATTTTTACTTATTTTCTACTTAAAACTCCCCCTCAACATATATACATATCAAAAAATCATTTTTTGACCTTTTTTTAAACCTACAAGCACTAAAAGTCCACCCCCCCCCCCCCCCCCCCCCCCCCCCCCCAAACAAAAAAAAACCTTTGTTTTCTTCTCCTCCTCCCATGTTCCTCCCTCTCCCTCCCCCCTCTCTCTTTTCATCGTTTGCTTCCTCATGCAACAGCTGCCATGGTACTCATGGACATCACAAATTGTATGCATCCACCACCATGTACTCCACACAACAAAAGCATACATATTCTCTTGTCCGCAGCGTTTGCATCAAAGCCTGCACATGAGGGTGAGCAAAGGTCATCCCAGGAACGTCATACCATCGTTGAAATGAATGTTGAGGGCTCTTCAATATCTTGGAAGGAGAGAAGTAGGCTTGTTAGGCTATTGCAACTGGTTGTGTATGGGTATAGGTGCTTCTTTGCATTCATGGATGCACAAAATGTCAATCTCTTCAACTCAAAATAGTGGCATTACAAGAAAGTATTGCCTTTGAAGAGGGAGGTTGAAACTCTCCAACAGCAATTGCAGGAAAAGGATGTGTACATTATGAAGCTTACCAATACCATCACATGTTTGAATGAAACACCCCTTGGTGCAAGGTAACAATATACTTCTTTCTTTTGGTTGTGTTCTTCTTATCATAGACTTTGAAGTCTAAGGTGTTGCCTCTACTTGTTTTGTAGTGCTTGGCACAAAGGTTGCTTTTGTGCACAAATAGTGAAAGGCTTCAGATTAGAGAGGTCAAGTGTCACCACTTTTCCTCTAAAACAACCTTCTTTGTTACATCTTGCAGGTAGATACTTTAAATACATGCTTATTAGAGGTGGATAATCTCATCCTAATGTATATTTTAGGATTGTTTATTCCTAGTTGGATGGAAATACTTGCAAATTTGTACAGCATATACTTAACAAGTGTCTTTATTATACAGCTTGCAAATGTTGAATTCATACATTTTTTTGTTTGAAGAACATGTCTCTAACACGTCATGATATAAGATGACCTCTTACTATGCTAGTTGAGTGGCGTTGTTTGCAAGAATGGGTCAAGGATCTCTCTCTATCTCTCTCCAGTGCCATAGACTCATATAGGCGTAGAAAGGGATGGGCGTTGCCTGCACACTTGGATTTTATGTCGATTCTATAGGCTTGACTTGGTACCTACTACCCCTTGAAGTTTTGTACAACTGTGCTCTTTTGAACTTGGTGACGGTTATTTCATAACTTGCCTAAGACTGGGTTCACTTTGGGAATCTACAAGGTGCATTAGGACTCTGGAATAAATTGAACTAGGGTTGGTACTACTGTTTTAGATTGCATAACTAAAATCGGGGATCGCTTACATTGTTGGTATTGAAATCTGATCATCTGAGGTGAACGATTATTATTTTTTTGAGTTTTAACTACAATCTTAAGGCTTTACTTTGTTGGCACCCTCGTCTGGATTGGTTGCAATTATTGAGCATGTCTATGATGGTATATAAGTAAATATCATGGCCTGACTATTGCTTCCCATGTTGATAATTATAATACTTGCACTCTAATTGTAATTAGATCTTATTTTCCCTTCTATGTTGCTGATCTGATGGCTTCAGATTGTTGCTCCTAGATAATAGAACTGATATGAGTTATGAATTCTAGCTCATTGGCTAAAATCATTGCTGGCCCCTAATGCTTTCATTAATATGTTGTTTAGGAGCATTGATCCTTTACTTCTGGTTTTATGTTCCTTTAATGATACTAATAGATCTATATTATGATAAGTTCTATTACTAATGGCAACCGGGTGCTGGTTATGGTCTACACAGGTTATGATTTTGAAGAAATTCGATCTTTCATAGTTTTGAGTAGTTGGGATTATGACTTTGAGTTGGGACTTCTACTAATCCTCTGAATATTACTAGTCTCCCAAGGCTAGGGGTGCTGCCTTTTGCCTAGCTATAACCTAATGCATGTTGATTCTAAAAGACTAGTAGAGTCTGATGGAATTTGATTTGGCTATATTGGGACTAGCTAGAAGGTCACTTAAGAGTTAGTATATTGACTTTTTACTGATCATTCTGATAAATAGTCACAGTGGATATTGTCTACTTGGGTATTGTTTACTATTATTTAAGATTGAAATATGGTCGAGTTTGATAAAAGGCTTTCATTGTTGGATGCTCTCTTTTTTGGTGTGTGTCATAAAATATAATATCTAGCTTTATCCAAATGATTTTCTCATGTTAAACTGATCATTTAATATGATAAAATAAAAGGGAAACAAGAGCTAGAACATAGATATGTGTCTTTAGACCAAGCTCAGCACAGGGCCAAAAGGGAGATGGTTACATCTTGGCAAGGGCTCAAAAGAAGATAGTCTACTGAAGAAAAATGTGTTAACAATAGAGCTTAAAAGACCTCAAGGTTAGCTCCGTTAAAGTTCTCCAAGGTTAGTGTTACAAGTCCTTAGACCTAGGACCTTCAGGTTAGGCAAGCTAGGCCTGTGCTTGAGGTGTTCAAGTAAAAGATGAGCCCTAATTAGGGGCATGAGAGAGAACACTCACACACACAGACACAAGGCAAGCCCAAAACTCAAGAGGCACTAAGGCCACATGTCAGGCCCCTAGCAATATTGCCCCCATAAGGTGCCTGAACTCTATTGGATGACCTATAGGAAGGTCCAAACGAGAATTTCGATTCAATCAAAAAATCAATGTCTTTCTCTTAAAAAATGGAAAAGAAGGACATTTGTCCAAATGCTACAATTTAAAAAGTTAAGGTCTTTCTCTAAAAGGGAAAAAAAGAGGACATTTTTCCAAATGCTACAATAAAATAAATAAGATCTCCCTCTCTTTTATATACACCACAAGTCACACACACCCACACACACTCTCCGATTGTGTGTTGTGTACACAACTCCAACTCCTTCTCCAAGTTTGAGAAGTAGAGAGCCTACACCAACACCTCTTGGATATGGAATGAAAATCCAACCAAGAGTCAAGCTTCAATAGCATGCTCATCTTCTCTACCATCTATATTACTATGCTAAGGTAAGCTATAAAAGTAATTGCGAGGAAAGTAATTCTTTCTCGTAAGAATACTTCTTCTTCCTCTTCCCTACGCTCATTCCTTGCTATCCCTCTCCACCTTTGAAGGTGTTTGAGGTCTTGGGATTGAGGCCGGGGACAAGTTAATGCTTTGGTAAGACAATTAAGGGCATAATCTTGCTGCATGAAGCTTTCCATCTTCATTGCACCGACGAGGTCTCAAGAAACTTAAATCTTGTATTGTACCAAGTCTCCCTACCTTGGAGAATCCATAATTCAAAAGCCTTTTGGAGGGGGGACCCGGCTCCAAGTAAATCCGGTCCTCAAATGTTGTCAATTTCTCTAATTCTTTCTCTCTTTTGCAAGCATTGTTCATGCCAAGCTAACTAGGTATAAGGGTTATGTTGCTACCCTAATCAAGTATTCTTCTCATGTTTATGATGAATTCTCTTAAGAAATGCTCTCTACAACCATCTTAATTCCGCTATTCTCACGTTACAAGTCCAATTCTGTTATAGTTTGACTCTTAATAATACCAAGTGTGGATGCTTTTTGGCTAGACCTAGATAGAACTCACTAATCTTGAGCTAAAATTGTTGATTGAATTGAGTACAACTGTTGAATTGAAGCTCATTATAGATTATGAACTGATGCAGTTCATTATTGTTTAGGCTAATAGATATATTGCACTATTTTTTTGAATCAAATCTATGATAGAAACTTAAATCTAGGAAAGGCAGCCATTTGCTTCTAGCTTTTTGATTTTTAGTACCACAGTGTTTTTTTATTTAAAAACTAACTACTCTAGATTAAACACACTTTTTTTTAAAGGATTCTGGTTGCTTCTTGTACAGCTCAAGAGCTCCCACACTGGTAAAGCCTACTATTTCATGAAATTTATGAGGCAGTAATAATATGTTATTAATTAATTGTGATTGTCAATTAGAGTTTTAACTTTGACCTTTATTGATCACTCAGGAATAATAGGTTTACAAATCATATTGTTAGCACTAGTCATGTGTACAATCTTATATTTCATTTGTAACAAGAACCTCTTAAAGCCTATAGAGGTTTGGCAAAAAGGCCTCATGGGGTAAAAATGGGTGAAACACTTGGATCAAAAGGAGTGCGGGCCTTCTGATCAGAACTAAATCTAATTAATATGTTTAATTTCCTTAAAAATATGGCGTAACTATTAACTTTTACAACCTAATATAAAAATCTCACTTGGATCACAAGGGTGATGGCCTTCTCATCACAAACTTAAAAGGAATTTTAAAAAGAAAAAGAAACACTTGATCAGGAGGGGTAATGGCCTTTTGGTCTCAAAAAAAAAAGTGACAACTTCATACCATTTTTTTATAGAATGGATACTTGTCGGTATTTAACACTACATGGATGGTAGGTATAAGTTAAAAAGGTTTTAAGTAGGACATGGATAACACGTGATAGGTTCATTGACACTTGGAATATGTATTCAAAGCTAACGATTTTGTTGTCTTGTTTATATGGATCCAGGTGAGGACTCTATCTTTCTTAGGATCTTTTTGGTTTTGTTGTTGTTCATCACTGTCGAACTTGGCCTCTGTCACTTCAGAATTAGTTGTTCTTGACTACAAAACACTAGAATGATACCTCATCCTCACTATGGCGTACAAAAATGAATCAAAGACTGAATCATTTTGTGCTAACCCTTGTTCTTTGTCTAAAGCCAACTGTCTTTTGAATTGTTATGTTTTTGTGTATAAGTCTAAAAACAGCAACACACACACACACACACACACAGAGGGAGAGAAAGCAATTAACACATACTCTTCTTCGCATGGGGTTACACATGGTTGATGACATGCTGCAAAGGGGCAATATACTCTTCAAAAATCCAATTCACATAAACATGTTGCTTATTTATTTATTTTTGGCATAAATATAATAAGGCAATGGTGATACTCATTTGTGGGTTTGCATACTTGCTCCATACCTACTTTTTGGCATTAGATAAACATGATTAAACATATATATGCTTATATTTATACATATATGCAAGCATATATGTTGAAGGATGCTTTGATCTTTCTATAGAAAGAGCAAAGACGAGTGAAAAAGAGTGATACTTTCTAGGCTTAAAAGATACAAAATACCTAGTTGTTCTATGTGAGGATACTAGGAATGGCCACCACTTATATATCATGCAAAATTTGAAATTTAGTACCGAGTACTGAATTTTGGTTTGAAAGCTACACACTCATTTGATGAAGGTGAGGATGAGGTGCTCAATGCAAGATGAACGTAGGCCATGGATCTTCAAGAAGAGCAATAGTGGGAAAAGGAGTAGAAGGTGTGCAGGAGGCATAAGTGGCAATGTTGAAAAGGAGCAACCCACTACGCTACCCACGACATATGCAAACTGAAGATCCTCTCTCTCTCTCTCTCTCTCTCTCTCTCTCTCTCTCTCTCTCTCTCTCTCTGAGACCACTTGAAAGAAAGCACATGTGCAAGCTTGGAGTGTAGCCATTGTTTGCATAAAAATAGACCTTTCATCAATCACACTTCGAAGTTCGTACCCATTAGACCCCAACAAAAATAACAATTACATGCATGTCCTCCACATTAAAAAAAAACACGACACAAGCCAATTTTTGATTGGTCAAAGCTAGTGCCAACAAAGTATGTGTGCTAGCGTAGTGGTAAGAGGTTTACATCAATATTGGAAGGTTGTGAGGTCAAACCCCACCCAACCCGCATCCTTTCTCCTCAAAGAATTGGACGGTCCATGATCACCGACCATTTGAAACCGTAGATCCCCTTACAAAAAGAGGTTGTCAAATCGTGGATGGGGTTCTAATAACTTCTAAGACCGATTACTAGCACCGTACCTGCTATATTTAAACGCTAGTGCCAATAAAACAAGGCCAAGTCAAATTAGGCGTGCTCTTCAATTACACACCTCCATATAGGACGTTGCACCATATCTCAGCCGGAAGCCAGCTCGACACCCATTCCTCTCAGATTTTTGGACGGCGAGTGGGTGCTGCCTAAGATAGGCATAGCTCTTTTCCACCAATCATTGTGCAGTTGCTTTCCTACATATCTTTCGCATTCTGCCTATTCAAGATAGAGGAAAGCCACGCCCATCAAACTCTCTCCAAGCTTCCTTGTATCTGCAGCTACTAGCAATTTCTCTTTGTGTGCAACAAGTTAGTTCACAGTTTCTCTCAGATTGTTCCATGGTTTCTTTTTCCAAATTGATTCCTTGCTATGTACGAGGCAACATTTCTGATGTTTGTTGTGCTCCATGCTTTTATTTTGAAGGATTATCATTTTCTATGCATGTGCATCACCGTGCTTCCTTTCCTAATTAAGCATGTCGTTTGAACAAATGTCACGTTTGAGCACGAATTTTTTAGTAGCCTGCATGGAAGGCTTGAGTTCTCATCCAAATGAAACACACTATGAAACAACTCACGTGAATGAACTAGGTCCGGTCCCACCTGTGCTTTCTTGTTTTTCCCTTGAGAGATTCTTATCACATGCCTCTAATTCTAGTAAAACTGCCACAACTAACAATCAAATAAAAGTAGCCTTACAACTTGGAACCTTTGATGGACACACTAACTCTGCTTGAAGCTTTAAGAAGATTCTGAATGCGAAAACACATTTTCGACATGCAAAGACATGTGTTCATAGACATCATCCACTTGTATAGATTGCCACACTTGTATGTTTGGGATTGTATACTGTGCATGATGACGTTACTTTTCTTAGTGCTTGATTTTTGTTTGCATTCTCTGGCTGAGTTTTATGGTCAAGCATTTTTATGATCCTTGCATATGCTATAGATCCACATGTCCATCAACTTGTAGCACTAGGAGTATATTTCATCAATTTCCAGGTCATGGACTCATAAAGAAGCACTCGAGCTGGATTTCTCCGATTTATATGGTGCATTCTTAGAGTATGGATCCTACTCCTCCATGCCACATACCCCACCTCCCTCTCTCAGTGGTGTGCCAATTCATCCATCCCCATTTTCCACTAGCGTTTAGAACCTCGCCATTCTAGCTTCAACCACTACAGACTCCTCAGCCTCTAAAGACTCCCCTTCCCTCCCCAAAAAAGCCCAATTTTGGAAGGAACATATAGTTAATTTCTCTCCCCCGAGTCTGCTTGTTATTCTCAGCCTCCACCAGACTCGCAAGAGGAGTTGATTGCGACTGCGACTGCACCTATTACCGCTGGAAAGTTGCCGATAAAGCGAGGGAGGAGCGATACAAATGAGGTTGCTAATGCCGCCCCTAAAGCACCATTGCAAAAGCGAGGCAAGAAAGCCGCCAAGGACAGTGCATTGAGCAAGCGAGTTCGTAGAGAGTGTTGGGTCGTGCAACTCATTCGTGTCCGTTGTGGAATGATTGATGAATTTAAAAAAGCTCACAAACAAGGCTGGATCTTTGGAATAAAGTAGCTATTCAGCTTGGTTTGTTACATCCCGACTGCGGAAGGTTGGAGAAAGCTGCAAGAACTGATGGGGAAGGGTGTATGACTCCTACAAGAAGGACAAACTTTACCTCTTTTGTCTGGACATGATTGAAAAATCACTTGTCAGTGGTTTGATATCGTGGATCAATAAACGTATGATAGAGCCATGGTGGTGATTGATGCATTTACATCTGCACAACCAACCACATTGGAGATTGACAAGGTGAGCACTGAGAGATCATGGATAACCAAGTTGAGGATAATTGTGGAGAGACACCAAGCTCAAAGGGGGATTCACAGTCTACAACAGGTGCTGCAAAGTAAATGCTCCAATGGGACGAAAGGAAGAGGCTTTGAAAATCGAGGATTCCATGAGCAAGATGGACTCTTCCTCCAAGGAAATGCTTTTGCATATGAAAAAGGAAGCCGATGAACGGGAGGTCGAGCAAAAGGAGAAAATGAAGCTGTTTGGTCAGCTAGTTGGCACTCTCAAAGGCATGTTAGATGTAATGAAAAATCTTACCAAAGATTATTGATGTATTATTGAGTCCTTAAAGCATTATCATGGTTTTTTTTGTTGCTGTATCATGGAGTCTGGGCATGTGCCTGATTTGTGACATAGATGTTCTTAATTATAGTTCCATTGATAAATTAGTTTTTTGGACTCTTGTAGCTTCAATTGAAATACTTTTAATGTTTGTTAGTGTATCCATTTCCTTTCTCTTCGTTGTGTGCCTCAACTTATGAATGTTTCTTTTCTCTTAGCTATGCAGATATGGATCATCCCCTGGTGTTATCATTTTGTGTTATCGGTGTTGTCTCAGCCTACCCTAGCCTTGATCATGGTGTTGGAGACCTTTATGGTTGATGACACGGATCTACGGTGCAATCATAATGTGGTGCAAGTTGCATCAGCCATCCATGAGGGAGCTACACGAGGCATCCTAGCTCGATGGGAGCATAGTGGTCGACGACGGCATGAGCGCAGAGCATGTTGGGCATACCCCAGGCCACACAAGTTCCTGGAAGGATTGCTCATGTCATCATACTCAGACCGTATGTTCAAGAGCAGATTATGCATCAGTAAAAACACCTACAAGCTGCTTTTTGCTAGGTTGAGACCCCATTTGCAAAGGAAGGACACAAGTTTTAGAAAGGCTATACCAATGGAAAAGCAAGTTGCAACTGCTCTGCATCGCTTATCAAGTGGAGCAAATCTGCAAGTGGTTGCAGACTTGTATAGCATCTCAATAGAGGCAACACAAAAAATAGCTCTCGACTTTTGAGATGCCATCCATAAGTCTGGATTGCATGATCTTTACATCAAATGGCCGTCAACAATGCGAGTGCGCTCTCTGGTAGACAAGTTTCAAGGTTTGCAAGGCATTCCAAATGTTATTGGAGATGTTGATGGAAGTCAGATCCCTATTATTGCCCCACGTCGCCATCACGAAGATTACTTCAATCGCAAAGGTTTTCACAATATAATCTTGCAAATGGTTGTCACAACAAAACGCATAGTATGGGACTATCACATTGGTTGGGCATGGTCAATGCACAATTGGAAAGTGTTTCGGTGTACATACTTGGGACAACAACGCAAAAAATGGGGACCTTGACAATTACTGCTTGCTTGGGGATTGTGCTTACCCGGCAAGGTTTTGGATGCTTTCTCCTTTCAAAGGCAGTAAAGAGGGATTTACTTGAGAGCAAGCGCATTGGAACTTCATTCAATCAGGCTCTCGGATGGCTGTGGAACGAGCTTTTGGAATGCTTAAAAGTAGGTTCAGAATATTGTTAAAGCGTTGTGATATGCTATGGAGCTACGTGCCCAAAATGGTAGCAACTTGTATGGTGTTGCACAATATGTGTATCATTCATGGAGATACCTTTGACAATGCATGGGTGCGTGAGGCGCAAATGGAGCTTGAAAGAGTTCAACTAGAAGCTGTCTCTATAGAGATAGGGACCTGCAAAATAGTACACAAAATGGTTTGCATGAAATAAGAGCCACTACCCTTTGTAGTGCAGATGGAGAATCGGGCACAATGAGACAACCCTCTCGAAAGAGCAAGTGTACCGAATGGTAAGAGTTGACGAGACAATCTAGTAAAGGTGATGTTCAAAGAGCACCAGACGAAAACACTACATGTTGCTTTTGGTTCCGATTCAACAGATGAAAGTTATGGCAACACTAGCGACGACTCATAATAGTAAGCAACCACTTCTTTAGATTCTATTGATTTACTTTAGCTTGTCCTCTTTGCATGTAGAGTTCATTGTTTGTCCTGGTGTTTCAAATTGTAGTTTGTTACATATTGTCAGGACAAGGGTTCTACGGAGCAAGGCCCAACCTAGGGGGTCAAGGACCTAGGCCAAGGGCCGACTCGACCAGTGCGGACTGGGGATCCGCTTAGGGCAAGTGCTAGGAGCTAGCCTATATAAGGGGCGGTAGGGAGGAGGATCTCGAGGTTCAGTACCCTAGGTCTTATATTGGTATCAGAGCTGGAGGAGGGAAGAGCTATGGAGGAGGAGGAGGAAGCCTTGCACGGATGATCTCTCTCTCTCTCTCTCTCTCTCTCTCTCTCTCTCTCTCTCTCTGAGTTCCACACACACAGGTCGTGGGAGCGGTCCCTTGGAGGACGGAGGAATCGGGGTCGAGGACGGCCGTGTGCAGCGTCGCTTAGAGCGGGATAGGAGGCGGCTCGAACTGCATGAAACTGGGCTGAGTGTGGCTTGCTGGGTTCGCCCTGGGCTAAGAACGACAGTCCGTCACAGTGGAGTGGCCTGAAGCTCACGGAAGCGCTCATCATCGCTCTGAGTTCCCTGCACAGCCCGCCATCGTTTTTTTTTTTGCATGAGTTCATATTATTGAACATTAGAGTGCCCTAAGTTGGGCACCCTCCCCTGTTAAGCAGTAACTCCCGCGCGATGCATGGCATACGAGACGCCTTCCCTCGTGTTGCATGGGATACAAGATGCCTTCCCGGGTGATGCATGGGATACGCGAAGCGCATACAAGCAGATACGCAGGAAGCGAAGCACTAGTGGACGCCGATTTTTTTAAAAACAAGTCCGACATATTTCTAGATTCAAGCAGTACCAAGTCCGGTATCGATTGGGTGACGCCAGGCGATATGGTCGCGGTTTGCATACATGCAACGTCGTTTGCAAGATCACCGGCAAGGCACTTGGAGCCGGCAAGTGACGTCGAAGGACGTGGTTGACCTCGGCTACGGACAAGCAATGATTATCAGGTTTGAGATTTGATGTTATTGCAGTTTTCAGGTGTGCAATTGTATTGCAGAAACAGGTAATTATGCTAATCTTGGCTATGTTTCCCTGCAAGACTACCTATGGGTCAAGTATGCCCATGGTCATTATGTCCATTTTCTTGCGCATCGGGCAAGGCCCTTGATAGCAAGAGTAGATCACCTACTGCACCAACCAACAGTGTTTAGAAAATCATTTTTTGTTGTTATTATTGCTTCCAAATCATTCGCTTTTTGGAATGGCAAGATTGGTTGGTAGGTGTGCTTAATGAGGTACGCAGTTGATTTTTCTTTATTGCCATCTGCATAGCTGGTTACACAATTCTGTCCGTATCTCTACATAAGATAATGTATGCGATTGTTATGAGACACTTAGCATACATCTTTTGATCGTCGACCATGAATTGATGTAATAACAACAGGGCTGTCACTTGCTTATGAAGCATTTGACCTAGATGGAGCATGTCTCCAAGCACAGGCACGGCTTCGGACAGTTCACATAAGCACTCAAATTTTGTTGCATACAAGGGCCGATTTTTTTTGTATCTCAAGGAGACATACATGGCCTCTTACTGGACGTGTTAAAGGAAGCAAGGCTTCAATTTACGATTCTTGTATTGCGATTTTTCCCGTTTGGGGTATGCTATGAGCACACGCCTTTGGGAAATTTCTCCATATGCCTGCTGGATATTTCGGGCCAACTTTCTCTCGCGCGACAACGATGAAGCGAGTATATGATACAAGGGACGTATATGTACATACGACAGCCTCTACTCGTCCAATAGATATGGCTATGCGTCACTTTTATGCAAATTTCCTTCCACGGAATCTCGGGCCGACGGGTTACAACAAAGACCAGGTTAGCCAATTTTACGTTCTTCATATTTTTCCATGTTTACATCTTTGATGGGAAACTATTGCTTTTGTGCAAAGCAAAGTGTTTTCACAATTTTACATGAAGCAAGGCTTCTCCCTTGTGCCAAGGTACTGCCCAATGACTTGGAATCACGAGCAGTGGCACACAAGATTGACAAACTGGCAAAATAGGGAATACCACCTCACAAAATCCCAACCAGTTTAAATTGTGCAAGGCACGAATAGTTTTGGCTCTCACGTTTGAGGCCATCACTCCCGCCAAGGGCTTCACAATCTGTATGCATTGCATGCTAACCAGGTGGCATAAATTCCACCGCTTCAGAGATTACGCTTCCGCTATGACACCCGACACCCTGTCACAGACATACTAAGTTCTGGATAGTTTAAATTTATGGTTGCTGTCAACGCACACTACCACTAAATGGAACCTAAATCTACGACATATTTCACAGGCAAAGTGCCATTTTAAGTCATTTTGCTAAAGTCATGACCCCATACATGGTAAGAGGGTCAAGCTGTGGCTTGTGTTTTCTGTCCCCTCTCTCGTTGAGAGCATTATACATGCTGATTATTGCATGCTTATAGGATAAGCTGCCAATCAGGCATAAGATGTCTAAGAGCACAAATTCTGGGCACACACACACTAGAAATGTACGGACAGTTCCTCAACCCAACATAAGCTTTTGATACATATTTTGCTCGTGAGTCAGCTTGAGCCCAGGTGCTCTAACTCACAGCTAGCATTGGCTAAGATGCTACTCAAATTAGTCTTCATCGGTTCATCGATTGAACACTATTTTGCATAAGGGATATGAGACAAACATGCTAAGAGCCGTTGTCAGGCCAGGGGCAAGGCCCAACTACTGGCATTCTTTGGGTGATTGTTTTCAAGATATACTCACAACAACTGATCTCTACAAGAAATTATAGATGCAGCAATCAGTTGCGACAGCATGGCTGTCCATAAGAGCTCGGCAGTTCAATTGTGTGGGTCTCCTGCTCTCTCTATAGCACTACGGTGTGTCTATGGACACACTGTTTTGGGATAAGACCCGACAGGTGATTGTTACATCACCCCATAGGCATTAGGGATCAAAGTTTGATCTGCATTGAGGATCATAGTTGATCTCTCCCAGTTATACTTTCAAGAAAAGAATTCCGCAATCTACCAAACGTGGTAGCAGACGGACACACTTTTCAAGTTGATTCCCATCATTTTGAACACGGTTGACTATGTTGGTTACCATTATCTGCTAGTTGAGCAGTTTCTACAAAGAGTCTTACCAAGGGGTTGACTACGTAGATTCTAATCCACGGGCTTGGATTGCAAAGGCAACACCCAGGGTTCCCAGTGCAATGCTGTTTGTTTTTTCAACTAAGGGGACGTGCTCCTCTCCATTTGAATCCAGGTAAGTGTACATTACGTTCAAATCTCCAGGTACACATCCATTGATTTGGTGTTATTCTATTTTCAGTATGCTTTGCTCGGTTTTTCAAGACGTATAAGTACGCTTGAATGTTACAGAGCCATGCCAAGGGCATGTCGGCACAAAGTATTT
This sequence comes from Adiantum capillus-veneris, assembly GCF_014529385.1. Classification (NCBI taxonomy): domain Eukaryota; kingdom Viridiplantae; phylum Streptophyta; class Polypodiopsida; order Polypodiales; family Pteridaceae; genus Adiantum; species Adiantum capillus-veneris. The sequence continues at coordinate 86,402,192 of NC_140958.1, read as the reverse complement.
TGGGCCAAGTGTCCAATCTATCTTTTTGCTTTATGCTGTTACGAACCTACTTGTAGGGTTCAATTTGGCACATGTTGTCACATGGGATACAACATGGTCTTCGTACTCAAGGAGTTCGGTTTAGCCAGTGTGGAGCAAGGTTAATGAGGGTCCCTCTCACTTCCGTTGTAGAGTGTTTGCAGTTACCTCCACACACAAGTACATCTTGTACTTGAAGGATGTTTTTTTTAACGCATCCTTACATGAGACATATTCCACATGTGGAGAATATGAATCTCTGGATTGCTGACACTGGAGCCATTATTTCAATTATGTGTCACGACAAAGTCCCTAGGTGTTGGTCACATTTGTTTTCTAGACCATTTTTTAGCACGACGTATCAGGAGCAATTTCATGGCCAGAAATTGTCGGATACTCAGAATGACTTGTTAAGGTACAAGTACTACTGAACAACGTTACAGATGGTTGTTTATACATATAGCAAGGCTATAAGTTGTTAATGAAAAGTTTTATTGTCTGTACCTAGAAGTGATCAATGTTTCACCTTTTATTGTGACTCACACGTTTCAGCAAGGCTTGCAAAAGGTTGCAACTAAAAGTATTTAGTTTCTTTTTAGAAGTATTTACATGTGCGCTAGGCGCATCACATTTGCCATCAGTATTGGCAAGGACCATTATAGATATACAGGTTCGGGTTAGTTTTTGCTAAGTGCATGCACACTAGGTGTTATGGGCCCTAGGGTTTAGCAAAGGTTGATTTGGAACGGCATGTATATTCCTCAGGTTGTTGCTTATGAAGCATTTTGCACTCTATGTGCATTATCTCTATGAGATTACTTTTGGGTCTACTAATCACCAATAGAGGTCATGGCTCGGTTTGGGCGTTTGTAGATTTTTTCAAGTTAACCACGATGGTTATACACTATTGTGCTTCCCCGTTTACCAGTCATCTGGGACGACTGTTTGTAAACCGTGAGGAAAACACACCTCAGTATTGTCAGTCATCCAAGGGGATAGGCAGATTACAAACAGTAATCTTGTGCTAAAGGATCTGTTAAGAGCATACGTTAGCACAACACACTTTTGAATAGATGATTTTCTCCCTATTCTACAATTTGCTTAAGTACGGTTTTCGACTTTGAACACCTGTTGTGGTGGGGTTGGAGATTGTGTCAATACTTTCATACGTCAAGGACTTACCAGGCGTGCTGACAAAGTATGTTGGCAAGTAACCTTCATTAGGGATGAACATGTAGTTCTTTGTGTTCCAAACTATTCAGAATTCTAAAACGAGGACACTCCCTATCTACGAACTTTTCAAGATACTCAGGCGAGTAGGAAATCTTGCTCACAACTACATGGAAAGTTACGCCAAGGTTTCCTTGCATTATTCCAATACCTTCAGAAGATCTGAAAACTGGTTATGCCTTTAGACAACTCTTAGTTGTGGTTACTCCTTTACAATACTCAAGTGAGTTATAAATGGAGTTACCATTTAAACCCAAGTGACTCTTAGTTGTGGTTACTCCTTTACAGCACTCAAGTGAGTTATAAATGGAGTCACCTTTAGACCCAAGTGGTTGCAAACGGACAACAATGTTAAAAATCAAGATGTTGCTCTTGGTTACATATGCTAAACCAAATTGTCTTATTTAATCTTCTCTTATGGCAAGTTTTGGATTTTGAAAAGGTTATGTCATGCCAATTGCTGTGACTTTGCTTGTCGTCTCGCAGGTGATGGTCATCCTAAAGGTGGAAAGAAAAATACTGTGGTGCAGTGGAAGTGTGTAGTTGAGAACAAATTGTTTTTGTCAATAGATCTTAATGTTTATGTTTTGATGTTTATAAGAGGATTGATGTAATGGAATTGCAACTTGTTTGGTCCATTGATTTGTTTTTTAGATTCTTGTTTGTCAAGAGTGGTTTTTGATCGTAAAAAAATCCACGCTTTTGATGTGTTGAATTCGCATCAACAAATTCATCAAATTTGCTTTGCGACGAATTTGCTTTGATTTTGGTGATTAGTTAATTTTGGCCGTAATTAATCCATGCTTTTGATGTACTGAATTTGCTTTGGTGATTGTGTACATTCTGAGTCGTTTTGTTAATTTTGGTGATCGTGTGTAAGCATATTCGCCATTTTGCTGCCCGCCTTAATGCTAGATAAGTTGGCGAGTGTGTAAAGTGTTGTGCCATTTAGGTGCCCACTATGTTTAACTGGTTGGCATGTTATGGGCGGTCACCATTTTTATTTAGGCTGTGTGTAAACACCCTAAAAGTAGAGGCTGCGTGCCTCGTCTATAAGTGACACGGGAAGGGAGACAAGGGATTGACAATAGGGGCTCCTTATCGGCGGCGCGAATGATTTGGACCGTCGGATCGAGGCAACTGGGGGGGGGGGGGGGGGGGGGGGGGGGGGGGGGGGGGGGGTAGGGTTTTATACACCCAAGCTCGCCATATGAGCAACGACGCGCGTCAACGTAGGTGGATAGGGCACGGGCCTGTGGGTGGGAGGTCGTGGGTTCGAAGGCTTGAGGCGACGCAGGAAGGCCTATTTTGTTTTCATTGAGATGGATCAACGGCCGATTAGACCTTAGCCGTTGATCCCTTGTCTCCCCCGTGACACTTATAGACAAGGGAGTGCGTGCCACGACACTATAGGGCACGGGTAGAAAGAGATGGGATCGGCGGCGCAGGTAGAAAGGGGAAATCTTGAGGAGGATTGAGGGTGGTAAAAAATGGGCGCCCATCGCGGACATGGAGACTCGAACCCTCGCCACCACAATGAGAGCCCAATGCACTAACTGCTATGCCCGCAAGATAGGGACATTGCCATATGGGCAAACCATATAATGATAAATAAACTTGGACGGCCCCCCTGGGCCCTGCTTGTCCAAGTTTACTTTTTAGTGTTCTGGTTTACCCGAACATCCTACGGTTGCACGTATCTCGATCTCTGTGTCCTAGCTTCGCTGTCGTGGATTCAACTGCTTGGGCTTCATTAAATGGCCCCTGCCCTATAGTGCTGAGGGAGTGCGCGTGAGCACCAATTTGGAAGAGGATTTGACTTGGACGATGCAGACAAAGGCATGGCAGACCTTGAGCTTTTGAAGGGAGGGCAAGTGACCAAGGTGGCTAGAGCGCCGAAAAACAAGGCGAGAAAGGCGAGTATGTCCTCTGATTCCTCTCTGTCTCTGATTCTCGCGATGAAAAGTTCAAAGTTTCTCTCACATCACACTCCCTCTTGTTCAAAACTAGAATCCCGCTTCTTTTCTCTCACAATACACCTTGCCAGCGTGTACAATGGGCACAAAATGGGTCCAGACTCCAGTGTTGCTTCTCTCTCTCTCTCTCTCTCTTCAAAGTTCAGGGCCCAGGCTCTCATCTGCAAGAGCCTTGATGACACCTGGAGATGGCGACGAAGTGCATGTGCACCATCCAAGCTGACGTTGCCCGGTTAGGCTTGCACCGGCCAAGCGCAGCAAATGCCACCTTCCTCTACATTCTCTGGGCCCACGGGCCACAACACTCTCTATCTGGATTCTGCACGCACAGAGTGACACAGGATCAGATTGTTCTCTGAATCTACCTGTGTGTGTGTAGCATGCTCATTTAAGCTGCCGCTGCTCTTCCTTGCAGCCTGCTTGCCGGATCTGGCAGCATGGCGTCTCCTTCTGAAAGCCATTCCCGCCCTTCCGCTCTCTACTCGACGAAGCGCCTACAAAGCTTCAGGTGCTCAGAGAGAGAGAGAGAGAGAGAGAGAGAGAGAGAGAGAGAGAGAGCGCTATTAACGCAGCTTTATGTTGCTGTTTTCAATCATCGTGTCTGCATATCTCTTCGCTTAAATTTGAGATTAGGACGGTAGTAGTTATCATTTGATTTTCGCATCTCTGCATTCAGGCGGCCTGGCAAGGAAGGAGGTGCTCGACATGTCCCCGTTGAGGATGCCGCAAAGGTGGGCAAGACTTCCTTGGACAGATTACAAGTGCTCATTCCCAGCTTCAAGAGTGTCAGCGAAGAGGACTCACAGGGTGGCATCGTGAAGGGCCAACAGAAGGTTGAAAAGGAGAAGACCTTGGTGCTCTCTGCAGGCCGGCAATCTGCCTGCGGAGCGCACAACTTGTCTGCTGAGGAGAAGGAGCATGGTGATGGAGACGATATTAATTTCAATCACAGTATGTACCCTTCTTCTTTCGGCATCCATGTTGAAGACAGTGGTGCCGATGGCCGCTCTGTGGTCACCTCGATGCAGGCATGCTCTCCTCTTCTCTTCTTGGCCAAACTTCTCTCCATGTTTTGTCGTTTCTTCCATATATCACTTCCTAAGCAGAGCCATGGCAAGCGGATTGCTGCAGGCAAGGTACGGCCTCCATATCCATGTCTAGTCTATTGGTGAATGAGGGCAGTACTGTTGAAAACGATGGCTGTTTTGTTTTGTCTGTGTGTAGGATGTGCTCGCTACCTACCATGAATCGATTTTGTATGGCAAGGTGGCCCTTTCTACAAGAGTGAGAGCTGGTCTCCGTGGTCCTCTGCTGAGCTCGATCTTCCTGTTGGTAATGTAAACCTGATCGTTGTATTAATTATGACCAAGCGTCGAAACTCATTCTATCTAATGTGATAAATTGCTCAATCACACAATTGATTGCTATCAAGCGTCCTTTGTGGTCTAATGATTGAGCACTACTGAACATAATTTAGCTAGCAAAGATAATCAACAGACTTTTTTTTTTTTCAATCATTAAACCTTGATTAGTGTGATGAAGGCCATGCTTAAGGACAGCTGAAGAGTAGCAGACTGACAAAGATAAACTACAATTTGTGACTTTTGCAGCTAGAGTGCATTGCTGCTTCCTTGTTACTGGCACTCTACGTGCGCACAACGTGCGTTTGAATTTGTTCTCTCTAATTGTTGCCTTCATTTTATTCATTGTCTTACACTTTATTCATTGTCTTACATTTTATTCATTGTCTTACTGGTTCTCAAACTTCATCAACGTTGGTAATCTGCAGGTACACGGCAGGAAACCCTAAATGGATTACCAAAGTCCAGTTTTGCTGCAGTTTCTTCTTTTTGTTGGATTATATCATCAAGCTTTACAGGCAAGCGAATCACTTTCGGTCATTGTGTACGTATGAGAGAGAGAGAGAGAGAGAGAGAGAGAGAGAGAGAGAGAGAGAGGGGTTTGATCAAAGCTTGTTCAGCCAAGAAACCTCAAGCTTGGATGACAAGAAACCAAATCCATCTCAAATTTTACAGAGGGTAGTTATAATTTTATTTGGCATTAAACGGGCTGAATAAATTAGGTTTCTGGAGCGTTGGTGAGACTTCTTTTACTTTTGGGCTGTGGCAGTAACTTTGATTTTTAGATGCTTGCAATGCATGCGTTACCTGTTTGTCTTTGATAATAAGACGAATGGGAGGGAAGCCATGAGACTAATTGATAAACAACAACAAACCCCCCCCCCCCCCCCCCCCCCCCCCCCCCCCCCCCCCCCCCCCCTCTCTCTCTCTCTCTCTCTCTCTTCCTTCGCCCCTTCCTCCCGAGGGGCCTAAACTAAGAGAAGAAGCAGAAGTAGCAGAAGAAGTTTTACTGACTTACAAAGTCTTGCCGTGTGGCCTAATTCTAAAAGAAGTTCCCACCAATTCCCACCAACTTATGGGACCCCGCCGATGGGGCTCAAGTGACTAAGACTAAAATAAAGTAAGACACACACACAAAAACAAGTGATAATGTGGCAGTGGTACGGACACTCTGCAAATCACATTGATTGATGACGTTGGAGAGGGAGAATGGGGGAACACACCCGGCACAAACACAAGGGCCTCTCTATAGCTTAGGGGATCCACAACACCCCTATTCTCTCAGAAAACACCTTCAAAGAAACAATCGACACTAGCAGACCACCGCCTGCTCGATCTCCATTGCCATGGCCTGTCTCCACCCTTACACACACACACAGCAACTCAATCTCACTCTCAGACAACACACCGTCGGTTCGGGGGGGGACACACACTTCCACACGTGGCAATTGCCCGTGAGCTGCCCCAAAAAACTCATTACCCTTTGTAAAAAAACCTTCTTGCCTTGCCAGTTTTTGGTCTTCCTTGGTCAAGCTACCACCAATAGCCTACTGACCCGATCTGCAAACTGTAAAGACCCGAGGAAACCCCCTGTTTTCGTCTTCAGATTGCTTGCCTCTTGTCCCACTTTGAGATTTCCAATGCCGTCATCTGTGGCCGCAAAAAATGCGAAAAAGCATATGCTACTTTCCCCTTGATAGTACCTCCCGACTTCGTCCTGCCACACCTAGCTGATCAAGTGTCCGTTTGACGAATTGTCGATTCGTGCTAGCTCCTCCTGATGAACACTTCCACCGAGAACCTGGGCGAGGCCGAAAAACTGTCAAATGACACATTTTTCAATGCGGTCAGGTGGGCTCAAACCCGACCCCGTGAAAATCTTCAACTAACCATATCTTGCTAACTAGAGCTCCGATTTGCGATCCGGGAAGACACGCATGCTCCACAACTCGAGCTCTACACATGTATGCACTGACATCAGCTCGGACCACCTGTCCCTAGCTGCCCTATCCGTCGGGGATCTGCTACACACTTTACCTTTAAACTGCAATATCTTGAGCATCGGTGCTCCGTTTGACGAGCCGTCTGGACCGGCTTCTAGAGCACACATATCACTACACTATAGCACAAAAAACCCACATCTCGGGCACAGAAGGCCACCAACCTGCTTGGCTCTTTGCAGCACACCTTTGGCCTAAAAAAACACTTCGAGCATACACCTCCGCTATCCTTGGATTGCCTAGGGCCTTGGTACCTGCCCTAGCCTTCTGCACTGTACTCACATGCTGCCTCTGCCTGACATAGACCATCTCCTAGCTCGGATCAACTTTGGTTGCACCAACGTGGCAGATTGTATGAATGTTCGTAATTTGCGCTGTTGGTTGTTGACATGGCAAATTGTACGGATTTTTCGTATTTTATGCTGACTGTTCTAGGGCTAGCTTATGAACTAGATGCTTTTGGGATTTGTAGCTTTTCATGTGAACTGCTTTTGAGAGGCCTAAGGCCTTTAGATATATGGCAAGGGCTCACTATCTGGTAATCTTCCGGGTGAAGGTGTAGATAGGTGACCTTGCTCTTGTATTGAGTTCAAGCAATATAAAGAAATACCGAAAGGGATGCTAGGGCTTGGGGCTAGCGCTCTCTTGGGATGAAACTCTGCCACTCCTTGTTTGCACTCTCTCTCTCTCTCTCTCTCTCTCTCTCTCTCTCTCTCAGTTAAGTTGTTTTGAAGTGCTTAAAAGTTTGTTCAGTCTGTTCTTTTCCGTTGGCATGTGGTGCCTTCCTGTTATAGTGGTATTAGAGCTCCAGTCGTGTGCTTCAAAGTTACCCGGAACGGGAAGGGGGGCCTTTGGAAGTTTCCAGAACAGCCTCCCCCTCAAAAAGGCGGAACGGGAACGGAGGCCGAAACGGTAAGTTTTAAGTATGCTTAAATTAGGTTGGATTTAACCTATATGTTAGTAGAGAGCCATGTACACCCATTAGTCAAAGAGAATCCTATTTAGGTATGCTATGCAATGATTCTTCGGTCGTAAGGCTTACCCGCGATTGCGCAATACACAATACATGAATTGGCATCATCTTGCATCTTGATTCTTCATAAAAAGAACATTAACTCAAAGTTGAAGAATAGAGTCCAAACTCCACACGAAAGTTTGGAACAAAAAGATGATAGATCATAGATTATAAAGATGGCTTACAAGGCCATCCAAGGCGCTACAAAAAAGACATGTAGAGGCTAGAGTGCTAAATAACAGTTGCATAGTTTTTTCATGCGGCAACCATGCGTCTCACTCGGGCGGGTATGGAAGCTTGATATAAGCCCGATTCAGACCCCCCCAAGATTCCATACGTGGAATACCATACGGCACTAAAATATTAGTGTATATATATATATATCTCATAACAAATAGCAATTAAAATTAAAACACTAGACCCTAGAGAGTAGCACATTTGATTAAAAAGAGGACATTTCTTATTTCAAACGTGAAGGTGATGTTATTGTATTTGGGGATATGAATGCTCGCATTTTCTTGCCACCACAAGATGGAGGAAATCTTGGTGCAATCAATTTGGGCATCGGCTGTCCCAAATGATCCTTGCATATTCCTGTAAAATGCAAGCTGATCCTTGATTTTGCGTTGCATGTCACGATCAGAGTGAAGCTTCTTCAAGATGATATTCCAATGTGTTTACCTCCGAATCATGCTCTTGCTCTGCACCTTGGAACTCTAGGTCCACACAAAAGCTGCACCATGAAGAGATGAACTATAGGCATTCCACTTGCTACTGCAAAGGTCTTTGATTTCTTCGAGCCTATCTGGGTCCTTCTTCTGCTCTTCAAGGGCCTCAACCATGCGATCCATTGCTTCATAGACCTTGCCAATGCAAGGTTGCATACCATCCATCACTCTAAGCAAGTGGATCACTGGTTTCACCATATACTCTTTAGGGACTCCCAAAACGCAGGATCCTCCACCTTCCCTGTACAAATGATCCCTGCGACTGTACTTGCATGGGTAGTCTCAACAAACTCTGTACTAATGAAGAGCTGCCGCATTGCACTTTGACACTCTACAAAGCGGCTTATCATTAAATAGTTGTAGGCGAAGCGTGTTTCAAAAAACTTTAGAAGCACTTTGTCCCTCGATCGCTTCAAGAACTCGGCTCGAAGTATGTTGTGGTTGTTGATGAAAGCAACCACCTTGGACGTGGATGCAATGAGATGCTCTATCCAAGGTAGTTTGTTGAAATTCTTCAAGAGGTTGTTAAGGCAAAGTGCCATGCAAAAGGACACCGTGATGTGAGGATAAGCGCCTTCCAAAATAGCTCCGACTGCCCTGTTTGATGCCTCCCCATTGGTGACTAGACCTATCACAAGGTCTGACCCAATGGTCTCTACGGCCGAGGCCCACTCACCCGCAAGGATTTCTGTTGGTTTCCTTGTCTCCGTGGCGTCATGGGAGTGGGCAAAATATATCTCTCCTTTGAAATAGGCAACAATGCCATGGATGGACCTCCTCCTTGTGTCGCTCCATCCATCCGCAATGAGGGTCACGCCATACTTCGTCCATTGCCTCTTCATGTTGAGCCACAACGGCCTCTCTCTATTGAGTAGAGTAGTGCGGAGGGTCTCGAAGAGGGCGGCACATTGCGTGCCCCATACTCTCCAATCCTCGTGCACATTGTCTTGAAGTACTCCGACCTACACAGTGCACACAAGAGGTATTAGGATTTACAATTTAGATGAGGATGAGAATTAAGATGGAAAATCATGAGAGAATGATAGTCTTACCGAGCCTCTATGAAGGGGATGTGATCATGATAGAAAAAGCGTGCAACACTTGCTTCCACATCCTCCTTTCTATTTGGATCCCAAGTGGAATGTAAGGTGCGTTGGTGAGGTTTGGGAGTGGAGACTGGAGTAGTATTGGTCATTGAAAATGGCAATCGAAATGATGTAGCCCCCGTCTCCGCCGTTGCCGCATTACTATCACCATCGATCGATGAAGAAGGTGTAGAAGAGAGAAAGACCAAGTAGTTGGGGTCGATTGCGGGATGCTTCGGCTTGGCCGCGTCTTTCTTCTCTTTGTTGGCTTCGATGGCGGCATCCTTGGCTTCGAATACCTTCAACAATTGCTCGTTGACTGCCTTGCATATTGTTACTTGTTGTCCCTCTAGCTTAAGGAGGTGAGCACGTACTTTAGTTGTGCCGGATTGCCGTTCATAGCCTCATAGTTTACACTTCCATTCACGTGCACCACCGGCCTTTCCCAACACTTGAGAATGCATTTCGTCCCACCATGAAGCTTTGTCCTTCTTCTTCTTCGTGCCCAAGGACACACATTCACTTGATGCGGAAGCTTGGGCCATGATGAGAGAGAGAGAGAGAGAGAGAGAGAGAGAGAGAGAGAGAGAGAGAGAGAGAGAGAGAGAGAGAGAGAGAGAGAGAGAGAGAGAGAGAGAGAGAGAGAGAGAGAGAATGAAATGAAATGTTATATTAACGTCTTCAAAAGGCCAGAGTGACCTATGAGACCAAACTGATACAAAAGTGGTGAATCTGTTACAATGTCTGAAAAGTGTGAGTGTGAAAACAAATGCGAAAAACTAAATACAAAGTATTAGATAAACTTCTTAAGAGCATTCTGGGTGTCTGGCTAGAATGCTTCTAATCCTTTGTTGTAGTCTCCTCCGATAAAGTGTGCTTCTGCATCTCGGTCGTGGTCGTCTCGATTTACTAAGCTCAATCGCCTTGTCAATGAGGGTGCCTTTGGTATGAATGTGGGTACTCCTTTGTGCTCGCTGCTGGCCTCTTGCTTCTCCTTTCATTCCTGCTTCTCTCGATCCGAAGAAATCTGTGATCTGCCTCTGAGGTTGTAGTGCTCTTTGTCTTCTCATTAGATTATCCCTCTGCCGATGTAGTTCCAGTAGGTACAGGCCTAAGCACCTTTGATCTTGGTATTGCATGACTCTATCTAGAGGTCCAAAGCTTTCTTTAAAGGCAATGAAAACGCCCGCGTATCTCATAGTATACGGTGCAATGGCATATGTAGTGTAACTCTGTCTCCGGCTCCATTCCGCATAACTTGCAAATTTTGCTCTCATGTGGGATTTCCCCAAATCTGCCAAATTCAATTTCCAACTGGTGTGAGGATGTACGAATCTGACCAATAGCACATCTCAAACCATGAGACAGGTGGGTATCCATGTAGCTCGGGCGAATCACAAAACCATCTTCAGATAGTTGTAGGAAGTTTTCTTTGTAGTCGGCCATCTTCGTGCCCAATTCTTGTGTAGGGTCTACCCATGTCCTCTTAGTGTCCAACTGTATAAGATCCTGGCGGATGATTTTATTAATCTCCGTTCGTGTGATTGCCAGTGATGGAGCCTCAAGAGAGTATTGGAAGGGGGGTAATCTTTCCATACTGAACCCGTGTCTCTAAAACCACGAGGACAGTTGCGCCATACCAGCATGATGCATCTCCTTTCATTGCTAATTGTCGAGAGGATTCGAGGGCCAATCCAGTATATTGGCAATTATTTGTATCCCATAAACCATGTATAGAGGACACTGATCTGGTAAGAGCTTCAATTTCTATCGGAGGGGCAGCTAGTTCCGCTTGGGTAATCGTGTGTGGTACGGAGGCCTTGGCTCTAATCATTCGGGAAATCATAGATACCAAAGGTCTCTCCATTGACTTCCAATTATCCTGATCCACAGATGGTCCCCAAATCTGAACCCCATAAAGCATAGCCGAAGCCACCGCAGTATCAAAGAGCCAAAGTTTTGTTCGTGGTTCTTGAAACTGCACTTGTGAACACATCCTCTCCAACCCTCCCAAGGCCGCAGAGGCTTTGGACAATCTAGCATCCCCTGCTTTCTTAAGAGTAAACTTCGGTCCTGTAAATACCACACCAAGGTATGTGTATGCATCTGTGTACTCTATTGTATCCTGGCCATATGCAAATGTAGGTGCCGATCTCCTAACCCACTGCGGTGTGGTGTTAAACACCATAACTATGGTTTTACCCAAATTTACCGATAGTCCGCTGTCTTCCGTGAATTTATGTAATACATCTAGTTGCCTCTGCATTCCATCTGGTGATTCTGCTATCAATACAATATCATCTGCATACAACAACAGAGGGATCCATGATCCTGCAAGTTGAGCACCTTTGTCACCCTCTCTATCATTGTAATCTAATACCTCATCTATATACATACCAAATAAAGTAGGGGACAATGGGCATCCTTGCTTTACTCCAACGGTGGAATGAACAATGTCGGAATCCCCTTCTGGAGTGCGTACATAACCAGTTACTCACCCGTATAAGGCCATGATCCCCCAAATAATCTTTTTGGGGACCCCTAACTCTTGCATTTTGCGCATCAATCTGGCCCTTGTTACTGTATCAAAAGCTTTCCGAAATTCACAAAGCAACAATACATCCTTCTCCCGCTTGCTCTTCCTTCCTCAATAATGGCTCTGAGCGTAAGAATATGATCTAGAGTGGAATAACCCCTCCTGAATCCAGCTTGTCTTGTTGCCCTTATGCCCTCATTCTCTGCCCATCTACTCAATTTTTGTTCCAGAATGGATGCATACAGTCGGGTCAATGTGTGGCTCGGCTGCCCACATCCTATTATAGATCTTTTCCACATAGACTGAATCAGTCTTTGGCGTGAAAGTATATCTTGTGTGTGTCTTCTTCCTTTGTACTTGAGAGGCATTGTATTGGAAGGAAATTGATAAGGTCAAGAGAGCATGATCCACTGCAATCCCAACCGGTCTGGGACCCACCTTAAAGTCCTCGATACTAGAAATAAAGCTTGGTGAAGTCATGACATAATCCACTGTACTGGCCCCATGCCTGTGCGGGAAGCATGTGAATCCCCCAGATAAAGGGAAATTCTCTAGACCATTAAGTATGGCCAAACCATGTGTAGTTGCCATTTCCATGAGATGTCTCCCATATTCAATGTGTTCTTTATCCTGTGAGTTTCTAGTAAGCCCCTCCTGTGATAAATCCACTTCTTTGAGTATTTCCTCAGAAGTATCATAGAATACTGCTTGAGAGTTGGCCGTTCTGGCATTAAAGTCTCCTAAGAGAACGATGTCTCCATCTGTAGAGAACTCCCATATGTCATTATTCAATATGGAGAAAGGGGACTGTCCTTTAGGTGAGGAGTAGACTGATGTACTTGGAGGGAAGTAGCATATATCGATATATAGAAATCTACCTTTCTCGGCTCTCATTCTCACTCACATATACCTTGCTTGTTCATCTTTCTTGATAATCTGTAGTAGTGGTTTCAGCTCCTCCTTAAATAAGATTGCTACTCCTCCTGAACCCCGGCTACCTCGTAGAGATCTCGTGTTTGGTCGACCAGCTGTTTCCCATAAATACTCCTTCACATGTGGCATAAGCTGTCCCGGTATCTAGTGTGTCTCTGAGTAGAAAACTATGTCTCTGTCCCTAAAGCTGTCTTCAAAGGCACCTACATCTAGCCTATATGATCCATTACAATTCCACGCCGCTATCCGGAGCGTCGCCCCATAGGTCTCGCACCGTCATGATGAGCGCTTTTCCAGAACCACTACTTTCCCTCCTCTATAAAAGGCGATTTTCCCCTTTTCTCTTGCTGCCCTGATCTCTGGCATCAACTCTTGCATGTCATTATTCAATATGGATAAAGGGGACTGTCCTTTAGGTGAGGAGTAGACTGATGTACTTGGAGGGAAGTAGCATATAGCGATATATAGAAATCTACCTGTCTCGGCTCTCATTCTCACCCACATATACCTTGCTTGCTCATCTTTCCTGATGATCTCTAGTAGTGGTTTCAGCTCTTCTTTAAATAAGACTGCTACTCCTCCTGAACCCCGGCTACCCTGTAGAGATCTTTTGTCTGGTCGACCAGCTGTTTCCCATAAATAACCCCACATGTGGCATACGCTGTCCCTGTATCTGGTGTGTCTCTGAGTAGAATACTATGTCTCTGTCCCTAAAGCTGTCTTCAAAGGCACCTACACCTAGCCTATATGATCCATTACAATTCCACGCCGCTATCCGGAGCGTCGCCCCATAGGTCTCGCACCGTCATGATGAGTGCTTTTCCAGAACCACTACTTTCCCTCCTCTATAAAAGGGGATTTTCCCCTTTTCTCTTGCTGCCCTGATCTCTGGCATCAACTCTTGCATGTGTGCCACTTGTGCCAATGTAAGGTCATCTCCCAGGGTCTGGGTACAAAAAGTACAAAGGACTGAAAAGAAAATAGTGGGTAGGGGTGGGGTGAAAGCTGATACAAAGCGTGAGCTGATACATTGGAGCTCTCTTGACAGTCGAGGCATCAGAGAGAGAGAGAGAGAGAGAGAGAGAGAGAGAGAGAGAGAGAGGCAATTGAGATCCTCGTTCTTTCTTACAATGCAGTGCTCCAGTCCGTTTGTATTACGCTCTCTCCATAAATGGCATTATCGATTTCATAAGCACTTTTCCTATATACTTCACACTCAGGTGCACTATATAATTCCACAGCCCAATTATTTACAACTGTAAGTTGCTTCATATGTCCACAACTACTTATTAATAGTTATTGTGGATGTGCTTGACAAGGTCGTGATGGTGATGTTTTACTGGCAGTGGAATTATGACAGACGCAGCAATACCTGAGGTTTTTTTGGTTTTTCGGCTTCTAAGGTGAGTTAAAGAATTCAAGATTTATGCATAGGTGGCTATTATGATGAAAAAACCTTTTGCTTGGACTCCTCAATCAATGCCCAATGCTAGCTTGCTGTGTGAGTGATTACAGCATAAAGTGCATACAGTGTTATTGATTGCAGAGTGCATAATACATGACCTCGAGGCTCAAAAAGAGTAAAAGCGCTGCCTAAATATTTTATGTTTCCAAAAATTTCTAGGGTTCTGTTTGGCCTTTGCTTTGCTACAATGTATCGTGAGTGAAATGCAATGGTACTTTGAGCTGGTAAAGGATGACTTGGTGCACCAGTAAAAAGACCATGCTTCTTGGACTTTCGACGTGTTGAGGTCCAGGTCCATATTATGAAGTACTTTTGAATAGGTGACTGATCAACGTTAATACATGACAGAAACTTTGAGAATTTCCATCTGCATGTTGGCTCCAGAAGCTGGCCTTACGCATCAATTGCTATCTTCACCCTTGTTTATTAGTTCACGGTTTACATACTTATGTTTTCTCGATAGAAACCCTTCTGCAAAGCATTCATGTAAATCGATTTTGGCCATGTTCATTGTGAAGGCTAACTTTTTGGATGTAAGATATGCTGGTGGTGTGCAACTGAGTATTTGTTTTTGTGACAGGGCTGTGCCATTCTTGTCATCTTGGGTGTTGTCAGGGGGGGCAGTGGCACAAGAGATCTGCCTGCTCATTACCTACGCTTTTGGTGTTTGTGAGTAAATCCTGAGACAATTAGCTGTCACTGCTCTGTTTTTGTGCTTTGTAAGTATGCTGTTATAAGTTCTTTCTTTCAACTTCCCTCTGAGTAGTCTAGGAATCCTTCTGATCGCTTGTTGATGGGGCAACTAATCAGCTAACTTTAACACTAACTGAAAGTAGACAAAACACTAATGAAATACTCGACACATACTGAGAATGCCTACCTGAAAACGGTTTTATTGCTATGAAAGATAAATCACTACATGAGTTTATCTACAAGATCATAAGGGTAGTTGTGACTGGTAGGTGTGTTAGGAGTTGGTGGGGAGTTGTGATTGGAGTAGCCCCAATCAAGCTGGGTGGGTTAACCTATTTTCTAAATTACAACAAGATAATTCACCCTTGCATGATATTTTCATTAGATGCTACGATTTCAGATTCTCCACCAGATTGGTGTGC
Organism: Adiantum capillus-veneris; assembly: GCF_014529385.1. Classification (NCBI taxonomy): domain Eukaryota; kingdom Viridiplantae; phylum Streptophyta; class Polypodiopsida; order Polypodiales; family Pteridaceae; genus Adiantum; species Adiantum capillus-veneris. The sequence continues at coordinate 86,386,730 of NC_140958.1, read as the reverse complement.
TCCAGGTACTATGCGGTGGTCTTCATGGTTGCAAAAAATTGAGGTTGGAGTACTTTTGATAGGAGTTGGTGGGTAGTTGTGATCGGAGTACTTTTATGTAGCTGGGTAGGTTAACCTATTTTCTAAATTACAACAAGATAATTCACCCTCGCATGATTTTTCCATTAGATGCTGCGATTTTGGGTTCCACACTAGATTGGTGTGCTCTTTCCGGTGGTCCAAAAAGTTGAGACAAATCGAGCTCTTTTACAAATGAACTATGCCTTGATGTCCTCAGTTGCCAAAGATAGAATACCTTTTTCAATTGAGGAGGCACTTTCACAACCGAAGTGGAAGGAGGCCATGCCAAAAGAGCTCGAATCCATCAAGACAAGGCCACGCGGAAGGTCATTGTGTCAAAGGTCTACAAGACCAAGTACAAATTGGATGGTTCATTGGATAATCATAAGGGTCGTAATATTCCTCTGGTATAGGTGGGCTCTAAAGTTTTCTGTGAAGCTTGCTGATTTGACTGCCAAGTCCTTGCTCTAAAGAAGTCAGTGATCTCCCTCTGTGAATGTCTCCCATTGCTTGATCTCCTCAAGAGACTCTTCCTGTGTCTGTGCAGCTCTAGCAAAAACATGTGGCATCTCTGATCTTGATATCTCATCAACGGTCCAAAGCCCTCTTTGAATAGACAATGAAAGCGGCCTTGTACCCATAGTTACTTGGAACAGGAAATTGGAACAGGGAACGCGGAACGGCAACATGCATGAAATGCCATTCCCTGTTTCCGATACTCACGTCCGAAACATGGACGGGGGTTTGGAATGGGAAATTAGGATGGGAATGGGGAACGGAGACCTGAAAATGGCCATTCCTTGAAACTATGCTCGTATCTCATAATATACGGGACAATGACAAATGTGATGTAACTCTGCCTCTGGCTCTATATGACACAATTGGCATATCCTGGCTGTTGCTGATATTCTCCTAAATTTGCTAGTCTCAATCTCTAGCTGATGCGATGATGTGTGCATCTGACCAATAGCACATTGTATCCCATGGGATAAATGAGTGTCCATATAGGCCGGTCTGATAACATATTTATCCTTTGTTAGTTGGAGAAGGTGCTCTCTATAGAAAGCCATCTTCATGCCCAACTCTTGTGTCGGCTACCGGTATGCTTTTAGAAAAGCACACGCTTGAAGCTTTGATAACACTGTAATCACTTCTGGCGAGTGATCGGACGGAAAGACAGATAGAGCGGCAATCTACATACTTTAACATTTCAAACACTTAATATTTGAGAGAGACGACACGGCGCGGCGGAGTTCCGAGCCAAGACGCGTTGGCCCCAAAGATTGGCATGATGGAGCTGATGGTTATAATGCCTTGTGGGTGACTACCATGGGTCTATACCTTGCACTTTCCTTTAAGGGTGAATCTGGGCTTATGTTGGATTCATCTAGGTATATACCCCTTTCGGTATTTCTTTATTATTGATTCAAGTGGGTACAGCTCGCGATGGAACTAGCTCTTCAAGCTCTGCTTGCAGATGCCTTGAAGACTGGCCCATAGGGCACTTATAAAGAGTACATGGGTTGCTAAAAGCAGAGCCCCAAAAGCATAGGTTCTAAAAGTACTTAACTCAAAAAGCAACTGCTCCAAAAGCTAGCGCTCTGGCTGCTGTGAATCAGGGCCGCAAAACGCTGGAATCCGTACAAGTGCCTCGTGCCAGTCGCTTAGTGCAAAAAGCGGAAATTCCATATAGTCAGCTACATGTCATCAGCCAACGTATTTTGCGGGATTTCCATATAGTAGTCTGCCATGTCAGCACTTCAGCATAATTTGCGGGGGTCCGTACGATCGCCACATCATCAGCTTGTCTCACCATGTGGGCCATTTTAAGGTTTTGGATTCATTGGAATGGAGTGCTTAGCTTGATGAGTTGGAAGATGTAAAGAGGGAGCTCATCAATGAAGAAGGCTTATTGAAACCATGTGGAACTAATGAACTTACCTTAACACTAACTGAAAGTAGACAAGACGCTAATGAAATACTCAAGACTCAAGCTGAGAAGACCAAGAGAAATGAGAACACTTGAAAACTAATCTCACTGCTATGAAAGACAAATCACTATATGGGTTTATATACATCTTGAGAGAGGGTAGTTGTGATTGGTAGGTGTGATAGGAGTTGGTGCATAGTTGTGATTGGAGTAATTTTATGTAACTTCAATCAAGGTGGGTGGGTACGCAAACCTTTTTCCTGGATTAGAACAATATAATTCACCCTTACATGATATTTCATCACATTTATCATGGCCAATCGGTAAAATACATCAAAGCAGGTTTAAACATTAGGGAAGCTCATTCCACCCCCCTTGGTAGCATGGTAATCGTGAAATGCTTTTTGTGGGTCTGGAGGGTGAGACCCTTCCAGCAAATTAAAAGATTTAGCTTGATCAGGTGAAAAAATACCATTTCTCTAAAAACAAAAGTTGCCATCTATTTTGTAGCCAATATTTGATTCATCTGAATTGTGAAGTTCAATGTGTGACTGTTTAGAATGAATGATCTTGGTGGGGGATTTTCAACAACGTTCGCCTGGACACCAAACACCCATCCCAACAATATCCTAGGCTAGATCCCTCTCCTGACCTGGACATAACAGTGTCTGAGGACCTCAAAGCTTCGTGTCTACAATCAGGTCTCGGGAGATGAACCTGTCTTAATCCAATCGATTCTAGTTTAAATTATGGGTTGCAAGTAGGGTATTTTTCAGATTTAGGGGAAACAATTCAAACAAAAGAGGAGGTTTCCTAGAAGGTAGGGAAAAAGTAGAATCTTCAAGTTTAGAAAAGAATGAATAATAGCTACGTTCCTGTTATTCATATGCTACCATTGAGAAAGCATGTACTATATGAACGACGTTGCATGAGTGCTGTGGCAATTCAATAGTGTTCATCTATCAATAAAAGCAGATAGGGTACAGTCACTTGAATGAGATCATGCCATATTCAGGGCTCGTAGGTCTAACTTGGACCTTGTGTCTGCTACTTCCAGTTTTTTTAGCAGCTGGTATACTGCAATGGGTAGAATGGCGAGCCACTCCCCAATCTGTCAGGGACGCGAATGGCTGCCCCTCCTATGGATGCCTGAGCTTCTTTGAAGCTTTCTACTTTATCATTGTTACGGTGGGTAATCATCAAACCCCATTTTTGCTGTAATATTAGAAGGCGATTGACACAGTGGAAGAATATCTGTCAAGTGAACAGGTTTCCACAGTGGGATATGGTGACATTACCCTAAAGTCAAACTGGGGACGTCTTATTGCCATCCTTGTGATCATAGCTGCTGTTGTTTTCATTCCTGTGGAAGTCAACAAAATCCTTGATCTCGCATCAAGAAAGTACTCTTCATAGCCAAAACTACTCTCTTTCAGCACGTTTCTCTAGCTCAATTCATTTTGTAAAATGTGCATCATTTTGCAGACCTTATGGCGGCAAATATGCAGTCCAGAAAGTTGTGGGATCACGATTCATAATCATGAGCGGAAACATATCCTATCGAGCATTGGAGGACTTCCTCTCTGAGTTCTATCATCCTTCTCATGCCAAAGGTCTCTCATAAGCATGACTACCACTTGATTTTTTGAGTCTGAGTGGTTAGCAGCAATCATTGTTATTAAGAGCAATTGAGTTTTGGTGTGCAGACATGCGAGCTTTTCCGCTTCGATTGGTCATCATGGCTCCTTTCAAACCTTCGTAATGTTATGCTGCCAAATTGATTTTTCTTTGCACATTTGTTTCTCTTGGTTTCCTCTTCAGGGACTCACATGCCATGCCAAAAAAGCACTTATTTTCTTTTGAATTTGACTTCAGATTTGAGATTAAAGTTTTGCTGACAAAGTACAAAGGTCGTGTTGAGTTTATTGAAGGCACCCCATTGAAGGACTCTGATCTTGAACGTGTAAGTGCCAACGTTGCATCGGCTTTCTTTCTGATGGCGGATCATCTTGCACAGGTTAGGCTTACAGATCTGTATTGAAAGCAAAGCATCAGGTGAAACTTGTGAAGGGTAAAAGCTTCCGTGAAATGAGATCAGGATCCAGATGCTGAGGATGCAATGCAAATAATGCGTTCACTGTCAGTGCATCGTTTCTGTGGCTCCAAGGTGCGTTTGATTGTTGAAATGTTGAAACCAGAGAACCAAGATAATCCCATATGGGACGATGCAGATGGTGGAATTGAGATTGTGTGTCCAGAAGCCATCTGTTATCAACTTCTTGCTCGCAGGTGATAAGTCATGTGAATGTTGGACCCCTTTTCGGCTGGATTCTGTTCTTGTTTCACTGCTTTATCTAATGGCCAGTCTTTGTTAATACAATTAGTTATTGAGGAATATGTTTTGCAGTCCAATGCATGTAGTGAACTCTTTTGCAGTTGTCAAGTGAAGGGCCTATCGACGTTTGTTATCAATCTCTTCAAGTCTGGACTGAAATTACGCAATTCACTTCCTGGAAGCTGGATTCAGCAGTACTGCCATGGGCAGCAACAAGAAATTTATCCTGTTATTTTACCCTTATTTTTCTTCGAGAATTATTTGTCTTTTGATGAGGTGAGTAGGTTTCAAGTCGTCTTTTATTAGTCAGTTGTGCAGGCACACTTATGCAAAAACCTATCTAACATCCGCTGCTAACAATTGGCAGGCCGCAGAAATTGTGTATCGTGAATTTGAAATCATTCTGTTCGGTTTGGATATCTTAACTGACGAGGAAACACGCGAAGTGGTACTTTTTCCCAGAAGACGTATACTCATGTCTTCTGACATTGGATTGGTTATTGCTGAAGACCTTGCTATAGCAGAAAAAGTCTCAATGTATGGAAAACATTCTCTGCCATCCTGGGCTACAAACATATACAAATCATGCCACAATGATTTTACTACTTCTCGTGATAGAGGCAATCTATTGATTCATGATGTGAGGCAAAAAAGGTCTAAAACTGATGAATATAGATCTGGTCCAAATTCCTCGGGTTCAGGTAAACGGCGGGAAAAGAATCATCAAGGTAGCTTTGGCCTAATGAGCTCTGGCCACAAAGCCGAGTTACAAACACAGCTGCGCGAGATAGTATGTGCATCAACTTTGGGGCCTAATGGTACTCTTGCACCACTAGAAGAAACACACGATGAGGAAAGCAATCAGCAAACAGGGGATGAGAATCCCAAGGTCTATTCATTGCAAGAAGCTGTGGATCTGATAACTCAGTGGCCGCCTTTGAAACTGGAGAAGCCAGATTACTCAGTTTTAAGGAAAAGAGCTGCCACCATCCGGAAGAACCTGGAAGAAAGAACTATGACATTTGTAAACTTGGACAGGCCTCATGTACTCTTATGTGTACAGGGAAAGTGGCCTATGAATCTATTTTACTTTGTGGAACAATTGCGAACCCCTTTCCTACCCAAACCACCCATTGTGATTATGCATCTTGACACCCCCAATGCCACAGACTGGGGTTGTGTTGGCATGTTTGATGATGTTTATTTTCTTCGTGGGTCCCCAATTTATGAGATTGACCTGTTGCGTGCTGGGGTGCTGCAAGCAGGTAATTTCTGCTCCATTTATGCACCATTCCATGTGTTTGCAATGTAGTATTTTACCTATTGTGCATATAATGGCATTTCTATATGAACCTAATTACACAGAAAGTCCTCAGTTTGCTTGCAGGCTGATCTTATTTGAAGCATATCGAAAGGTATATGTCAGTCAACATACAAAACCATGATGCAAACCCAGTGTACAGACCTTTAAATTAATGTATGCTTGTGCATGCATCATGCATGCTGCATGTTGAATAATGTCGTATTAGCTAACATGCAGATTTCATGTTTTCCTGCAAGATGCATCCAGCTGGTGTGGTGTTGATTGTTTATATTGTAGGCGTGGGTATGCCATATTATCTACCTTCTGATGTAGCTAAACTGTTGATTTAGTGCTCTCTTGTGATTTATTATGGTGGACTCTACTCTGCCTCTGGAGCCATGATAGAAATTCGAAAAAGTTATCTTTGTGCTCGTTTGTGTATGAGTGTGTTGTGTGTGTGGCTGTCTATCGTTGTAATGGACTCAATAATCATACACGAGAAATTAACCGTCAGCTCCATAATGTATTGTTTATATTAACAGATACTAAAGACCCTAGACATCCCCACTAACATCATCAGTTCCCAATAGTAAGCATGTTTCTAGGAATTAACATGTGCTCCCAAGGAAGAAGCCTTTTGAATCTTGGCAAGGTTTCTAAGACCAATGCCACTACTCCTGTGCCTGCTTGTTGAATGTTGGACTGATTGCTTGATTTGTCTTTGTAAGTGGTTTACATGTTCTGGCAAGGTATTTTAAAAATGGAAGAGGATAGTGCTTGTTTCTAAGTGGGAATCATAACTGCAAACAAACTGCTCCTAGAAACTTAAAATGCATTCAATTACTAAAATGCTGGACATGTGGCCATGACAGAAAAGGTAGTACTCTTGTCGCACAGAGGCAGACTTGCAATCGACGAGGATCCAACAAGTGAGGACAATGGTGAGCTTACACCATCATCTCTTGTGCTAGACGTGGACAACGTGATGATCACAGCTACACTGGAGAGATTATTACACCCTGTGAGGGATCGCATCCTGGTGGAGTTGCATCGGGAGATTGAAATTCACTATTTGCGCCCAAAGCTTCGCTTAAATGCAGTATGTTTTGACCCGATGCTCTACAGCCGCAATCGTGCGGGGACTTTTTTATTTGCTCCAGCCTTCATGGAAGGCAAAGGGTTCTGTTCAGCTTCTCTAACTTTCTTGCTGTAAGTTCGACATGAAACTTTGCACAATTGTGGAGCATTAATGTGCATTTCGATGTCGCATGTTATGCAGTGTTCTATGATTAGTTGGGTGCTGGTTATTGGTTGCATAAATAGAGGAGATGCATTCATATTGCTGAATGTTGTTGCAGGTATGCGCTCTTTTTCAACAGAAACACGGTGGCAATAACAGAAAAAATGATATCAGGTGGAGAAGTGGTGGAAGGGGAAGGAGGAGAGCAGGTAGAGGGTGCAAGGCTGGAACAGGTGGAGGTCCCAAAGGGGTATGAAGGCAGGATGTATGGGGAGATGGTGGTGGGGATGTTGCAAGAGAAGCAATGGCTAGCTCTTGGGCTGTACCGTCCTGTGGGGTATTGCAACTCCATTGTCTCTTATGTCTACACTAATCCCCCTTCTAAGGAAATCCTTGTTCAGGGAGACCTTGTGTATGTGCTTCGCTGAGCCGAATCCCTAGTGCTGCCAAGCTCATAATCGTTGGTGTTGTGTCACATGTTCCCATGATGTTTGCTGCCAGGCTCATAATCTCATCATTCTCATGGGCATGCTGCATCATCAGTTATCTTTCTGGTGGCATGTCTTTCCAGCATTTGTTTAGTTCCCCATTCTGTAATTGGGCTTTCCTGCAGTTATGTGTGTAGGTTTTGATGTTCAGCTCTTTTGCATTTTTTCGCTCCCTTTGTTTTTTTGGGTATAATAATTGTGTTTTCTTCGGCTTGTTTTTTTTTAAAATAAAAAAAAAGAGGGGGTCCAACTAGGTATCTATTAGCATCCTATTGCCTAAGTTTTTCCTTTGCCGTTTTCTTGTTGGAGATGTACATCACGGGTTCTTTTCAAACACCTGATAAGCATGCTTATAACAGTAAGTTTATTCAAACACCTGATAAGCATGCTTACTTATGACAGTTTTTCTAAGCTTTCCGTCCCCCATCATATTGTCTAGTCGAATTTGATGGTCAGTTTGCATGGCCTACAAGGTTCCTGAGTTCAAACAGGTAATGAGGTAACTTTTCGGAGTGCAAATTGATAGGAGTGCAAAAAAGCACAAAGTTTCACTGATTGCTACAGGAATGTGACCTTACTTAGACCCTTCCTGCAAAAAAGTCAACAAACAACTTTCAAATGATGCCTTACCTTTGTGAAAACTTTTATCATGTGTACTGTCTCAAAGCAACTCAAGCACAAACCGGAATACAAAAAATACTCAAACATGGTCATTAATACAGATTGTTGTCGAATACCTGGTGCTTTGAAGATAACTCGGAAAGGTTGCCATTACAGAATTTTGGCTGGACTTGTAGATTTTACACCTGTCTCCCTATCGCTATCCTTTGAAGGATGACAATAATGCAACCAATAATATCAATTGGCTTGAGAAGAGCTGCATTTTGCACCTTTCTTAAACTGTGCGGAAGTAGCATTCTGTCAGCTAGTGGCGGAGACCAGGATGTCATGGTGGTAAACACCAATCATGATACCACTTTGAGCATGATGGCTCCTCAAGTCCCGCTCTAAATGTCGGATCTGTGCTTCTTGAATGTTCAAAACATTTTTGGCTCTTCAGATTTATTCCACTGTTGCTAAATAATGCTAGCACCAAGGTTTGCAATACAATATTCGAGTCGCTTGCTGGCACTGCTTGCTTGCAGGTAGTGGCATTGGTGTGGAGCCTGTTCTGTCTTTGTGCACCTTTTCAAGGCTCTCTCTCTCTCTCTCTCTCTCTCTCCATACATACATATATGTGTGTGTGTGTGTGTGTGTGTGTGTATATACATATATATATATATATATATATATATATATATATATATATATATATATATATATGTGTGTGTGTGTGTGTGTGTGTGTGTGTATACATATATATGTGTATATATATGTGCAGGCAGTGCTGCTGTCGCCTTGATAGTGACAGCCACTTGTTTTTCTTGAGCAGCTCCCTTGCTATTCTAGTAGGAGATCAAGACATCACATAAGCCCAAGTAACTTTGTCAAAAACACATTCAATGATCTAAGACTTGTGGGTGAGCATCAAAAGTATTGTGCTAATTGGGTTGTAAGTTCGTAAGCATGCGGTTAAGTTTCATGTAGGTGTGTTAAGATGTATACCTAGTGGTTCATTTCAGAATTCAATTGTGTTGTTAAAACATGCACCCTAGAATTTTAATGGACACGGTAAAGATCGTGGCCACTCTAAAATTAGTGTCCAAATTTTTTAGCCCTTCCAAGTACCAATGATCATGTCATTAAATCTAATATCTAACCAACCCAAATGATCCTCATATTAAATTGATCATTTAATGTGGGAGAATAAACGGGAACAAGGGTTAAGGTATATACATGTGCTTGTAGATCTAGCTCAACATGGGACCAATGGTAAAGGGGCCTAAATGAGAGATGGTCTATCAAAGAGCAAGGTTAACCAATGGAGCATAAGACCTTAGGGTCAGTTTCATTGAAGACCTCGAATGATTAGTGTAAAAGTCCTTTGATGTTAGGTAAGCGAGGGCTAAGCTTGAGGTGGAAACTCGGTCCATACTTGAGGTGCTTGTCGTGCCTGATGACTAACGTGTTTGATGATTGAGATGCTTGATATGCTTTAGGTGTTTGTTATGCTTGAGATGCTACGGTTGTACTTGAGGTGAGAATCCAGCTCAAGCTTGAAGTGTTTAAGGGGGTTACTTGAGGGGTATACTCTCCTACACACACTCACACACACTCTAATTGTGCATTGTGCAAAGTGCAAGAGCTTTCTCTCCTTCTCGAAGCAAGTAGAGGTTGAGAGCCTACACCAACACTCTTGGCTATGGAGTACAAATCCAACCAAGAGCTATGCTTCAATGTTTAAACTTGCTATCTCCTCCATCTTCATTACTATGCTATTATGTATGCTAGCAAGAAGAGTTATGATAAGTGAGGAGTTAATTTTTTTTTCTAATGAAATGTTTCTTCTTCTTCTTTTCTACCCTTAATTCTCTGTTAGCTCTCTCTACCTTCAAAGGTGTTTGAGGTCTTGGGACTGAGGCTTGAGATAGTTAAAGCTTTCTTTAAAGTTTATGTTATGTTTGTGATGTATGAAGTTTTTCATCTTTATTGCATCACCTAGGTCACAAGGAACACAAAGATTGTATTGTAACAAATCTCTCTTAATGGGAGAAATCATAATACAAATGCATATTAGAGGGGGGATTGGTTCCACATAAATTCGGTCCTCAATTGTTATGTTTTCTAAATTCTCTCTTGCAAAAGTATTGTTCATGTCAAGTTAACTAGTTGCTATGATTATGTTGTTATCTTCAATTATGTTCACTCGCTATGCTCACAAAGTAATTTCTCAAAAGTACTTTCATTAATTTTTGCTACTCAAGTTAAATAGGCCAATTCCATTACAGATCAAGATTCAAAATTTACAAAAGTAGGCCATCAAAATGGAGTACATGAGACAAAGATAATCTTATCTAGATCCACATTTCTATGTATGCATCAAAACATAAAGATAATTACTTGGAGTAGACGAGAAGATTGCACGTGTAGACATCAAGTAATTGGGCTTTGACAATGCACATTAAGGTTGCAACTTGGCTATGTATCATTACGTTTATGCAATATTTACTAAATTTGTTTTTGATGAGTAGATTAGGAGAATGTATATTTGTAGAGATTTTATCATAAATCTTGAGTGTTCCTATGGGTAGCCATATTTTGAACTTTGCAGTTCTGTTGACATCCTTTGTGATTCCTTGTGTCATTTGAAACTCTCAAGGCCCTTGGAATGGTGGATGGTTGTCAAACCCTAACATTGAAATTTAGATGTATATGCTTGAAGCACATATGGATAGGGGATGGGCAATACTTGTTTACAACACCCGATTCTTCCATATGGTCTATCTCATGCATATGGAAATTCTCCAATATTTATCGACATGAGTGTGTGACTTCTCCTTCGAAAATGGGGGGGGAGAGGAGGAATACATGGTGGATGGTGGGTTTTCAATTGTCTTTTGGCAGCTAATTGTCATTTAGTATATGTAGAGAAGATTGGGGGGCTTCAAGAAAACTAAATTCACTACTTGCATGATGTAAGGAAACTCTCAAGGGGAGAAAAGGATAATGGAAGGCTCAAAATTATTAAAAAAGCAAAGGTACTAGTGCACACACGACCACCTCTTTTGACTTTATATTTTGATGGGATTTTCAATTCCTAATTTCATCGTTTACTTATACATTTGAGATGTTTTTAAAGGATTTTTATTTTTCTAAGATTAGGTGGCACTACTAGAGATGATTGCATTTGAAAATAGATTCGTCATAAAAAGTGTCAATGTTTTTTCAATCATTTCATGTACCATTAGCTTAACTTAGGTTAATGAATAAAGAAGTTATGAGGAGATAAGAACTTATTGTAGGATTGTACACTACTGTAAATCAATTGGTATGGTGATAAAGGGGTAAGAGCTTGAAAAGTTCTTGAAACTATGTGCTTTGTCTGCAATTTGAAGCCTAGTATGGGTTTTGCTTGGATATACCAAGAAACTTTTAAGGGCATACATGTTACCCAAGGCATACTTTTTTCTATTAAAACTTGCATTTTGAGGTGTATAGCCAAGTCATGATGGCCGTATCGATATATTGGAATGAGCGTATATGCACCTTGAGATTGTGGCCATAGTCTATGGCCTTCCGGTAAAAGTGGAGTAGAATACATAGAAGAGTAAGACCAAAGATTTGTGAAAAGCTTTAGACTTTCCATGAGGTAGAGCCTTTGTGAAAAGATTAGTAGGATTATCTTGTATAGGAACATAGGCCAATTGACCTTTCTTACAGAGTCTTTTCTTGACATAATGATAATGCATATTGATGAGCTTTGTGCGAGCATGGAACATTGGGGGTTTCTCCCCATTGCCAAAGCACTGTAAGCTTAAGCAAAGATAGTGGTAGCAAATTGATGTCCAACACCTAAGTCAATTATAAGTTGTCTCATCAAAATGCATTCAATAATAGCTAAAAAAGTGACTTGTACTTGGTCTCACAACTAGAAGTGGCCATTGCTAATGGTTCTTGCTCAATGAAAATATGCGTGAGTTATTGAGCATGGAACAAAAACTCCTTGTGAGTACAGTAGTATGTCATTGAAACCAATCTACTTCGAGTAAAAAACATACAGCAATAATGATTTGCAATGAAAACAACCCAAGTATAGTGCCACTCAAGTACCCAACTAGGTTTGAGCATTGGTCGGTAGGCATTAATGTTGAGATTTTCTCCAAAGGGCATGATTTGTGTATTCAAAAAGTGAAGCATTTGTACAAATCATGTGTCATTTAGCGATGCATATGAGTGTATATACATATGTAGACAATACTGCATACTCTAGTTCACAAATGCCATGCTTGGATTCATCACATTGAAGAGAAAAGATTTGATGCCATATGTGATAAGAAGATTTGAATTTCAAGGGTCAAGATGATTTGGATGTGGCATGAGATTGAAAACATGAGAGAGAGAGAGAGAGAGAGAGAGAGAGAGAGAGAGAGAGAGAGAGAGAGTCAATGCTCTATTGGCTTTGTTGTGCTAATAGAATGGCTAACGATGATAAGCCTGTTCGATAGTTGATGAGAGAGGAATAACATCAGAGGAATCCAATCGAGACCTGAAACTATATTTGAGGTGAAATTCTCTAAAACATAGTGCAAATGGAAATTGTTGTGTTGAGCCGCCAACCAAAGACAAGAACATAAGAAAGAATAGACCCCTTTTAGCTATGCATCTTCACACTTGGAAGCCTTTACCCAATAGCAACGACAAACATGAATTCCCACAAATAGATGAGCATAGAGACTATTGCTTTGTCAACTTGTTGAGGATGCATTATGTCTTTGCTACCTGGCAAGTGGTATTTACTCTAAACATAGAGCAAATGAAAATTGTTGTGTTAAGACATGCCGAAACCAAAGACAAGAACATAAGAATGAAGAGGCCCATTTTAACTATGCATCTTCACACTTGAAAGCCTTTGCCTAGTAGCAATGGCAAAGGTAAATTTCCAAGAATAGAGACTATTGCTTTGTTAGATTCCTTGAGGATGTAGTATCTCTTTGGTACCTGACAAATAGTATCTACTCTCCATAGGTAGTTTGGCCATAAGGATGGTTTGCAATTGCAAATCTTCAGGTCTGCCCTTGTGGCCTCTATATCCTTGAATCCCACAAGATGATTCCAAAGCAAGTGTGCAACATTTTTAAAGTTGTGCATGGGATCAAGCATATGATTTGTTTTTAGATCTTTCCAGTACTCCAACATATAACATATGGAGGAATCTTGTGCCATTGATTTCTTGTCTCTTCACGACGATGATTGCATGTTGTCATTGTTACAAGTTCTAACTTTGGATCTATAAGAGGTATGTTTATCTACTTGACATACCAATCTATGGCATGTGTAAAATGCTATGCTACTAGGCCATCGTGACCATATGCTCTCGTGGTCCTCATTCTGTAATGGCCGCCTTTACCACATAGTTACACGAAACGGGAAATCGAAAGGGGGAGAGAGAGAGAGAGAGAGAGAGAGAGAGAGAGAGAGAGAGAGAGAGAGAGAGAGAGAGAGAGAGAGAGAGAGAATGAATGAAATGTTATATTAACGTCAAGGCCAAAATGACCTATGAGACCAAAAGCTTACAACACGATACAATGTTTGAGTACCAAAAATAAACGGTACTGAAAAAAAGGATACTAGAGAGAGAGAGAGAGAGAGAGAGAGAGAGAGAGAGAGAGAGAGAGAGAGAGAGACCCAATGGGGTCCCAACCAACCGGCTCAAGGGCCCCCCATACCGTTGCCGATGTGGTATTTGCTTTTGATTACGCAAATGGAATGTACACACAATGCAATACCTCAATGCAGACTCTATTGACTCGAATGATGCCAATGGCCACGGTAACTCCATAGGATGAGCCACCTCTGGGGCTGATTTGAGGCACCTTGAATCCTTCTCGATGTGGGATTGCGGATGGCCACCACGTGGTTGATTTGCACTCCCGATGTGAGAGGAATGAAGGGATGAAAACGCAGATCTCAAGGATGGCGATGATGGACAACAATGGAGCACTTGACGACGGCGAGGGAATGGTCGAGGTGAGGGCTCAATGGACTACCGAAGTACTGGACCACAATGAGAATATGCAAGAGCAGTTTTTGAGCTATTCCGTTGTGGGGAGGAGGGCTGAAAACTGAAAATGCTGTGGATTGATCTGCTGCTGGCTAATAGCAATGTGGTTGAAAATTGAAAACATTGGCCTGAGGGGGCTGATTTTAAAAAACGATGGGCTGAAGGTTGATTGCTGGGTAGCTTTTGCTTCTTCTCTTGGTGCTTCCTACAACGTCTTCTAGCGCTAGCTTCTTGAGACCTTTTATAGGTGATATTTTCTAGTTATAGGCTTTTTAGGGCTTATGTAAGGCATGTTCACCAACTTACCCAACAAATAAATCAACAATTGATTTATTAAAAATTGAGTCAATGGTTCCAGTTTCGGGTGAAAGTGTTGCATATCTCTCCACTCGGGAATCCAATCGACGCAGGGAATGGCTGGTTGGATTTCTTTAACCTATAACTACATGCTCGTCATGCCAGATGCCCATGGTAGTGTAATAAATTCTGTCAACTTGTGTATACAAACCATTTATGCAAGAGGGTTCCAAAACTGGAAAACCTAATCCAATGGGCTTGTCCGAAAATGCAGGTCTTGCGAACAGGCTCACAAGTTACCAGTACTTATCCTCCTAGGATTCTAGACATCCCTATCTAGGAAGAAGGAAAAAACTGGCTTTGGAGGTCGATGAAGCATGTCCACGTGGCACACAGAGCCATGTGCATGTGACAATTATTATCCTCGTAGGTGGAATATGACCCATGGGACCAAAGAACGAGCGTACAAAGACACTTCTCTCGCTAGAGGGCACCGGCTTTATAGCGGAGCGGCACACATAAGTGCTGCAGAAAAAGGATGGGGGTGAGGAAGATGATTAGAGGTGTATACAACAAAATTACGACACATGCTATGAGGTGGAGGTGGCTATGGGGGGGGGGGGGGGGGGGGGGGGGGGGGGGGGGGGGGGGGGGGGGGGGGGGGGGTGAAGGAGGATGGTGAGGGGCTTGTCGTGCTCGAAATTCCTCGATGATGGCTATACCACTACTGTAGACGACCCATTTGCCTACAGCCCGTGCCCTCTCTTACCTTTGCTCCTCGCATTTCTTCATCTTGAGTTGGAGGGGAGTTAGAGCCTTTCTAATCCAAATGGCGGTGCCCTATAGAAAGCGTGTTTGCTTTAGAAGTGCTATGCGGTCTTCTTTGGTTTCGAAAACAAGGTTCCCTTGGTTGGTGCGGGGATCTTGGTGTACAAACTTGATAGTGGAAGTATCAAACTTGATGGGTTGGATAGGCGCATTGAGCTTAGTTGAACTTGGTTGGAAGTTGTCAGCGTCCTCCCACTAAGGGGATGGCAAGCGACCAATGCAAACGGTCAATCCAAGACCCTCACGGCGGCAATGCTCTTGCAAGAACTCCTCCCTTTTAGAAGAGAGAGAGGGGTCATTTTCTTGAATTTGAGTGGCTAATGAGACCACATTGTGCGTAAATGTGTGCTCTATTTCTTAGGTTTTCGCTAGAATTCGGTCAGTGTCTTCCTACTTCTAAGACTCAAGCGACTGTTGGCGGGCCTTGAGGGTTCCAAGGCCCATTTTGAGCTCTTTATTCTCATCCTTCAACTCCTTGAGTTGGGCTTGGATGCAATCAAACAGGTTTGCCGTAGGGATGACCACATGGGATCGAGTTCGTCTAGGTGTGAAAGGTGCTCTGCCGCATTGTGCCATGGAACTCAGGGCATACTGCGCACGAACCTACTCGTTTAAAGTTTTCCATTAATACCTCCCCTCCTTTCCTTTGAGTTTAGTTTGGGGCAAGGTGTTGACCGCTGGGTCAACAACACAACATAACTCAAGTTTCGTACCAAAGTCTTATCTTTTGCGAGTTATGAAATGCTGTGGATTATGGCTATAAACGTCATTTGTAATGAGTAGTTATTCTAGTTTCGGAAGCCGGGGTGCAATGGCACTTCCAGATTGTAAATACAAAGCCATTTGACCCTTTCAACCCCAGTTTTGGTTAAACCTAAGGTAGCCTTAGTATATAAGGTACCTAGGTCATTTTGTAAAAAAGACTTTTATCATAATCAAACTTAGCGCTGCCGTCTACTGTGTGTGAGAGAGAAAGAGAGTGAGTGTGAGCTTCATCCTCCCGCTACGCCCGGCTCGCTCAACACATTGGAGATCTGACTGTACCATTGCGATAGGCTCGAGGAGAGCTACGTGACAACGCCAAGCATTCCACGCCAGACGAAGCACACACGTTGACGCATCTACTAGCTATTTGTGGCCGTAAGTGTATCAAACGATGTCTGTTTTCTACGTGCTAGTAGTCTATAGAATCGTGGCGACATAAGCTATGCATAGGTACTCATAAATTTCAGTTTCGGGCACTTTCAAAATTCGGCTCTACGATCCTACGCGTTTTCCGCAGATGGGTTTAGAGTGTAGAAGCTTAGGGACAGGTGTATCCTAGTGAGGGGATGGTGTTCCTTAAGTTTCGTACGAATCTGGCATGATTAGGTGAGTTACCTTCCGTATGTGTGTATGTGGCTAGGTGGTGTAGTTGAGAGCAGTGAGGTTCTTGATTGTGGTTTAGTTGGCCTTCCAGAGTGTTGTATGTGTAGGATGGTCTCAGCTTGACAAGCTAAAGAGATTTCCTCCGTGTGCCTATCGTGTCATCTGTGTCCTCGATTGACATTATGTTGATCTAGGTAGTGTTTGCATGCACTTCATGGGTGTGTGAGACTTCCCGTCCAACATTGGCGCCGCTGCCGGGGACACAAGGACCTAAGTAGGTTTCCTACTAACTCTCGTGTGATGGTTGCTTGATTTAGTTTTGGCTAAAGAAAGCGTTTTTCTTAAGTGGATCCGGAAGAGGATATTCCGCGATCAAGTGGATAGCCAGGAAGTGTGTGTATTGCCGAGGGTCTGCGACTAGATAGGTTTAGTTAGGATCTGTGGATTAGAGTAGTTGTTGGTGGTCGAGTGATTTGTGAGGTGATAAAAGGGTTTACTAGTCCGTGTGTGGCAGTGAAGCGTTTTTCTACTCATAGATGCAAAACCCCATATGATTTGTAGGAGTAGCTTTAGGTAAGTGATCCGATTCTGATCTAGAGGTATTCATCATTGAATTATTTGCTAAAGTGCTTGATTGTATTTGAAATCATGGAAAAGTGTGCTTTTGAGGGTAAAAATGCATTAAACAAGCTTTTGTGGATATTTTTGTATGACTGACTGATGTTGTGCATAAAAAAGAGCATTTGCAAGGGTTCTGTGAAGAAAACCTACAATTCTGTAAACATAGACATCCTACGCGTAGGATGTCTCAAGGGGGTTCTGGAGACCAAATTTGAAAATTCTGACTGCACCAGTGGGTTCAGAGGGTAGGTTTTACCCTAGTATCATATTGACTTGGGTGTTTTTCCCTATTTTTGTTGACCAAAAGCCAAAAGGCGGAGTCAGAAAACGCAAAATTTCAGAAAAGGCTTAAAATGAGTGATTTTTGCATGTTTTTGCAATTGTGAAGCATACTTGCACCTGCTGAGAGCATAAGGAAGCATCAGGGACACTTTAGTCTCAAAAAATTAGCAGTAGACATCCTACGCGTAGGATGTCTACAGGGTGATCTGGTGGAAATTTTGAAATTCTGAGTTGAGCAGTGTGTTCAGCACCTTAAGGAGAGTCATCCTGTAATTCTGTAAACATAGACATCCTGCACCTTAAGTTGACCTGCAATTCTATAAACATAGACATCCTACGCGTAGGATGTCATATGTGTGATTTTGCACTCCAATTTTAATTTTGAGCATACCAGAGTGATCAGCACCTTAAGGAGAGTCTGTAGTTCAAATTTGGATTCATTCTGAGCAAAAAGACATCCTACGCATAGGATGTCTCCTGCATGATTTTGAGACCAAAATTCTACTTTGACCATAGGCTTTGACTAGGATTTAAGGCAATTCTATAATGAAGAAAATCAAGACACTAATTTTTTTCTTTGTACGAGCTGCAACATCTGTTTCTGTCATTATAGGTCTACTGCCAGATCTAAATTCAAAAGAACCCAATGTCGTTTAACTTGACTCTTATCATCGTGGATAGAGAAAGTTCCATCCATCACTTGCTTCAGCAAATCTGTCAATTCGGAGTATTTGTGATTCTCAGAAACAACTTCTACAATCTGTAGAATTGAGTGATTGGCTTTCTGATCTTGTGAGGCAATGACAACTTTGTATGATTTATGTTGTGATGTTGACCCAGCGGTCAACACTTTGCTGTTGTTTTGGCTTCATCTGTTGCACTGCTTGTATCTTTGTCGAACCACAACAAGAACTATGATCCATTAGAGCGGACGTCTATCATCATAACCATTCATCTTTTGAGATCCTCTGATTACTTTTAAGTCTGCTCTTCTTCATTGGGGACTTCTTTGTTCTTGTGCAATCATGTTGTTAGTGTTGTTTGCAGCTTTGTCAGTGTAGGCCATTGTTCGACTCGCCATTGAGGAGAAGTATGCTATGATCTGAAAGTGGTGCTCCAATTCATTTGTCAATTGATTTGAGTAGCATTTCCTTATTGTTGATGTAGAAGGAATATGTACAAGAGGATGGTGATAGGTGTCTTTAGATTAGGGTCTAAAACCTGGATGACCAAAGGGAAAAAACCCGGTGGGAAAAAAAATTCCTTTGGTATACGCTCTTATTGGAGTCGAGTAGTTGAACGTGAAGTACATGTTCATGAAAGGTGAGTGCTTGGGTGAAACACGGAAAGAGTGCCTGATGCAAGTGCCAATTATGGGACACTCTATATGCATATGAGAAATTTGTCAACAAAAGCATGCAATGTGAAAGAAGGAGATGATGGGCGTTCGAGGAATAAATGTAGCACATGTGACATCAAAAGATGTCTCAATAGCTTCCACCTTTCCAAGAAGGGTTTTCGATGTAGAAGTTTCTCCACTCGTATCTGAGTGTGCTCAGTATGTGAGTGTCTTTTGGACCTTCTCCTTCACTTCACCAGACTTAATTACTTAGACTTCGACTCTTTTGCTCACCTATACCAGCATGAGCGACACAACGTAAATATGCTCAACTCTTCCAGCTTGAGCAGTACCTAGAATAGCTAAGACGCTTAGACCACAGAGAATATTACTTGAAGCTTTGAGACTAACACCTTACTCATTTTGTGGCGTAGCTACTCGACTCTGACTTGTATGACTTGTCGGTTGCATGTTGACACTGCTTTGTGACAAGTTCTTCGGCTGTTGTAGTGGCTGCTGAGACATACTTCATGAAGTTTCATCGTTTCCCTGTACCTTCTTCTCTTTGTAGTGCTCAGACCTCTCATCAGTCTTTTCTTCATGTGGTTTATGGATTTTTAAATTTTTTTCTTAATAATAAACAAGGAAAATCTTAAAACAACTCAACAAAAGAAAAATCATTCAAATAGAAATCTAAATGCTATGTACACTATACACATGTCCCTAGGGGCTCATATATGGATTTTGTCCCCATACTCCTCTGTAACACTACTATGAGGGCATATACTCTAAATTTTGTCAAAAAATTATCACAATAAAACGCAAAAATTCAATGCATCTCACAAAACATTGCCCTCTAATAGTCATAATGTTAGGTCCGCATTCAGAATGCCTCCCCCCTTCCTATTTGGAGTCATCCTTTACGACAGGGTATCGCAAAGGGTATGTGTTGTGCTTGGGCAAAAAGTTGTGCCTATGCAGGCCTTGTAATGTAGCCCTATTATGCATACACAGTCAATGCATGGAAAAGATTTATGTTGTGCAAGATGTGGGTATAAGCAATTTGCTTATTGGCATTTGTTGGCGAGGCTTCCTATTCTAAGCAATGTAATGGTCTCTGAAGCTCCTATATCGTTGCTTGATTGAAGCGACTTGCTCTCTTCTAACTGTACTGTAATCGTAGGAAGAATTGTAAGAATTCAAGCGGCGATGCACTGACAACAGTTTTGTTGTTCTTCTTTGGGACCCATTTCTTTGCGATTATTGGCTGTTTTGTTGCTGGCTCTCGTTTGGGAACCCATACTTGCCCATGCTTTGTTTGTGTTTGAAGAGACTTCTTTGGGATCCACCTTTTTGTTGTGTGAGTCGACAGTGGTCTTTGCTTCAGCCCTTGTACGCTTGGTTGGTGACGGGATTCAGGCTTTGAAAGTTGATACTGTGGTTGTTTTGGAATCCAAATGAATTCCTGACTTTTTTGTGCTTGAATCAACTTCTTTCGAACCCAAACCTGAGTTGTGAAAGCTTGCGACTTTGTGATATTCTTACCCGTTCGTGCACGCTTTTCTTGTTTTTGTTTTGGTGTTGGATCTTGTGATTTGTCATTAGAGATCTTTGTCTTCTTGATCCATATCTGTTTTTTGCCGATTTCGCTTTTTGGTATCCAGATTTGTCGAGCTTTTTGGCTTTGACTTGTTGTCCTGTTCTTTTGACCTGTCATGGTTGTTGCTGAAGGTGTTGGTGATAGTGATGGCCTGAGTTGATGATAGGGGATGTCGTAAGATTCATCACTATCGCTACTATCCTCAGCAAGGTTGACTTCTTGTACTTTCCCTTGATTTTTTGGCTGGTAGTGGAAAGTTACTGTCTGTTTGCTTGTGGGTGGTAGTTTCTTGGAGGACTTTTCTAGCCCATTGATTAGAGCATTGTTAGCTCGTTGCTTTGGTAGTATTCCTCCTAGTTGAGTCTTTGCATCCTTATTAGGATCCATGTATGAGGATGCTTGTGGTGGCTGTGTCCTCACCGAGGACTTTGGAATCCACTTTTGATGCACTTTATTCGTGTAGCGATGACATTGATTCCTGGGCCGTTGATCTTCTTGAAGCTCGAAGTGTTCTACAGAGTCATAGAACTCGTCGTCTTCTTCATCTTTTGATTCTCCACATTTCTTTGTTTGATCCTTATTTCGAGAGCTTGTTGATGTTTGGTTCTCTTCATTTTCCTGGATTACACTCACTGCAAAATAAGGAACGACATCATAGCCATTTTCATCACAAAACTTTGTTGTGGGAGCATCCTCCACGGCGCACACGTCCAAAGTAGCCAAGATGTGTTCCCATCCAAAAGGCTCTAACTCTTCTTCAGGAAATGGTTCTGGGATATAGTCCATATCCTCTATAACCCGTTCTAGGATACATTCCTCATGTTTCAAGCTACCACATTGTGAAGCTCCACACATCCACAGTTCTTTAGGCTTACCTAACCAAGCTGGCAGTTCTGATCCTGCAACTGTGGCGGAATCAAACTCCTCAACCGGTGTTCTCGTCACATCCCTGTAGCTATGGTCCCTCAAGTTTACCTTTGTTATGGTTTCCATGTGTCTCAGGTATATATGGTCATAACCCCAATCTTGGACCATTTTCAATTGTCGCATGAATGGTCTTCCCAGAATGATTTCATAGTTGTTCTTCTTGCCAAAGTCAACAACAGCAAAAGTGTGTTTATATTCAATGCCACAAGAAGTAACAATTACTTTTTCTAGCAGTCCTAGGGGCTTTTCCTTGTGTTCGTCTGCAAGCTGCAGGTCATTCGTGTGGATCTCAAGGCAGGTTTTCCCCATTTTTTCCAAACCTCTTTGGTTGCAATGGCCACACCAGCTCCACTGTCAAGGATTGCCATGGTTTGTACACCATTGAATTCCACAGGAAGGGTGGTGTTTCCATCTTCTCCCTCGTAATACTGGCCTACCTTGTTTAATGGAACTGGCCTAGTATTTAGTTGAGGCATTTCAAGCTCTTTGATGCCTTCCTCAATTCGAGTCATTGGGGTTTTTACACCAAATTTCTCTAGACATTTACCCACATTAGCCCACATGTTTGGTCTTATTCTGAGCAACTCGGCTAACATTATTGTACAGGTGACTGGGGTAGATAGAATATCTACTAGCCCCTTTGAATCGATGGCCTTGTTGGGAGACAGTCTCTGTGATGGGACTGCAACCACATCTGACTTGGTCTCGTACTCTCCCATGTAGGACGGTAGTGTTCTTAGCGAATGGGGTTGACTATCCATAGATTGTACAGATCCTTTGTCGCCCCAACACGATCGCACGTCTAGATTCATTTGAGATCCAGTTTCAAATTCCTCTATTGGTGGTAGAAACACTCCTCGTTCATCACCAGTTTTGTCTACTCGTCTTCTTAGGTCATCGGCTTCATTGGCCTCTCTGACTTGTTTCCACAATTCGTCAAGACCATCTATCTCTTTACAATCCTCATGTATAGCTTGGTGAAATCCCTCGGATGAGTTATCCATGGTATTCAGTACTATCCCTCATTCTAATGCTAGGTCTTTGAGGTTTGGCCTGTGCTCATGACTAGAATTTGGCTCTTTTAGTTCCTGGTTTGGTGGGATTACTTGTGTAGGCAGGACACGGATCACATCCTCAGGTTTTGCACCTGGTGGTTCTAGTAAAGCTTGGGCTGTTTGAATCATTTTATGGCACATTTCAAACCTTTGCTTTTCTAGTTCCGTATAGGGATATGTCATCCACCTTTGTTATTGGGTTTGGTTGTTTTTGAGCCTCGCATCATAGGCTTTCAAGAGGGCATCTAATGTCTCATTAACCTTATCTACCAACACAGATCCTCGTGAACTAGCACATCGTTTCTCATCCGTGGATGGTTCTTCTAGAGTTTTAACCATCTTTGTAAGAGAAGGTGCCTCCTTTTCCTCATGTTGTTTTATCTTCTTCTCAGCTTCGGTAAGCTTCTCAGCTAGGGATTTTTGCTCTCGTTCCCTGCGTGCTTTCATCCTAGTCTTTCTAGCTTTCCAACTATTTCGTTTGCTCTTGGTTTTCTGACTAGGTGCGTCTGTCTTTGGTCCATCATCTGTCTTTGGACTCGTGTCACTTTCCATGTTCTTTTTCTCTGGATTGTCATCAGCTTTCTTTTGAGCTTGTGCTCTTGTTACCACTTAAACTGGTACGACATTTTCATTTTCTGAGCTACTAGGGAGCTGAACAATCCCTGATACATTTGTCGTGCTTTTCTTGATTTGGTTTGGTTTTTTCGGGCAATCGGGGATCAAGTGAGTGATGCCACACTCAAGACAATAGGCATTTACTTCAGTGATCTCCTTATGAGGACATTGTTTGAACAAGTGGTTGTCACGACTTTTGTGACAATCTGTCTCTGGTTGAGGAGATTCTTTTAGCATTTCCTCTTGGCTATAAGCAAGATTTGACCTAGATAAGCCATTATTTGCAATGAATCGCAATGTCCTTCCGTCCATTTCATACCTTCTTTCTTTCGACTGAAACCCAGGAGGTGGAGGTTGTACCGGCCTCACCACTCCCTGTTTTTCTCTCACATTTTGTTGCTCCGAAGGGTAGTACTCACTTTGGTTGCTATACCACATTGTAGCTAGTACTGGCATTGGTTTATTTGATGCTTTCATCATTGGCATGTATCTCATGTCTACCGGCATTCTAGCACCTGGCAGCGGAGTTTGTTGTCCTAAGACAAGTTGTGGCCTTAAAACTCCTACTGGTCTTGGCGCATTCCCCGTAATGTATCTAGGTGGAGTAGGTGCTTCTGGAACAGGTTGTACATACCTCTCCCTGGCATTATCCATGCTATAATAGCACTCTTCCCCCGTATGGTTCGTCCATTTTCTCTCAATTTCACACCACTTCGGCTCTCCCGAATCAGACCTTACAAGAGGAATCAACCTCTTGACCAAGTCGTCGATAAGATTTTCTTGATCAATAGGTGCCGTTGACGTGGCAATGGACTCACTTATCTGTGAAACATTGTGCTGAGAGGATGTGTCATCTCCTTCACTCTTTAAGTCCTTTTCTTTGTATGCCTCACAATTATCCACTAGATAAAGAGCTTCTTTGATCAACTCGTTTAGCGTCATCCTCCTTATGATATGCAGATCCTTCTGAAGGCCCTCATCTCTCATTCCCTAGATAAAGATCAGCATCAGTCGTGCTTGCGTAGGTAATTCCACTCTCGGACAGAGCTTAACATATCTCTTGAGTCGTAATGATGCTCTGCGTACTGATTCATTCTCTTTCTGTTTGAATCTATGGATTTGCGAGACCGTGTTGTGAGCAATGCCTTTTGGCGAGAATTCTTCAATAGACTCCTCAAACAGCTCATCTAGGGTCTCAAATTCCCATTTTTCCACCGAGTCGAACCATGTAGCTGCATCATCTTCTAGAGTCAATCCAAATCCCGCAAACTGTGTCGCAAAATCTGAAACTTCCTCTGCTCTAATCACTCTTCTAAAAGCCGTTACGTGATCTCTCGGATCTTCATCTCCGGAGTATTTTCTGTTTACCCATTTCTGGACTAGGGATGGTCTAACTCGTGGATTGTCTGCAAGTCTAACCAGAGACTCTCCCAATCCTTCTCTCGTTATCGCTCTTGAAGGGAATCCTGGTGGCTCTCTTCTTGGAATTCCTATAGGAATTCTCGTGCTTGGTGCAGGCATTTGTGGTCCTTCATTGACCAAATATCCACCTCTTTCTAGTACAGTCTGTGGATTTGTGCTTTCTATAACTCTGTATTCGCGTCCATACTTGTCGACAACTATAGATCTCCATTGACAGTCGATTCCGTATATGTACTTCACTCTCATGACCAATCATCCAAACTCTCTCAACAAGATGGGTCTTTATCAATTGCAAGTTTGGAAGATCCATTGTGGGAGGATATTCCTGTATCCTCGGGATCTCCAAGCTTGTGTAAGCTGCGTTTGAATCTAGGGTAGACATAATTTCTGGGCTTAAGAGCTTTTGCTTGGTTCAAGTAGACTTAGTCCACTGTGTTCAAGTTCTTTGGTTAGGGAAAAGTCGAAACTATGTCCAAAACCGCAACCGTTTCGTCACAATTCTCGCAAATTGTCGCTTCTAGACACCCCTGACTTCCGAATGAATTTTGAGGCCTCAAACGATGTTTTTTTCAAAGTTGAACTAAATGGTTCAAGTTTTGCTCTCAGATCTGTAGAGCCGCTCTCAGGCTACGTTTTGATATAAAAACTTTTCCGATCCGATACCGTTTGTGAAAGTTATGGCCAAAACAGTGAATTGCAGTTTAGTATGGTCAAAATTACAGTTGGACCCTAAAGTTGGCCTAGAGACATCCTACGCGTACGATGTTTTTTTGCTCAGAATGACTTGAAATTTTCACCCCAGCTTCTCCTTGATGTGCTGATCACAGTGGTGTGCTCATAGGTTGGTTTGGAGTCCTAAATCAAGCTTGAGACATCCTATGCGTAGGATGTCTTTTTGCTCTGTTTCAGCTCAAACTTGCACTGTAGCTTCCCCTTGATGTGCTAAACTCACAGCTCTTTTTACTTTTTGATTCTGACACCTATAGGCTGGTCAAATGATCCAGAATCTGTTCCAAAAGCCTGATGTCTGTTCTTATCAAGGCATAGCAAATTTTCCCGTGGCCACTCTAAATTTAATGTCCAAATTGTTTAGCCATTCCAACTTCCAATGATCAAGATTCAAAATTTACAAAAGTGAGCCATCAAAATGGAGTACATGCGACAAAGATAATCTAATCTAGATCCACACTTTTATGCATGCATCAAAACCTAAAGATAATTTCATGGAGTGGGCAAGAAGATTACACGTGTAGGCATCAAGTAATTGTGCTTTGACAATGCACTCTAAGGTTGCAACTCGGCTATGTATCATTACTTTTATGCAATATTCACTAAATTTGTTTTGGATGAGTAGATTAGGAGAATGCCCATTTGTTGAAATTTTATCTTAAATCTTGAGTGTTCTTATGGTGGCCATATTTTAACTTTGCAATGCTGTTGACATCCTTAGTGATTTCTTGTGTGTCATGTGAAACTCTCAAGGCCCTTGGATTGGTGGATGGTCGTTAAAATCCTAACATTGAAATTTAGATGTGTATGCTTCAAGCACATATGGATAGGGGATGGATAATACTTGTTTACAACACCCAATTCTTCCACATGGTCTATCTCATGCATGTGGAAATTCTCCAACATTTATCCACATGTGTGTGACTTGTCCTCCGGAGATGGGGGAGAGAGAGGGACACATGATGGATGGTGGGTTTCCAATTGTCTTTTGGCAGGTAATTGTCATTTAGTATATATAGAGATGATAGGGAGGCTACACGAAAACTAAATTCACTACCTGCATAGTGCAAGGAAACTCCAAGAGGAGAAAAGGCTAAAGGAAGGCTCAAAATGAAAAAAGCACAAAGGTACTAGTGCACACTCGGCGACCTCTTTATATGGACATGAAAAGTCTTTTGACTTTACATTTTCATTTCCTAAACTCACCCTTCACTTCTACGTTTGAGATGTTTTTAAAGGACTTTTATTTTTCTAAGATCATGGGGCACTACTAGGTATGATTGCATTTGAAAATAGATTCTTAATAATAAGTATCAACGTTTTTTTAATCCTTTTACATACCATTAATCTAACTAAGGTTAATGAACGAAGAAATTATGAGGAGATAAGAACTTATTGCAGGATAGTACATTGTTAATCGATTGATATGGTGATAAAGGGGTAAGAACTTCTTGAAACTAACAGACTTTGCAGAAGTTCTTGAAACTATGTACTTCGTCTGTAATTCAAAGCCCAGTGTGGGTTTTTCTTGGGTATACTGAGCAACTTTAAGGGCCTCCATGTTACCCAAGGCATATCTTTTTCTATAAAAACTTGCAATTTGAGGTGTACATCCAAGTCATGCTTATCATCATGATTGGCATATCGATATATTGGAACGAGCATATATGCACCTTGAGATTGTGGCCATAGTTATGGTAAAAGTGGACTAAAATACATATTAGAGTAAGACCAAAGCTTTGTGAAAAGCTTTAGACTTCCCATGAGGCAGAGCCTTTATGAAAAGATTAGCACGGTTATCTTGTATAGGAACATAGGGAAAATGACCTTTCTTGCAGAGTTTTTTCTTGACATAACAATAATGCATATTGATGAGCTTTGTGCCAGCATGGAACATTGGGTTTCTCCCCATTGCCAAAGCATTATAACCTTAAGCAAAGATAGTGGTAGCAAATTTCTATCCAACATCTAAGTCAATTATTAGTTTTCTGATCAAAATGCACTCAATAGTAGCTATGAAAGTGACTTGTACTTGGTCTCACAACTAGAAGTGGCCATTCCTAATGGTTCTTTCTCAACCAAAATATACGTGAGTTGTTGAGCATGGAACAAAACCTCCCAGTGAGACCACTAGTATGCCATTGGAACCAATCTACTTCGAGTCAAAAAAGCATATGGCAACAATGATTTGCAATGAAAACAACCCAAGTATAGTGCCACTCAAGTACCAAACTAGGTTTGAGCATGTGGTGGGTAGGGATTGATGTTGAGATTTTGAGATTCTCTCCAAAGGGCATGATTTGTTATTCAAAAAGTGAAGTATTTGTATAAATGATGAGGGTCATTTAGCGATACATATGAGTGTATATACATATGTAGACAATACTACATACCCTAGTTCACAAATGCCATGCTTCGATTCATCACATTGAAGAGAAAAGATCTAATGCCATATGTGATAAGAAGATTTGAATTTCAAGGGACAAGATAATTTGGATGTGGCATGAGAACTGAATACATGAGAGAGAGAGAGAGAGAGAGAGAGAGAGAGAGAGAGAGAGAGAGAGAGAGAGAGAGAGAGAGAGTCAATGCTCTATTGTTTTTGTTGTGCTAATAGAATTGCTAATGATGATAAGGGTGTTTTATAGTTGATGAGAGAGGAATAACATTAGTGGAATCCAATCGAGACCTAAAACTATCTTTGAGGTCAAATTCTCTAAAACATAGAGCAAATGAAAATTGTTGTGTTGAGTCAACAACCAAAGAGAAGAACATAAGAAAGAATAGACCCCTTTTAGGTATGCATCTTCACACTTGGAAGCCTTTACCCAATAGCAACAACAAAGGCAAATTCACAAGAATAGATGAGCCTAGAGACTATGACTTTGTCGGACTCCTTGAGGATGCAACATGTCTTTGCTACCTTGGAAGCGGTCATTACTCTCCAAAACATAGAGCAAATGGAAATTGTTTTGTCAAGAGATGGGGCAACCAAAGACAAGAACATAGAAAGAAGAGACCCATTTTAGCTATGCATCTTCACACTTGAAAGCCTTTGCCCAATAGCAATGACAAAGGTAAATTCCCAAGAATAGAGACTATCGCTTTTTTAGATTCCTTGAGAATGTAGTATCTCTTTGGTACCTGGAAAATAGTATCTACTCTCCATAAGTAGTTTGGCCATAAGGATGGTTTGCAATTGCAAATCTCCAGGTCTTCCCTTACGGCCTCTATATCCTTGAAGTCCACAAGATGATTCCAAAGGGGGGTTTTTTTTTTTTGTGAGCTTCTTGTTTTGTGCTTTTGCAATTAGTACTTCTTTTTTGTTTTTTTGCAATGCAGCATGGCCTAAATAAGCTTGTCCAAGACAAAACTTGCAAACAAACTATAGGCTAAAAGTAAACAATATGAATCCAAAACCAAATTTACAAAGTACAAATAACCAAAAAGTTTTGAGATAGTTTCCTTTGTTTTAGCTTTAAAGTTCCAAAAAGTATCTCTCCACCTTTATCACAAAGGCCTCTACAAGAGATTGAGATTAAGGACACTGAAAAAAACAAATAGACAAAAAAATCCTTTGCAATAAATTAGTGCTATTTTTTTGTTCTTTTGCAATGCAACATGGCCTAAATGAGCTTGTCAAAGACAAAACTTGCCCACAAAATATAAGCTTAAAGTAAAAAATTTTGAATCCAAAACCAAAATTCTAAGTACAAAAAACCAAATTTTTTTCCTAGAGTTTCCTTTGTTTTAGCTTAAAAATTTCAAAAAGTACCTCTCCACGTTTATTACAAAGGCCTCTACAAGAGATTAAGGACGTTCAAAAAAATAAAAAGACTAACAAAAAATCCTTCAAATAAAATCTTTGTTAGCTGCCACCTAAAGAAAAAGTATGCTCTTTAAAAAGGAATTGAAAGCATGGCATGTAGCCTCACAAGGTGGTCTCAAATCTCTCTCAAACAAACATAGAGACATGCGAAACATAGTGACACCAACCGTGTAGTCACACATTGTTCCCACCCAAAAAATTATGACAAAGAAGTACATAATTCGTAGATCATAGTAACAAAATTAAATGTATGGATCTTCTCATAGAGTACAATTTCTATCTCTAAACACATGCAATGTCTCAGGTCCTCTGTGCTAGCCTTCCCCAAACCACCACACCCAAACACATCTAGGACATAATTGCAACGCCCTATGAATGTTGCCATCAACCACGTGACCATGTCGCCAACATAGAAATAAAAACCATTACTCTTGCAAGTGGAAACAATGTGTCAAAAAGATTCACTAAAACATCAGTGACCTTAACGTCTCTCTAGTAACAAGATGTCAATATGCCTTGGAGTCACACATAAGCATCCAATTACGATGAAGCACAAGTCCCACTCTTGATGCATCTCCAAGGAACTCCTCTATGTGCTCAGCTAATCACATGGTGACGAAGAAGTCCTCGTCAGCCAAATACTCACAAGCGAGATCCATGCAACCCCTTACCAAACCTGACGATAATGTATTCCACTTAGGAATAGTCATGTCCTCTAAAAAAAATAAAATGTCAATAGGATAGTTACTTTCTTGTTACCCTTTAAAATCACAAAATTTTACTTACTCCAAGGGATAGGTCCAAGGGCGTCCACCAATAAGCCCGTAGGAAAATCTGCAAATATCAATTGAGCTACCTCTCAACATGGCACTCCATCTTTGCTGTAAAGATGCATCTTTTGAGTGGCAACAAACTTGTTGATGCTATTTAAAAAGCATTCCATAGTCATATATTGAAAAACATACTTAATTTAATGTTTCATGGTCGTTGCATTTATTGAATTAGAGCAAATCTACCAATTTGGGTCACATCAACAAGTAGAGCATTAACGAAAGTCTGGTATTGGAATCTTGCAACCATTATTTATAGTTGTAACTTTCTAACAATATTTACATGCAGGAAAATTTAAATTCAAATTCATTTGAGACAACTCACCGATAGAATGAGCCATAGGTCGTCTCTCCCAACTCTCTCGGCCTAGAGAGGACTCTGCAACAAAAAAGGTAGTGGACGCTACAGAGAGCTTAACCACATTCATCCTCTTTGAAATACTTGAGGTGCTAAGAGGTTCCATAATCCCTTTACCTTTCTTGTGTCGAATGCTAACAAAAGGGGTAGAAGTAGCTCCAGTGGTTGTTTGAGTAGTCCGCACATTGGACTATGTATCTTGGGGCAGCTTTTGTGGCATCCTTACTAGCTTCAATCTCTGCACTCCCTTCGCTTGCTTAATGCTCCATAGAAGAGGGCGTAGTAAGAGCGTCCAAGTATCTACTACTATGGGTCTCTTGCTTGAATCCTACAAGCATCATTGTTCTGTCATCATATGCATGGCTTCAAAATTCTTTTATACATTCATGAATTAATCTTTCACATGGTTTTAAGAACTTACTCTCATAAAGATCCGTCTCTTTCTTTGGGATTACACCAATTGGATAATTGAGCCACCAAGGACATAATCGTGCTTCCCATCTGTCAAATTTTTCTCAAGTAGGGAGGGAGAATACATAGTACTCTCATTGTCGACATCGCCCACTCTCTTGTGAATTCTGGAATTTCAACCAATCTTCCCTCTTCCACATATTGCAAAATCCACATGCAACAATTTTCAAAGAACAAAGGAAACTAGAAGTATTAAGAGAAGAAAATGTTACCATATACATGTGGTAGTGATGTGTGTGAACACACTAGGACCGTCGGGGCATTTTTTCCCTCTTTAGGAGGTTTTTCCCCTTGAGCATTATATATACGCCCATCACTAGGGCTATCTATCTTTCCATTGCACACTAGGTAACACACTCTCTATTGTGTGCCTTGAGATTCCTTCATCTTTTCCAAGCTGTGTGCGTTTCTCTGCAACCCTAATTCCAACAATTGGTATCAGAGCACGTTACATCCTCCAAGGCTTAGTCGCCAGCTGCTCCAGCACACAGCTGCTCACTTTCTCCTATTACAGTGAGGTTTGGCGAGCGTTTGCAGGTCGACTAATATTTCGAGAATGCTCGTAGAGCTTAGTCTACTCAGATTTTTGATTCGGGCTCATTTCGGCCTCCGTTTCCACTACAGGTAGGTCTGCACAAGCAATTTTGTCATTTTGTGCAAAATTTTTGTCAGTGCCATTTTTGAAGGAGTACGAGCAGAAGTGCGACGCGAGAGAGAGAGTGCGAGAAGAAGAGCACGACGATAAGGTGAACTCGCTCTACTGTAATGTGTAGAGCATAGTGTTCTTATTAGGTTTTCACAAAAGAATATGTGTACATACCTGGCGGTCCGCCCACTTACCTGGGCGACCACATTGGGCTTTATACCCCAACAACCTCCCACTTAAAGTCCAATGTGGTACTTTAAGTGTGAGAGAAGCTAATATACAAGAGATGTAGAGAAGTGATGTACTACCCTACACCTAACTGCTTGCGAAAATGCGCAAAGCTCTCTGAGGGAAGTCCTTTTGTAAGTAGATCAGCAGGATTTTTTGTGGTGTGAACTTTGACAAGCTGAAGTTGCTTATCCTCGAGCATTTCCCTGATGAAATGATACTTCACATCCACATGCTTTGTCTTTGAGTGATAAACTGGATTGCGAGCCAATTATATAGCACTTTGACTATCACAATATAACACAGGCATCTCTTCTTTGATTCCCAAATCTGTTACTAGTCGATTAAGCCAAATTGATTCTTTGCATGCCTCTGATGCTGCAACATATTCAGCCTCTGCAGTAGACTGAGTAACACAATCTTGTAATCTAGAACGCCATGATACTGCTCCACCAGCCAATGTAAAGACATACCCTGACGTAGACCTTCGGTTGTCTAAGTCACCTGCATAATCCGAGTCTGTAAAACCCTTAACACTTAGCTCCTGACTCCCATAGCATATACGCATACTTTTTGTAGCTTTCAGGTTTCTCAATATTCCTTTCACTGCCTCCCAATGTTTCTTGCTTGGGTTTGACATGTATCGACTTACTACTCCCACTGCAAATGCAATGTCTGGGCGAGTAGCAATCATTGCATACATCAAACTACCCACTGCAGACGCATATGGAATCTTATCCATTTCAGCCTGTTCTTCCTCAGACACAGGACAATCTTGTTTGCTAAGTTTCACATATGGTGGCAATGGAACACTCAATGCCTTTCCCTTCTCCATATTGAAACGTTGCAAAACCTTGTCAATATACTCTGTTTGAGATAACCAAATCAACTTCTTTGATCTGTCTCTCTCAATGCGCATACCAAGTATATGACTTGCCTCACCCATGTCTTTCATGTCAAACGATTTTGCCATCTTTGACTTCAAAGCTGAAATTTCTTCCAAGTGCTTGCCAGCAATCAACATGTCATCCACATACAAAATAAGGATCAGCCAACTACCATCCTTAGCCTTCTTTGTATATAGACAGTGATCAAACTCACTACGTTTATAGCCTTGAGAAAGCATAAACTTGTGGAATTTATGGTACCATGTCCTTGGTGATTGTTTTAAGCCATAAAGACTCTTTAACAACTGGCATACCCAATCTTCCTTGCCTTTCTCAACAAACCCTTCTGGCTGCTGCATGTAAATTTCCACATCTAAATCACCAT
Source organism: Adiantum capillus-veneris (assembly GCF_014529385.1). Classification (NCBI taxonomy): domain Eukaryota; kingdom Viridiplantae; phylum Streptophyta; class Polypodiopsida; order Polypodiales; family Pteridaceae; genus Adiantum; species Adiantum capillus-veneris. The sequence goes on along the minus strand of NC_140958.1, from coordinate 86,353,996 downwards.
GCAAGAACATTGTCTTGACATCCATTTGGTGCAACACCAAATCTAATATGGCAACCAATGCAAGAAAGCATCTCAATGTAGTCATTTTGACCACCGGAGAGAAGACTTCATCAAAGTCAATGCCTTGTCAATGCCTTACTTAAAGCCCTTGGCAACAAGCCTTGCTTTGTACTTTGGCTGACTATCATGAGCGGTGATCTTATACCTGTAAACCCATTTATAGGGTAGAGCCTTTCTGCCCCGTGGTAATTTAACTAGCTTCCATGTCTGGTTTTTATGCAGAGCTGTCATCTCTGACTGCATGGCCAATTGCCAATTCCCGGAGTCCTTCATTTGCACTGCTTCCTTGTAACATGAAGGCTCATTGCAATCAGTCAACATGACATAATTAATTCATAGATGGGACAAACCTATCAGGAGGTCGCGTGACACGTCCAGATCTATGCACAATAGGTGGCTCAGGCTCAGCCACAACCTGTGGTTCCACTCTATCCTTCCCTTGCTCCTCTTGAGCCCTGACATTTTGTCTTGCACGTGCGGGTCCATCTTCTTGGAAGACAACTCTTCTAATCTCCTCAACCCTCTCTGGTTTAGTATGATATTTGGATTCATTAAAGTGAACATCATTGCTGCGGACAACCTTTCTGGATTCGGGATCCCAAAGTCTGTACCCCATCTCACCAGAATTACCATAGCCTAGAAAGATGCACTTTCTACTCTTTGGCTCAAGTTTGTTCCTAAATTCCTTTGGAACGTGAGTATATGCCTCACAGCCAAAGACTCTGAGATGCTTGTATGAGGGCACCTTGCCTGACCATACCATCTCTGGCACTGAATCCTTCTGCAAAACCTTGCTAGGAGATCTATTTACAAGATGAACAGCTGTTGATACAGCTTCAACCCAAAACCCATTTGGCAGTTGTGCATTAGACAACATACTTCTGACCTTCTCTTGTATGGTCCTATTCATCCTCTCAGCAACACCATTTTGAGGAGGATTGTAAGGAGCAGTAAGTTCACGTTTTATACCTTTTGACTCACAAAAGTCCTGAAAGGCCTTTGAAACGTATTCTCCACCATTGTCAGTGCGTAAGCATTTAAGCTTCTTGCCACTCTGATTCTCCACAAGTGTCACAAACGTTTTGAAAACACTAAACGCTTCATCCTTGTGCTTGAGAAAGTAAACCCATACTTTCCTCGAGTAATCATCTATAAATGTCATAAAGTAAGAAGCTCCCCCTAGAGATAGGTAGGCATAGGTCCACACAAATCACTATGAACAAGTGCCAACTGTGTATCTCTTCTACTGCTTCTATGCTTATGTGGCTGCTATTTGCTTACCATACAGACAATGTTCACAGAATTCAAAATCATTAAATGAAAAGCCAGGCAAATAACCAGAACGAGACAAGATTTCCATTCCCTTCTTGGACATATGTCCTAACCGGCTATGCCACAAAGAAACGTTCGGCTGCTCGGTTACATTGATTACATTTTTAGAGACATTTGATACATAAATCATGTAAAGTCCTCCAGACTTTACTCCACGTGCTACTATCATAGAACCCTTGGATATCTTCCACATGTTCTGTCCAAAAGTGGTGACGTAGCCAGCATCATCAAGTAAACCTGTGCTGATCAAGCTCTTTGTAATTGCGGGAACATGTCTCACATTCTTCAGCGTGAAAGAAGAGCCATTCTGAAACTTCAATTGAACATCTCCAACACCTAAGATCTCACATGTCTGCCCATTGCCTAGCCGAACATGATCTTTAGTGGTCACATAAGAGGTTAACCACTCCTTGTTTGGAGACACATGAAGTGATGCCCCTGAGTCTATAATCCAATCACTCAGTGCATTTCCATCAGATGCTGTAAGAAGAGCTGAGTCCATTGTATTCTTCAAGAAGTAGATGTCTCCTGACACTAGACTGTCATCCTCTGCAACAGTGTTTGTCACATTTATTTCTTGAATCTTCACTGAGGACTTGTTCTTCTCACCATGGTCTTCAGCTTTCTCTTTGCCTTTTTCTGCTTTCCATTCTCTGCAGTCTCTTTTCATGTGACCCTTCTTGCCACAATGGTAGCATTCTATGTCACTCTTGCCTTTAGCACTGCGGGACTTGCTACAAGACTGATTCCTCTTTCCACCTTTGTACTTTTCTTTGGTCCTTCCCCTGACAACTAAGGCTGTTCCTTTGCCTTTGTCCATTGTCTTTCTAATGGTTTCTTCAGTAAGCAGACTTCCTTCTACACCTGCTATGTTCAAACCATCTGGAGGTGCAGAATTACTCAAAGCTGTGCGAAAAGTGTCCCAACTTTCCGGCAATGTGATCAACAGGAACATAGCTCTAATAGGTTCATCAAACTTGACACCTTGAGCTGACAACTGACTATAGATTGTGTTGAATTCATTCAGATGATTGGACATAGTGTCCCTTCTTTCATCTTCAAGTCAACAAGCTTCTTAAGCCAGTATACCTGTGAAGCTGCACTCTGCTTCTCATAAAGATCACTTAGCTTTAACCATGCTTGATAAGCCGACATCTCGTCTGCTACATTGAAGTAAACGCTTTTTGCCAAAGTCAGCATAATGGTAGAAAGTGCCAATTCATCCATTTCGCTCCATTCATCTTCGTCCATATCTTCTGGTTTTATCTCCTTGAGCTTTATAGGTTTTATCTGCTTCTTTTGACATTAATAATCAATGAAGTACTTCTCATGCATGCATATCACAATACAATAATCACCATTAATATAATATTGAAATATTAATAATGAATGAAGTACTTTTGATGCATGCATATGAAATACAATAATTACCATCAATAGAGAAGTAATCTTAGATGCAAACCTATATACTAACCATTTCATTGAAAACACAAGCTCATGTATCTTCTCTACAATATTCAAAGACTTCACACCATCCATAAGATATACAAAAGGTTGCATACAATTACCTCACAATTACTGTACATGTAAACATATTCATAAATTCTAACTTATCCTTCACTTTATGTATACCTGCATGACATGATTCTTCAAGCTTATCATGAAGAAATCATCAAATGAATCCGGTAACTATGGCCCTTCAACTTGTATCTTTTGGATTAAAAGAGAGGCCTCAGAGTGCAAATGAGCCCAATATGTCTCTTTCTTCATGTAGGTTTGAAATGCCTTATAATCTTGAAATTGAGGACATTGGGGATCTTTAGACTTTGTTAGACTCATGAGTTGCAACAATATTTTATTCCTACAATGCCTATGAACTTAAACTTAAAGAAAGCATAAAAAAAAAACAAATATAGACATATAAATGCATCCAAAATACCTCTTAGGAGAGATTTTAGAACTTATAAGGCAATACAACTTGTTTCTTGTAATTTTACACATGCTTGTATCCTCCCACTTTGTGCCAATCAACACTTTTGAAAAAATCCTCTCCATTGTGGGGACTTGCAATGCATAGGTATTCTAGCCGATGTCTTTGAGCCACTCCTCCTCCGCTCTTGTGGCTTTATCTAAATGTTTCTTCTTCTCGGCCTCATCTAAACCAAATGCTTCAATCTTTGCCTTTTCTTTAGAGAGGAATGCGTGAAATTCATCTTAGCATCATAAATTGATTATGTTATTATTAAGTAATACACAAAATTATAAATCAAAGGAGGAAAAAGGAGAGTATCCACCTTACAAACAAGCTGTGAAATCAATCCACAAGGTGAGTTATACCATGGAGTGACACCACGATAATATTGGACCTCTACACTCATCTCGATTTTTGTCCACTTCCTCTTTTCTGGTGTCAATCTACCGAGAATAGATTCTTGGTTGCAACACAATACTTTTGAAATGTGTACACCTCATGAGCAATGTTTGAAGTCACATGAGCTCTAGAAATACTATTTAAAACAATAAACTATATGAAGTGAATAGTTAAGCACAATGTATATCAACATGGAGTAAAGTTGAAGTTAAGTGACTTACGCATGGGTTGTGGCCAGTGCGAGTAGGAACTCTACCTCCTTTGCCTTTGGTACTTGTATGAACTGACACCTCACACTGACATGGTATTTAGCATTATCAGAGTACTCTGCATATTAAAACAACAAATACAAGAATCATATAGAAGCATCATTCATAACATGGAAATGAGGAATGTGAAATCATGACATACTTTTGTTGATGCGTCTCCACCATGTCTTCAACCTGTGGTTACCATTCGAAACCAGACATTTCTTGCCCCTTAGATGATGCCACTCTTTCCCAAGAGCTCTCTCAAACTCATCATTCTTTTGACAACACCATATAGGTCCCCACTCTTCAAGGTTGCCTGTTGTATTTGGCATCATCTCTCCTCTAGCACCCTCCATGGAAACAAGAAAATGACCCATAGTGTCAAGATAAGCAGATGAGTCCAAAGAAAGTATTAGCCACTCTGCATCATCGGTGGCAAATCTAACATCTTCATGAGCCACCAAGATAAATAGAGGAATGGGAGGGGGCATAGTCCTTTTCTTCACATAAAACTGGCTCAACACATCACTCATCAAGCCAAGGAAAACTTGTTTGCCCAATTGTCTTGAATGTTTCTTCTCCTTACCACAATCATATCTTCCTTGATTACTGTCATCACTCACCTATTCATTTTCATCATGACCCTCTTCATTCAAATTAGCCTCTACAAAAACAAACCCAAAAAACCCAAAGTCTATTATGCTATAAACCATGGCAATGGGTTATACATACCTTCATCTTCTATATGATTAGAAACCTTATCCACTTCAACTTCATCATCAATGAAAACAGATTTTTGTCACGTGTGGGCTTCTTCTTTTTGGGGGTAGTGTCTAAAGGATGCACACATGATGATGCTTCTTGTTCTATCATCCTTTTAGGAATACATCCTAAATGCAACTTCTTGTTCACTTAACGGCTATTATGTTGAGAGACATGAAGCTTTATTTTTGTATTCTTTCTCTTGGGTGCCATTAAATACACTATTAAAAACATATAATAAAAATAATCAAGACTTAGAGGTTTGTTAAAACCAAAAAATAGTCTATGTATAAAAAACAATTTCTTTTCGATAGAGTCTCCTTTGCTTTGGCATAAAATTTCAAAAAAATCCTCTCCATCTTCATTATGAAGACCTCCGCAGGGGATTAAGGATGAAACAGTAAACACTTTACAATAGGCAACAAAACAAATCTATTTTTTAAGGCAACCATAAAATTCAAAACTTAGCGTATAGTAGGTGTTTGAGCTATCTAATCATCCACTTGCAAGCGGATGATAAGAGAGCTCAACAACTTCTATGTTTTATGTAATTTTGATACAATAGTCTAAATTAGCTAACAAAACTAACCTCTTTTTCAAAATAACAATACACTTCAAATCACTATTTCAAGGCACTATTTCTCATAAGTACTTAGTGTATAATAGGTGTTTGAGCTCTCTAATCATCCGCTTGCAAGCGAACGATCAGAGAGCTCAACAACTCTTATGTTTTATGTAAATTTGAGACCATAAAATTACATAAAACATAGGAGTTGTTGAGCTCTCTGATCATCAGCTTCTTGCAAGCGGATGATTAGAGAGCTCAAACACCTACTATACACTAAGAACACATTTGATACAATAGCTTAAAATCATAAGTACAATATTGATACACTTCTCATAAGTACTTAGTGTGTAGTAGGTGTTTGAGCTCTCTAATCATCTGCTTGCAAGTGGATGATCAAAGAGTTCAACAACTACTATGTTTTATGTAATTTTGATACAATAGTTTAAAATGGCAAAAAAAACTAGTCTCTTTTTCAAGGCAACAATACACTTGAAATCACTCTTTCAAGGCACTATTTCTCATTAGTTCTTAGTGTGTACTAAGTGTTAGAGCTCTCTAATTATCTGCTTTTGCAAGCGGATGATTGGAGAGCTTAACAAGTCCTATGTTTTATATATTTTTCATACAATAATTTAAAATAAAATAGGTAAAAAAATTAATCTATTTTTCAAAATGAAATTAAAGATACTATAAAGATATATAATTAAAAACATATAACCAATTATTTAAAGCACCAATTCAATTTTTTATGTAGTTCATAGTAGATGTATAAGCTCTTTGATCATCCACGTGTATGCAGATGATCAAGGAGCTTAATATTTTGTTGAAAATGTTGACATTTAACCAATTCTTCACCAATCCAAATTTTTATGTAGTTCATAGTAGATATATAAACTGTTTGATCATCCCACATGCAAGCGGATGATTAGAGAGCTCAAAATCTCTTATATCACAGATAAAAGAGGCAACAAAACTAATCTAACTAATGTTTCACAATAACTTGATGGTCCAAAAAGTACAAATAATCCTCATTAATTGACTACAGTGGATATATTCAATTGAAAAGCCATTTTCTAGTCAAAAGACATACCTTCCTTATAACCGATGAAGGGTACACTACGAAACACCAAAAGCAAATTGATGACGGAAAGGCTACTTGCAATGACACATGTGAAACAACATTACAAAACTAAATTAACACATTTGATACATCATTATGCTTTACGTTCTCTCTATGGAGCCAAAGAAAAAAAAAGGGAGGGGTGGAGCCCCCTAGTCGTCCGCGTGCGCGGAGGACTAGGGGGCTCCACCCCTCCCTTTTTTTCCCCTCTGTCTCCATAGAGAGAACGTGGCTTAGATGGAGGCCATATCTTTGAAGAAGATCCGTAAACAAGACTTCAAGGTTCGAACGTCACTATGTATCTTTGTGTGGCATACATGGAGTCTTCAAGGCCATAACCACCACCTCATAACCTGTTCTTTCTTTGTCATTTAGGGTTTAGAGAAGCTTTAGATGCAACATAATAAGAAAAAAGGTTAAGCAATCTCTCTATGGACTCCATGAGTATCTCTCATAAAGATAAGCCAATCCTTTAGCCATGCCAACCACGATACCATATCGAGAAGATTGAGACTTTTTGGTTTCTATAAGTTGAAAAGTTGCAGTGCTCAAGAGCTTTTGAGCAAATGAAGATCATAATTAGATATAAAATGTCTTTTGATGAGCAAAATGTGCAGGAGAAAGACGATTCATGTAGTGAGCTACATGGGGCGGGATAGATTCTAAGAGGGAGCTTCTAGATTTCTAATGAGAAGAGCTGTGGACTTCTATTGAGGAAATCTGTGGAGTTCTTGAAAGTTTGAATTGGAGGGAGACACTTAACCCTAATCCCTTTTAAATAACGCTGTATAATGTTTCTTAATTTTATAGTATTCCTTTGCTAAGTTGCAGCATGGTTTCCCCACCCTCAAAAACTCCTATTTCTATCTCAATATCCTATTTCATTATGGAGTTTCCCTCAACTCCACTCCCAAAATAGCAGGCATTATCTAGGTCAAGCAAGAGCTTGAAAGCCAAGTTGTGGATGTGGGTATGAGCAGCGTGCTGAAAAAACTAGGTACGTTAACCCGATCTCCCTCCTCAAGCAATCCTTACTCTTGATTGTTAGGTCAAAAGTTCTCACCCACAAATTCTACAATTCCATATTCATAGTGAATACGATCACTTGATAACTCATCACCTCTTTCCTTGATAGTGATCTCCTATCATCGGCCATGTAGTATGAGCAGTCATCTGAATACGATCACCTGATAACTGAACACCTCAAGCCTTGATATTGATCTCCTATCATCGGCCATGTAGGATGAGCAAGCATCTGGCATGTACTTCAACATAGGAAGGTGAAGAGACCATAGACAAGCTGCGGATCCTGGTCATGAATTATCTAGACATAAATGACCATCCTCTCTTCCCCAAAGCGGAGGGAATTATGGAGGATGCCATGTGATACAATAGGTCTGATGTCGATAGGGCAGTGCAAGAGTTGATGGTGGCACTCGAGGTTGCCAAAGCAAATCCATGGCCTCCAATACTTTTAAAGAACATCGGGGTTGAGGAGGTTGAGGATGAAGGGGATGTTAAGGTAGTATACAAGAAAAGCAGGGCTACAATTCAAGGCAAAACACAACAAAAATGCAGCTGAAGGCAAAACGCTGTGGGGATCAAGGCAAAACACAAGAAAAAACTTGTGTAGTATTTCTGCACAAAGCCATTTTGAAATCGTTTTTACAATGTGAAACATGCCCTCCCTCCTCCTCCCACGGACGAGCTCGGAGATGGTCCGTGCGCGCGTGAAGGTGTAGCGAGCTCTTTTGTGGGAGGAGGAGGGGGGGAAATGGAAAACATTGATAGGAGAGAGCATAGCTGGACACCATAGCCACGCCAACACACACAAAACATTCGAAGTATTCTTATCTTTGATCAAATTATCTGTTGAGATCAAGCTAGTAAGAAACCTAAGAGAAAAAAAAATCTTTTTTAAAACTAATCCCAAAACAAATATAATCACAAGAGATCTAGTAGGAGTCCCAATTTTTAGTAAAAAATTTAGGGCCTTTATCGATTTTACACTAAAATCTTGCAAATTTAGTTCGTTTCCATCAAGGTAACCCTACCGCCTAGCTGTGAACTACACTAAAGAATGGTTTTCAGTGAACACTGTCCAAAAGGTAATAATAAGTTTGCCAAACTTAAAGACTCCACTACCACAAGTCAAATAAACTTAAATACAATAAATAATGATTTAGATTGTAAATATAAAGATTAATTTTTATACATTTACAATTAGGTCTCCCCAATCTTGGAAAAACATAAATTCTTTCAAAGCATATTAAGTGTGTAAGTCAAGGGTGAGTTGAGGAAATGATAAGAAGATGAAAGTGGAAACTCAAAAGGTATATGGAGGTGGAAAGTAAAAAGACCTTTTGTGTCCATATAAAGAGGTGGTCTACTTCACAATGTATATTTGTGTTTTTCTTCTCCTTCATTTTTCCTTTAGCATTTTCTTTTCTTTATAGTCCTCTCTCTCTCTCTCTCTCTCTCTCTCTCTCTCTCTTGTGTGCATTGTTGTATCCGTCCTTCTCACGTCTAGCTAATACTGTTGCAAATCTACGTGCTTCGCATTGCCCATTGCTGTGTGCTATAGACTAACGCATCATTTTTGTTGTTACTGAGGGAATCTTTGAATAAGGAATACCTTTTAATTTTTTAATGTTTAAATATAAATTTGTGCTTAAATATATGTGTACATATATATAGCTATATATATAAAATACACACACACAAGTACATTTAAATTGAGTGCAAAAACCTCTCAAAATAAACACACACACACACACACAAATATAGTTATTTATTTATTACGTTTATTTTCAGAGGTTTTTGCACTCGATTTAAATGTACTTTTGCATGCGTGCGCATGTGTGTGTGTGTATATATGTATGTGTGTGTGTGTGTGTGTATATATATATATATAATATATATATATATTTACATTGGTATACACTTATGTATGTGTGTGTGCACATGCGCGCTCTTAAATAACTATAAATTAATAAAAAATATACACTCCATAAAATTCTTAAATAAAAAAGAAAAATAAATTTAGTGAATCATTCTCTCTAGGTTGACGACTACACAACTAATGCCCATTACTTTTTAGTCCTCTCACACAATCACTCATTCGTGTGAGATCTTTCCACTTATTGTATTATGCAAACTGACATGTTTTCTTTCACATTCATTCTCATATTGTTTGGTGCTCCATAGCTCTGTGTTGCTCCATAGCTCTCATGAGTGCTCCAAGCTCTGTGTTGCTCTCTTGGCACATTGCTGGTAACATTGTCACACATGATATTCCCTTGCATAATGCTAAGCTTTCACTATCTTCAAAGTTTTCTACCTCTTTCATGTGTTTTTCACAAACTACATGCAATTATTCATGAAGAAGACCGTTTGTTTGAGCTTTCTATGACTCTGCATTGTGACCATGAAGGCAACGAACACTACATGATTGATGGTTCTTTGTTACTTAAATATCTATTATTGCACACTATAGAGTGTGTTATGTATCTGATAGTGATAACATGAAGATGAACTGCAACAAGTAAAAAACAAAAATATTAGAGCAGATTGTGAGGTGAGTGTGGAAGTATTGGAGCTTGATGGGGAATCTGAAGACATAGAAGATAGGCCATCTATGTCCATTGTTCAATGGATACAAAATGGAGAAGGGGCACCTCGACTTAAGAAGCTGTTAAAGATGTACAAAAATCCTTTACAGATAACTGAACTTTCCCTCACCTATAATGGTTGTTTGTTTTTTTTCTTGCAACTTTTGGGAAAATTAAGAGAATGGAAGGGATGGATCAAGACACGACCATCCCAAACAAACATGACAATAGCTTGTATAGTGAGGCTAAGTTATTGCCTTGGGAATCTACAATGTCATCGATTGTATTTTTCATTTCATGTGAATGAGAATAAGTTCAATGCAGCTATGTCTATGGTCATTTGGATAGGCAGGTGAGCAAGGGGTATCCTACAGGTGAAGGCAAATAAAAAATTTACTGTCAGTATTGCCAAAAAACCATGACATGAATATGTATGCAAGGCTATGATCTACTATGTTTTCCCTTTGGACGAGAGTATGACTCGATGGTACTTTATATTGGCAGTTATGAGCAGAGGGTTCAACCAGGCACCTCAAGAGCCAATATAGCAAAAGTGAAGAACTTGGTTAGCACAGTTCTTAAAAAAGAGAAAGGTGGACCATGAAAAATACAAATGCTAGTAGCTCAAAAAATATTGTTTTAATCTTTAATGAGAGAAGGTGAGGAAGTCACAATTTATTGAGATTTACTTGGTTTTTTGGAGGAGATGATGCCACTAGTGAAAAACAACGGGTATGCATGGATTGAATATAAGTAAGTTACTATTCATGTGTCTTACGTTTTTTTTCTTTGGTATGCTCTATCATTCACATTAATAAGGATATTGTATGTAGATTGAAAGGTCTAATAACCAAAGAAAAGGTGAAGCAAAGAAAAGGTGAAGCAAGATGTTCAGATGGGTGAAGGATATGACAATATTTTATAAATGCAACAACACTGTATGTTTTCCCTTTTCCATGGTAGTAGATTCCCAGGACAAGGCAATGCAAGTGAAAAATGTTACCTTTTCAAGATTTCTACAAAAAGTTTTGCATCAAGTATGGATCTAGTAAATTGAATGAGAGGAACTGGGCAAGGTGACTCGAGGAATGTGTGAGTTCACTTTGATCATACACATAGGATAGACAGATGGGAAACAATGTTGTGTTCCATGTATGATTCGGGGTAAGTTTGCTTATGATTGGAAATATGAAATATTTATCCTCCAAAAGGTTTGTCCTAACATTTGCATCATATTTGGCTAGCATGAGAGCGTTGCAAGTTATTGCAATTTGTGAAGCGCTCTTGCCTTTTTCATCAGGAGAAAAGCTTGCAAAAGTACACTAGAAAATTTGTGCGCCTACACAAAGAAAAATGAGCACATTGGAATGTGTGAAGCGTGGTGACTCTCAACAACTGTAGAGGATACAATTCAAGCGAGGTATACCAAAGATTGGTGGTTGATTCATGTCCCAAAAGAGAACTTAGAGGCTCTTCAATGATGGTTTCAATGGTGGGAACAACAAATTGAGCATTGGCATCAACAAGAATGTGAGTTGGTATTTTATTTCTTTGTGATCCAAGAAAAACCATTTCCAAATACTCATTTACAATTTTGTGAATAGGCTAATAAAAATCCATGGGAGCAGGCACAAATTCCAAGTATAAACTTATCTGAGAGCATCCATGCTAGCTGCTTGGCTGGTGAAGGGGGAAGAAGAAAGATTTCAGTATACGATGTATGTGTTAGTGATGTTTGAAACTCATATAGACAATGTGCCAAGTGTTTGGGATTCTTGATAGGTTGTTATATAGGCATGGGTCCACACTTGGATCCACGCTCTCAAGATAAATTGTCATTGCAAGGGTGGTGCAGGAGCTATCACAGACACCCCAATGTATGAAGAGCCCACAGTGCATGGTGACAAGGAAACCATGCAATGAAAGAAGAGAGACACAAGCAATGATACTAGTTCTCATCATCCATAATATGTAATGGAGTCAAAACAGTGCAAAGTTTGTGGTCGTCCACAAAATATGAGATTTGAAACCATGGACTCAAGAAATAGTAAAAAAGAGGATATTGAAAAAGACTACATGCCTAAAATGATCATTTAACATGCAACATAGAGCAATCAGTATATGTAGTGGAAGATGATGTTCCATGTGAATAATGGGCCTTGCACAAAATGCCCATTCAATGTAATAGGAAGTGTTTTGGTGTTGTGGGTAGGGAAAATTGTGGTAACTCTCTTAATAATCATGGTAGAGGTTTGGTTGCACCTTGCTTTTGGTAAAAAAGATGCTACAAAGACAAAACCATAGAGCAATTGCTATGGTTTTGCAATCTTGATGTGGAGCACACAAAGGAAGTTAAAAAACAGATGAAGGAGGTACCGATAGTCCCTATGATCTGGCCCATTGCAAGGGGCTCAAAAGTCTCAAGAGAAGAGCTTGCTAGTCTTACAATGGCAACTTTTCAAGTGGCTGGTATTATCACACTAAATTGCAAGGGAAATAGGGTTTTCTCGCTATGTGGAGAAGGAGGTTCAAGTAGTAGGCAACTTCAAAAGAAGCACATAAAAGGATTGAGCCAGCTGCTAAGTAAAGATAGAGTCCTCACCTGCATCCATATAAAACAAGTTAACATATTTGTTAGTCCCTTGAATACGTATTACAGGTGTCACCAAACTTATCAGTTGTTATCCATGTCCTACTTAATATAATTTACTTTTGAACCTACCATCCAATATTGTTTGAGGTTGTCACTAAATTTTCTGAGAGGGTTTCATCCCTTTTAAATAAATTTCTTTTTTTTTTTGGATCCAAAGATCATCACTCCTTCATATCAACAAATGAGAACATAAGTTTTAAATAAAGATAATAAATACTCCCAAGTTTTATGAAATTTTATATTTATATAAATAGGATAAATTTGATCCGAAGGCCACTACCCCTTCTAATCCAAATGTTTAACCAAAATCATTGTCCCAGAGAGGTTTGAGGTAACAGGTCTTTTTGTTATTTTGTCAAATTTATGATCTTTTAACACATAAGTGCCATCAAGGTAACAATGCTAAAAAATCTACCAAAATTTGCTTTAACTATTGTACGAGATTAATTAAAATAGAGTGTCTACAGTGTTAAAAAATTACTTAAAGTAGTAGAAGTCCAAGAAAGCACTTAGGTAGGTAGACAAAGTATGGTATAGGTTAGCATTATTCTTTCACTGACATGATACTTTACGAGATGTAGTCAAGCAGGCACTGGTATATGAACAAAAGATTTGTTTCACAATGCATGAATAATAAGAAAGGTGTTCAAGTGCTCCAGGTATTTTGTAAGTCATAACATGAAAGTTCCAGGTAACCAAACCCCTTTTATGTGATATGGTATGTGCGCGTATGTCGCACGTGTCAATGAAAGGAACTTGCCGATACACCGTGTGCGAGCCACAAATGGCTCTAAGCACACAACAAGCCTAAACTAGTAAGCTCAAAGAAGGCGATGGTGTGTCACTCACCGCTCTACGCTTGCTTCATGGAGGATTCCTCGCCACGAAGAAGAAGGAGACGCCGCTATGCCGCGCTCAACCGCTTCATCACTGTTGTGCCTTCGTAATGCTCGATCACCCACACACTCCCTCTCTCTCCCTCTCTCTCTCTCTCTCTCTCTCTCTCTCTCTCACACACACACACACACACACACACACACACACACACACACACACACACACACACACACACACACAAAGAGATGATGAAGAAGAAGAAGGAGATGGAGCAAGGGCACTCTTCAATTGCACAAATGAGAGAATGAGTGAATTTTAGGTTTAGTTGACTTTTATATGAGCTTGCCCCATTCACACTTGGGCGCCCATTCTTAGCCAACTAATCCCTTGAATGTTCCAGTTAGAGTGAGCCTATCATCGGCGATCACTCTTACCCTTTTCCTATTGGACCGACAAGCTCGGTACCTGACTCTACCAAATAAATAATACAATGTCCGTCGTAGGTTACAACGTCCGTCTCGTAGGTGATAGGGTGTCCGTGAGCCGTGAGGGTTAACATGCCCCCCTTCCTGATGTAGATTCCGTCCTCGGAAGCTATTGAGTTGAAGCTCGTTTGTCGAGGTGGAAGAGCATTTGAGATGAATGTCCTTAGCCTTCTTCAGTCACTGCAAAATCAAACAACATTGGCACAGTAATTGCATTCTCATAAGCGATTAAAAAGCATATGTAGTTTTAGGCAGACAAATTGATTGGTAACAGAATTTTAAACAATTTGTCATCAATAAACATTAAATTTCAATGTAATCAAATGCATAAACAGATGTAAAGGTAAAAAATTAAACAAGTCTGGGGTCGCTAATTTAACGGTCGAAAGGCACTAGAGATCGACTATTAATACCATGGGTAAGATTCTTAATTTTCTCTAGTCAATTAAGTTGTTTAATCGCGAGAGCGAAGTATTTCATGTTCGAGCGCTGACTAGAGGCTATACCTAGAAGACCTTGTAGTTAAGCTACGATAAAAGGAATTTCTCATGAAATCATCGCCTGACTGATTACCTTTTCTTTGACCCCCCAAAGTCTTTTCACAGTGATTCAATTTTGATGTGTGTGCTTATTTTGTATGCCTTGGGTTTTTTGCTTTTCAAGGAAAAGTGCCCACACTGGGAACCTCTAGGGCTCTAGTACCATAGGCGATACATGTGAGTGAAGTACCCAATCAAGCCAAGATTTCTCTTCCAGCTTAAGATTTTACATTGTGGCACTTTGATTTGTTTTTGTTTGTTTGTTTTCAACATTTTAATTTTGTAACTTTGGGGGGTCATATAACATTGATACACCTCCCCAGGCTCATCACACTAGTAAACTCCCTTTATAATACTTAAGCTAAAGGTCAATAGGGTCAAGCCCACTAGAAAGCCCTAGTACATTTCACACAATGCTGCCTAAATCGGATTAAGAACCTAAGTAACCATTGATTATTAGGAAGGCATTCCCCATGGTATTAAGAGAAGATCTCTAACACCTAACTTGGTCAAACTAACTTAGTCGAACTGCTTGATTTTTAAATCTAGACAAGTGATTATGACAAAAAATTCATTGAATTTAATGTTTGTTACTAAGAAAATGTGCTGGATATTATGCTACCAATCACAATCAAAGTAGACAAACATGGATGCAAAAAAGATAAGGGGCAATGCTATGGACAAGAAACACCTGTTTGTGTCGATGGTCACGCTTGATTTGAAGAGTGAGTCGAGATAAAGATTCCATGAAGGTCCAAATCCTAACAACAGCAACACGCTCTTGTACACACTAGGAAACACAAGGAATACCTCTAGGAGGCACATCAGTGGGAAAAAAGAACTTTTCTAATCACTCAACTCTAAAACAGAAACACTCCTATCGTACTAATTCTACCTATCCTCCATCACTTGAGTGATGAGGATCAAAGGTGTTTTATGGCATAAGTTTCTGTTTCAGTGTACCGAATGTGAATGTGTAGGTCTGAGTCAATGTTTTGACTTTTATTGTGCATACTCGTTTGCTAATTGCTCTTGCTCTTTATTATTTTTGTTTTTTGTGAGTATAAGGCTTTATATGTACATTCCCGAAGATTGAGATTAAGAGGTCAGGGAGGAAGGTTGAGAGGGAAACAAGTGAATGATGACTGTCAGCAAATATTCCCCCCTTCCTTGGGTAGATCATATTGTTTGAAATGTGCTCGTCACCCTTTGAAACCAATTGTTCCAGTCGATAATAGGTGAGGATTTTTGCCAGTAGTTTTCTATTACCTTAGGTTCCTCATCGAGTTGCAAGGGTGGTAAGCTACTCTCCCAGGATCTTGAAGTGGTTCATCAGGTGATTCTTGAACACTGGGAGGTGTGGATTCCTTTGTAGCTTTATGGAGGTCCACTATTGTAGGTCGAAGATGTGGAGAAGCTTTTACCTCTATGGATGCATTACATGAGGAGCTAGAAGCTTCATGGGACGCCCCCCTTGTTGAGCTAGGTGGAACAAATTGTTCTTTCTTCGGTACCCAAATTAGCTCTGGAATGGGTGTGTAGCATTCTGCGATTTTTTTATTTCCGCGATCGTTGATTCATTTTGGAGCTACATGATTGGGCTCCCATGGGTCAGGTGACAGGTAAGAACACAATCTACGTTTTGGCACCCAAATTTGATCATTTCCTTGATAGTAGCCTTGGGCTGCCAATAGTCGTTTAGGAATCCAGCGCCACGTTTTCTTACATTTCTTGGAGCGAGTGGAACATTTCTTACAAGGCTTCTGCTTTTCAGCACTAGCCATGGTCGCTAAAGAAGCTTTAGGGACCCACTTGTATGTTTTCTTCGTTATATTAGGATGAGTCTTGTCAGAAGCTATATGCATTGCTTGTAGCATATTTAAGGGTATGGGCATTTCATCCCCCTCAGGTGTTACCCAGGTCGTCCCCCTATTTCCCCAAGTGTCTATGGTTGCTGCTAGGTGGACCCAATCCACATTGTCCGACTCAGTCATCCCACGTAGTACATCCATATAAGGAGAATCTTCCCCGACATCAGTGTCCGCTTTACACGTGTAACAATACTGCAATGGGGCCGAGTGAACTGTTGTGTTAGATCTATGATCAATTATGAACTTGTTTCCTAGGGGATGTGCTCGACCCGTCACAAGATCCACTCGAATGACAGAATCTTGGAACTGCAAGTAGACATGGTTTTTAGACCAGTCATGCACCATTTTTGCTTCCCTCATGAAAGGACGTCCTAAGATCATCTCCGATGCCATAGTGTGTTTGGAGAATTCCATAACAATAAAGGTAATCCTTATTTTATGTCCAAAGACCTTGATCTTGAGATCTTCTAGTATCCCAATAGGTTTAACAATAGACCCATTGGCCATCTTCACTACTATGGTTTTGGTCGCAAGGTGAGGTCTTCCCATAGTTTCCCATCAATTTTTAGTCACAATGCTAACCCCAACGCCACCATCAAGGATTCCCTTCACAATTAATCAGTGATTGGTATGGTCGCATTGGATTCATCACCTTCAAAGTATTGCCCCAACTTGTTAACATGTATTTCTATAACAAGGTTCTCATCTAGGTTGGGTTGTGGATCTAAGTGTTCCTCCTCTATTGGCATCTCCCCAGCTCCATCCATCTGTGCAAATTGTGGTAGCCCAAACTTTAGTTCTCCATTGAGGAAGGCTCGAAGAGCTGAGACTAGCTCGGGGTCTTTATATAGTTTGGACATGATGGTGGTTCCAACTTCTAAAGACATGAAATCCATCAATTTGGCAAAATGGACAGTGCCATTGCGTCCGGAACGCCCAAAAAACCCCACTCTTCAATGTCACAGTGCTCAAATCCGACCTCGGATGAGCAGTTTAGGGCCAAAAAATGCTCCAAAAACAGCAAAAACACACTTGCGGCTGTTCCTCCTCTCTTCTCCACATTTTTTTCTGGTCTTCTCTCAGTTTTTTCAGTCCCACACTTAGATTTATTAGTTGGGCACCCTTGGCCTTTTAGATGACCTCAAACGGACCCCGAACATGCCAAAAACTGACCTCGCAGTGCATAGTTGTCACCTTTTTGCATCATCTGCACACCTGGCACTCAGTTTTTCCCAATAATGCATCCCGCAACCACGTGAAGTGGCCCCAAAAAGTGTTCCTCATGATGAAATTTTTGCATAAGTATCACAAGAAAACACCCACGTCGTGTCCGTACTTCTCCACGTGCAAGTATTGACCCCGTTCGACCTCCTGACGCCACTCGATGCCATTTGACGCACCTGCTTACCTCATGTCGTTGGCCCTCGGATAGCTTCCTCGAGAAGTTTTACGCACTACCAACTCCTACTTATTGTAGAAAAAACACACTGGTACTGATAATAGTGAAAATCGATGCACTATGTACATGCTGTCCTACCTGTACACACGTGGGCCCCACGTAACCACCTGGCTATGGAAATTGGGTAATCCTTTATTCAATGCACCATGCATGTGTATGTACATATGCGCAATTCCTTGCTAAAAAAAACTCCTGACATAATTTGCCTATCCCCTAGCCTGCCAGATCATTCATGATCAACAGTAGCAAAGAGAGATATGAGACTCGCCGCATCACAGGTCTCCTCATCCTTCACCAACATTGCTTGCTCCACAGATAACTCATCTTGCTCGACCATCATCAACCTGGCATGATACAATTTAAGACGCAATCCATTTACCCTTGACTTATGTAGAAACCCATCCAGGTTAGCCAACTGATATGTACCATTCGGGAAACACTCCACTACCTTGAAAGGGCCTTCCCACTTAATTTGAAACTTCTTTTGGAATGTGTTGTCGAGCTTACTGTTGTAGCGCAAAACCAAGTCATGCTTCTTGATACCCTTACTTTTGACCTTTTTTTTTATCTTTGCCAAAGCCCTATCTTGCATCTGCCCATAATGTTCCATGCACTCATCCTATCCAGCTGAACCTCTTGTAGCTATAAGAGCCTCTCTTCAAATGCATCACTAGGCGGCCCAAGCAACTTCTCTAACATCTTGACCGTAGGCAACTCTACTTCCACAGGCAATAGTGCTTCTTTTCTATACACCAAATAAAATGGAGTAAAACCTGTACTTGTCTTCACCGAAGTACGGTAAGCCCATAATGCACTAGGCAATTCCAAATCCCAATTCTTTCCTTGGTGCTCTATCACTTTGAAAGAATCTGTACCAACTCACCATTGAATCTTTCATTTAATCCATTACACTGTGGGTAATAATGAGTGGTATGCTGGTGCCTAATCTTCATCTTTGCACATAAAAAAGCTAGCAGTTTAGCTCTAAAGCCAGGCCCCTTATCTGAAAGTAGCTCCAGTGGCACCCCAAACTTGCAACATATTTCATCATACACAAATTTTTCCACATCCTTTGCAGTGATCTGTTTTACTACTATAGCCTCTGCCCAGCTAGAGAGATAGTCCACTGCAGTCAAAATATAGCTTTTGCCCCTGCTTGTGATACATAACGGGCCTATTGCATCAATCCCCCACTTTTCAAACACATCAAACGCCATAATGGTTTTTCGTAGCTCTGGCTTCAACACTCTCTTCCCAAATGCTTGACACCTATTGCAAGACCTACACCAATGGTGAACATCCTTGTGCAAACTAGGCCATACATACCCCTCTTGCAAAATCTTATGCAAGGTGATCTTTAGAGCAAAATGGCCACCACATGCGCCTTCATGATTCTCTTCCAACACTCTATAAAGCTCCTCTCGCCAAGGTACACGTCTCAACACGAGATCAGCCCCTTTCATGTATAAGACATCACCAATCAATTTGTACCTGTATGCTCTATGCACAAAACCATACTTCTTAGACTTCTGAATCTCCTTTGGAATGATTCCTGTTAGCAAAAACTCCTCTTCTTGAGCCAAACTTTCCCGGACATGATAAAGAGGTAAAGTGGTACTCAACACAAATAGCTCCCCAATCATGCCTTGAGCTGCTTCATGTGCCTCTCCATTTAGAGCACGTTCAATGTGTCTGATGCTCCATGCTACGAACGTTTTTAACAGGCCTTTAATTCTGAAGCACATTTCCTTCAATGAGGTGTTCTTGCTCTTCCACACACCCAGTACTTGCTTCACCACTAACAAGTCATCACCTTTTATGCTCAACCTTTGAACCCCATGCTTCAAACAAATGTGTAATCCGGCTTCTAGAGTAGCATATTCTGTCTCATTGTTACTATGAGCATCCAATTTGAACCCTCTCTTGCATACTAGCTTCCCCTCTGGATCATAAAGTGCTATACTCCCTGAAGCTGCATCATGGCTCTTTTTGTATGAACCATCAAAGAACAACACATGTGCATTGCTGATCTGTGGCACTTCTTCAACTACCTTTCTCACCACCTCTTCCTTAACAATAAGGGGATTCTCCTTGTAGGTCAACAAATCAGCTAGGGTAGCCCTTGTACTATCTTCCACTAGAAAAGAGAACTCAAACTCTTGCAGCTCAATTACCCATTTCTTCACCACATTTGACATGTTAGTACCATTAATTAACTGTGGCAAAAAGGCATAACTCGTCAAGAAAACAAAAGGTCGTGGTAGCAAGTAATGACGAAATCGTCGACAAGCAAATATTACACTAGCCATCACTAGCTCTACTTCTGAGAACTTTCTCTCCGCTACCAACTTCACTCGGCTTGCACAATACACTGGCCTCATATAATGGCTGCCCTTCCCCTTTTGCAATAGCATGGCTCCAATGGCATCATCCCTACTGAGGGATTTACATAAAAAAATTTCTCTCAATCAAGAGCCTGCATGGCTGACAACCCCCCTAACACCTCTTTCACCTCTTGAAACACTTCTTCACACTTGTCATCCCATTGCAATGGATCATGCTTTGCCACTTGTTGTAATGGATAAAGAATCTAAGAAGACAATGGAATAAACCGTGCCATGTACTTCACTTTGTGTATGAAGGTTGCCAATTGCATTGTACTCGTAGGTGATGGAAGAAGAATAATAGACTTAACCTTGTCTGGATCAGCCTCAATGCCATTTTCTGACACCATATGGCCCAATAACTTCACCCTTGGCTGTGCTAGATGACATTTCTTTGGATTTAGTTGTCCTCCACATTCATCATATCGAACCAATACCATCTGCAATTTCTCATGGTGTTCAGCCCTACTGCTATAAACACAGAAGTCATCCATAAAAGCTTTAACACAACTACCAATGAATGGTTCCAACACCCAATTTGCTCTCTCTTGATAGAAGGAAGGTCCATTTGATAACCCAAATGGCAATACTGTGTAGCAATAACAGCCCCATGGCGTAATAAAAGTGGTCTTTGTGCGGTCTTTCAGAGCTATATTCAATTGAAAATAGCCTGAAAAACCATCACACACACTGTACCTCTCATAACCTGCCATTGAATCCAAGATCTGATCGATGAATGGAAGAGGATATGGGTTCTTCTTAGTGGCTGCGTATAAGGGTTCAAAATCTACACAAATTCTCCACTTCCCATCCTTCTTTGGACTGACTACAACAGGACTCACCCATTCTGTGGTCTCCACAGGGACTATGAACCCTCCCTTCAACAACTTGTCCACCTCTTCTCGCAAGGCTTCTATTTGCTCTTGGCCCATCCTTCTTAGCCTTTGCCGCACTGGCTTAGCACCTTCTTTTAGCTCTATATGCATCTCTTCGCCCTTGAACCCTCTGATCTCTTCATATGAAGTAATGAACAAATCAGGAAAACTAGCGAGCATGTGCAAATATATATCCTTCTCCATAGCTGAGAGGTCTCCACTGATCATTTGTGTCATCAATTCCTGCTTCTTTGACAACTCAACCTTGGTTTGCATCAGCCCTTCAATCACTTCATAAGGCCCTTCACTTTCATCTTCAACCTCATTCGCAAATGCAACTAAACCAAACTCCTGGATTTCTTTGTCCATCAAAAGAAATGCAACATCAGCATCCTCATCACTGCTGGTAGTGCTATCACTATCCTCATCTGTCACCATGGAAGAGTCTTCATCACTAGACTCATCCTCATCTTCATAAAGCTCCTCTAATCGTTTCCTTGTGTCCATATTATGAAGCTTCTTGGTACCTGTCTTTCCATAGAGGCTAATCGTACCATGTCGCCAATCTTGAACAGCTCCCACTGCACGTAACCATGGTCTACCCAGGATAATAGGATATGCTCCCAACCCTGCTGGCATCACATGAAAATCAACCACTGCCTTTGCATCATATGCCTCCACTTCTAAGCTCTTTACAACACCCAAGCATTTTACTTTTTGATGGTTTGCCAATCTGATCCGAAAACCTGACACCCCAGCCACTGTGAGACCCATCTTCTCAACGCATGAGTGTGTTATGACGCATATTTGGGCTCCGCCATCCACATAACCTTGTCCCAAATTTTTCCTTTTATGCCACACATCTACTATTGGAAAAATGTCTGGTAGCTCATCCATTGCCAACATCTTTACTGAACCTCTCTCTGGCTCTTTCTCCATTGGGTTAACCATCCTCTTCCACTGTCGCTTTAGCTTAGGCACCATCTCTATAAGCTGCCCAAAAGTAACATCTACCTTCCTGCTCATCAGATCCTCTTTCAAGTCATAGCTTAATTGCCCATCCCCTAGTGGAAAATATGAAACATGAAACTTTCGACGACCTCTCCTTTTCCTCTTGGCCTTGACATCCTTGCCTTCATGACTCTTTCCTTTCTTCTTACTAGGACCTGGGGCAGTTCTTCCTTCCTTATCCTCTGTGGTCCTCTTCCCAATAGGCATCACTAATGTATCCTCTAGCTTTGATGCCTTCTCCAAGGTGACTACACTTAGCACTTTTGTCTTTCCCTTTCCTCCTGGGTCAGTCCACTGGTTCCTTCGTCTCCCTTAATTTCGATGTCATAATCATTTGACCTAGTTAGCACCTGTCTTGGAAATGGATACATGTCTCCCCCCATCCTTGGTGGCTTATCACATTGCGGGCTGATGTGACCCAACTCTCCACAATTATAACATGTGGGCGTCTACCTCCAAAACCTACCATTGCTTTGTCCAACACCATTCCTAGGCCTTTCTTCACCTCCTGGCTGATTTGCAAACCTCCCTCGACCTCGATTATTTCCCACTTGACTTAGCATGTTTAGGCTGAGAGTCTTCATCAAATCTACCACTTGCCTCATGTCTTGCCTTAGCCCATCATCTTGCACCGATGTAGTGACCATTGCTGGCATAACCTGAGTAGTAACAAGAACCACTCATTCATGATGAACCCCTGACATGCGACCTTGTAAAGACTCTATAGGCTGAAATTCAGACCTCATGGGCAAAGACTCCACCCCTAACTGGCTCATTTTCCTCAACTTCCACTCTTTGTTCATTGCTACCTCTAGTGCATCTTCATATGTCCTATGCTTCTTTAGCTCCACTCTCCAACGTATATTCTCCCAAAGACCAGCCAAGAACCTGTCCTTCTTCATCATGTCAGGTGGGAGTACCTGTGGTGCTAAGCCCTTGCACATCCTCTCCCATGCCAATGAGAACTTACGTATGTACGCATCTATTGGCTCACCTTCCTTTTGCACCAAAGCCTGTACTTCTTGCCACACTTTATCAGGATCTTCTATCTTCACAAACTCCACTTCCAACCCATGCTGTAGATTGTCCCAAGTCAACCTTACGGGTGGATCACCCATACGCAACTCCTCTTCAAATGCCTTGGACCAAACTTGTGCATCACTCTTCAAACAGATTTGGAGAAGCTGTAACATCTGCGCAGGGTAATGAATCAGGTTGCTAATGCAGGCAACCTCCATCTTTTCCAAAAAGTCTTCCACATCTTCATCACATCTTCCATGAAACTCCGGATAAGAGAAAGCCATGGCTACCCAAATTATGATGCTTTGAGAACCCCTTTGAACACACGTGCAAGAACCCAAAACACCTGACTGACTCAATTCCCACAAACTTCAATGGAGCTTAACTTTAGATAAGGAAAAACACATGCACATCAAATGAGTTTTCATAGTTAATCATCGGAATTACAACAGGCAAAGGACATTCCAGAATCTCTCTTAATCTTCTCGGCCCGAACATAAAGACTATGCGCTGCTGGAAACAAATCTTCTTGGACACATAAACATTTATCTGGATTCTCTGAGTTAAATGAAAAGGAGTGAATTGAGGGCCATTTTGATCATCCATTAAAGCCAACCATGAAGCTCCAAAGAAGGCACACCTGACTTAACCTGTGATTTTGCCAAAATTTCAGCAGCATAACAACATAAATGGCTCAAAAGACCAAGAAACCAGCCATCATAACTTGGAAAAATTTTGACAGAGTTTCCCCAGAAGTAGACCAATAGGAACCCAAAATATAGATTGTATATATATGCATAACTGTCAACAATAGAACCCGAGCATCAAATAGGACTCACTAGTACATAGCGTATGGCGAGGTCACGAAAAGGGTGCTCCAGCTACCTGTATCACCGAAAGGATATCCACATTTGAGAATCCCCCAGCTCAATAAAAACCTCACGCTATCGACCCTCACACGAAGGCTAATGCAAATCGCGTATAGTCAAGTCTCAGAAATGACTATCTTCCAGACCAAGTCTCAGAAATGGCTGGGACTGCCAAATATAACCAAGTATGGCTCCACAAATGCGTACAATGGCAGTTTCCACAAGTAACGTACAATCCAGCAGACAATGCGCTCAAACAGGCGCCAAGTGATGCATACCCACAACAACTGCAAGTGACATCACTGCTAGTATATCACTGTACTCCAGCTACCTGTACCTGTGTGAATCATCTGTACCTGTACCTGTCCCTATAACCTGTAGTTTGCAACCTGTAATCCCGAATCTCGAAGCTTGAAGCTCGAAGCAGAAGGTACTCGAAGAAGATTCTCAGTGGGGGCACCAAAAGAATGTGAGCGGGATGGAAACACACACAACGCCTCTATAATGACCCGACACACACTCTTGGGATGATACACACACACATTATGGGGCACCACTCGGCTTACACAACCAGCCTGGTCGAGACAGGAAACACACAGACGGAGTGAGAAGAGAGAGATTTCCCACTTGCCCACTCAACACTCACACATACACACTCACACACACACACTCTCAATTCAGTTCAAAGGAGGCAAATTGCTGTTGTTTAGACTCAATGAAGCTCAGCCCAACACCAATGGGGCAAATAGTTTACACAGTATTGAAGAAATACACCAGATACAACCACAAAGTTAAGCAGAGGCTTCACTCACCGGAGAAGATTACACAAAAAAACAACAGAAAATCTGTGAGGAATTTGGCAAAATGGACAGCGCCATTGCGTTTGGAACGCCCAAAAACCCCACCCTACAGTGTCACAGTGCTCAAATCCGACCTCGGATGAGCAGTTTAGGGCCAAAAAATGCTCCAAAAACAGCAAAAACACACTTGCGACTGTTCCTCCTCTCTTCTCCACGTTTTTTTCTGGTCTTCTCTCAGTTTTTTCAGTTCCCACACTTAGCTTTATTAGTTGGGCACCCTTGGCCTTTTAGATGACCTCAAACGGACCCCAAACATGTCAAAAACTGACCTCGCAGTGCATAGTTGTCACCGTTTTGCATCATCCGCACACCTGGCACTCAGTTTTTCCCAATAATGCATCCCGCAACCACGTGAAGTGGCCCCAAAAAGTGGTCCTCATGATGACCTTTCTGCGTAAGTATCACAAGAAAACACCCACGTCGTGTCCGTACTTTTCCGCGTGCAAGTATTGACCCCGTTCGACCTCCTGACGCCACTCGATGCCATCTGACGCACCTCCTTACCTCATGTTGTCGGCCCGCGGATAGCTTCCTCGAGAAGTTTTACGCACTACCAACTCGTACTTATTGTAGAAAAAACACACTAGTACTGATAATAGTGAAAATCGATGCACTATGTACATGCTGTCCTACCTGTACACACGTGGGCCCCACGTAACCACCTGGCTATGGAAATTGGGTAATCCTTTATTCGATGCACCATGCATGTGTATGTACATATGCGCAATCCCTTGCTCAAAAAAACTCCTGACACCGCAAGAGCAGCTACTTGATATACATGTTTGACTTGTCCCCAATAGTCCTCCATGTAGTATTGTGGACTTTCTTCAAGCACATCCATCCCATAGGCGATATTAGGATCTATATGTTCCTCATAGCCTTTCAAACAAGAAATAGATGACTCACAACCCACTTGATTCACAGAATTGATTCTCGGATGTGATGGTTGCGGTCCTAGCACTGGAGGTGGTAAGGGTGTTGTTTGAACAACATTTTGGGCCCTAGGGACCATATGTTGTGATGTTTGTTCAAGAGGTGGGGCCGGCATCAATGCAGGCACTCGAGGTGTGTTTGTCCATGCTAAGGTTGGTCTATTGTCCATTGCACGCTTAAATACTATGCAATCCTTAGCTTGATGACCATACCTTCCACAGGCATTGCAGTTCCCATTGAATTTTACTTTAAAAGTAGGGCATTCATTGATACTATGCGGTCCATAGCATACTGAGCACCATTGCTGCTCCCTTCTTGGATACATATGATTGTTTTGCGGAGCACGATTGTCTCTAAGACTCTCTTGAATAGCCTTGGTGAGATCTGCTAAAGTCATCTCAGATATCTTTGGCTCCTTAGCAATAGGCTTTAGGGTTATTGGCTGATGCCCCGATGCTTGTGAGCTAATAGATTTAGACTCAACAGACACTCTTTCTCCTTGAATCATTAAATTATCCTCCAATTGGATCGCATTGATGGTGACTGCTTCCCAAGTGGTGATATCTCTAATGACTAGGCCATTGTAGATTATCCTCATGTCGTAACCCCCTAATGAATCTATCAAGCAATTGGTTATTGTTGAAGCGCTCATTTGGATTACAACGAGAATTCAAATGCTTCAAGCGACTTATAAAGTCTCTCACCGACTCTCCTTCCTCTCGTTGGGCTTTCTGGAGCTGAGAGGCTACACCCCAAAGCACTCCCTCTCGTATGTATTCCTTTAAGAAGAGTCTCCTAAGAGTAGGGTAAATCGTTTTTTCTTCCACCCTTAGGGTTCTATACCAATCCCCAGCCTTTCCACTTAAGGTTAGGCTTAAAGCATTGCTCTTATGTAGGTCATTGTGTTCTCCTAGACAATCGCATATTTGTTCAAACACTTCGATATGCTTTCTCACATCCCCGTCTCCACTAAATTTTTGTTTGAGCTTGGCTATTTGTACTGCCTTACTTCTAGGCTCTCTGTCAGGCGTGTTACACATATTCTCAGCAATAGATCGACCAATAGCTTGAGCAAATGTTGCCAAGTCACCTAAGTGAGCAGGCACCGTGGGTGAAGGCGCTCCAGAGACTACATGTGGAGTAGGTATTCGCATTGGGCTTGGCGCATAGGAAGCCCTTGGGTTCCACGTTGGGTACGATGTTGTGCCATGTGGTGGTCCATAGTTCATATGGGTGGCCCTAGGCATAGCAGACGTCGGATGTGACATGCTAATGCTCGCCGGTATAGTCCCATGGGAATAAGACCTTGTGTATTGTGGTTGTGGAGCATAGGTAGTTGAAACAATGGGAGGGGTAGGGACTACATGAGTATGTGGACCCATAGGTGCATACGATTGGTACGCACTTGTAGGTACTATTGCAGGCATTGAGCTACCATGTAGCGGTGCTTTACTAACAAACGAGGTCCATGGCGTGTTTCTTGGCATGCCCATCATTGGGGTAGGCATGGTAGTCGTGGTGTCATCAAGGGAAAGATGAGCTAGACTTGGAAAAGGAAAGCTATCACTTGTGGGCTCAGATTGCATTGAGACCCCTGGCGAAACAACATATGGGGGATCGATGGGACTCACTGGGGGAGTCTCCATTTGTGATAGAGTGGGTTGTTTCCCTTTGCCCATGTCTAAAAATCGCATAGGACCCGTCGACGGTATGTTCATTCCTCGATTTTGCCTCTCGGACTGGATAATCCTATGGATGACATTGCAGATCATGTGTTGTTGTTCCTCTAGACTAGTGGCACTAGATGTGGATTGTACAACTTCTAACCAGCCCACATGGTATGTGTAGCCCATGTATAGGCCGGTCAAAGTCTCTGTGTGTAGGTCATCTTCCCAATTTTCATTGAGAAATACCCCGTCTAAACTTGGTGTACTAGAGGGTTGCCGTGAGGTGGATGTAATGTTGCTTCCTGTGTTTTGACTTTTAGTCACCGCTACCTTAAGGCGACTTTGGAAGGTGGTATCTCGGTAGGGCCCTCATTAAATGAGGTAGGTAGAATGTCCACGTGGACACTCTGAGGGAGTGTGGGGTCTACAGGAGATGTGAATGGTGATTCTACTTCCCCACCCCCTTCGTTTACTTCACTAGCTGTAGGTTCAGAGCGCGTAGCTCTACTAAAATTTTCCATCAAATGGCTAAAAACACTAGTTCCAGGTTGTTGGGCCCAGCTAGGTACGGTTTCATTTGTTCCCCCGGGGCTTTGTGTAAGATGCTCTTCCATAATATCGTAGTCAGAGGAAGAGTCGCTAGCCACTATATTTGGGTCTTGGGTTGCACTACCTTGGGTCCCCGCCGAGGGCGTAGACCCTAGCATGGAAGGATAGTGAGTACCCCCGTAAATCGAAGCACTAGCTAGTTGTTCGGACTCTAGCACACGACCAGAGCGTAGATACATGTGCTTTGGGTGCCCTACAAGTGTCGACAAGTACCCTCAAAGGTTACTTGCTTTGTTTTGTGGGTGTTTTGCACCCCGTTTTCTACTTGATTTTTTCTTGTTTTTGATGTTTTTTGAATGTTTGATTTTTTTGATTGAAGTGTGTGATAGCTCGAAACGAGCGTATCACTTAAAGGGTCACTGTGTGCTTTATAGCACAATTTTCGGGCATCTGACGTTCCGTTGGTCCTCAAGAAATCAATTTTTAGCTACGTGTGAAGCTAAAATTCGTTTTGTTAAAAGGCGACTGAGGCCTAGGCTTGAGCGTGAGCTTGGGCTTGGGTTTGGGCTTGGGTCTGGGAGATATTCCCGATCCCGGTCCTACCTTTAAAATTTTTTATTTTTAAAATTTTTTTAATTTAAAAAAAAAAAAAAAGGATAAGGTCGCTGCGGCCTACACGAGAGCACACACACACTCTATCTACCTACTTCTAACTAATACACCTACTCTTACACACTAACACACTCTATTAACTCTCACTAATCTACTTCCTACTCACTGTACACAGAAAACTAACTACCTTAATACACAGAGAATAAACACAGAACCTTTGAAATCTCTATTAACAAAGAAAACTAACTACCTTAATACATAGAGAATAAACACAGAACCTTTGAAAACTCCATTAACAAAAAAAACACACAGTATAACACCAAATCCCTCTTCTCAACACACACACACACTCCTTTCTTACCTTTCCTACAATAGAAATTGCACCACGGAGAACCACAGAGTGCTACTCGAGCTTCATGTATGGCATTCCCCGGCAACGGCGCCAAAAATGTGCGCGTATGTCGCACGTGTCAATGCAAGGAACTTGCCGATACACCGTGTGCGAGCCACAAATGGCTCCAAGCACACAACAAGCCTAAACTAGTAAGCTCAAAGAAGGCGATGGTGTGTCACTCACCGCTCTACGCTTGCTTCGTGGAGGATTCCTCGCCGCGAAGAAGAAGGAGACACCGCTATGCCACGCTCAACCGCTTCATCGTCGTTGTGCCTTCGTAATGCTCGATCTCCCACACACTCCCTCTCTCTCCCTCTCTCCCTCTCTCACTCTCTCTCTCTCTCTCTCTCTCTCACACACACACACACACACACACACACACACAAAGAGATGAAGAAGAAGAAGAAGGAGATGGAGCAAGAGCACTCTTCAATTGCACAAATGAGAGAATGAGTGAATTTTAGGTTTAGTTGACTTTTATATGAGCTTGCCCCATTCACACTTGGGCGCCCATGCTTAGCCAACTAATCCCTTGAATGTTCCAATTAGAGTGCGCCTCTCATCGGCGATCACTCTTACCCTTTTCCTATTGGACCGACAAGCCCGGTACCTGACTCTACCAAATAAATAATACAATGTCCGTCGTAGGTTACAACGTCCGTCTCGTAGGTGATAGGGTGTCCGTGAGCCGTGAGGGTTAACATGGTAGAACAAACTCATTCAACTTTTATGATCAAACAAGATGAGTATCATTTAACACATAGGTCGGGACCGAGACAGTAGTATTATAATGGTGTGCAACATTAATCCAAAAATTCATGTCTAGTAAAACAGGTGCCCAACCGCTAGGTAAAAAACCTTCAAAAAACCCAGAATATCAATCTTGTATTGCATGTATGCCGGCCCAAACTATCAAAGCCAACTTTTCTACTCATGAATTTTTATGAACAAATCGGCAAATCATAGATCAAGTTTCACCTTAATGCTAGGAATTAGGTCAAGCAAAACTCAACAACTAAAACCAAATCAAGGGGAAAGGAGCCACATTTTCTCAATCAATCCCTACAACTTAAAATTCAATAGAATTGCAATCCATAGATCAACTACGATGCTCATCAAAAAATAGAAAAAAATGCAACTGGTTTGTTTTCAGAGTAAGTACGGCACCAACCTGTGAAGGAGGGTTTTGATCAACCAACTCCATAGAGTTTTTTTGTTTAGGAAATCAAGATTCAGTTCATAGCACAACAACATACAACACCCACACTCAACTCTCTTTCCAAAACACACAAATTTCAAGGCTAAGTGAGGGGAAGAGCATCCCTCACCTCCATTTATAGTGGTTGAGGGAGGTAGCATCATCAACCCTGAGAGGAGAGAATCTCTCAAATCGAGCCTCCACAATTGGATTAGACCCAAGACAACCAGCTATGCAGAGCAGGTTTTAGGGGTAAATAGTAAAAGTGTAGAAGGGTTGTTTTGCAACCAACATTTCCTTTACCAACAATTAGTACCCCAAAATGGGAGTGAGGTATTTCTTACCTCAATGTGGGATACTTTTATGCATAGGTTCCAATTTAATTTAGAAACTTTAGTATTGTAATACAAACCATTAGTTAGTGATTGACAGATTTGCGTGTGTGTGTGTGTGCACGTGCATACGTCTATGGTTTTACTTAGCTGGTGACATGTGCAAAGCACAAAACGGACCCCGACGGCCTCTACGCCAGGACCGTGCACGCCGAGCTCCTCACGAGAAAGGGGCACCACTTAGATTTGAGCAACTAGGATGAAAACAACGGTGATTTAAAATATCACAAATACTACACGCCGTAGAGAGAGAGAGAGAGAGAGAGAGAGAGAGAGAGAGAGAGAGAGAGAGAGAGAGAGAGAGAGGAGATAGATGGTGAAAACCCCTCGAGATGTGAGGGTATCTTGATTCAAGTGGTATTTACAGAAATCTTAGCTTTTGGCGAGATGTCAATCATGGTGATAGAGAGAGATAGATAGATAGAGAGAGAGAGAGAGAGAGAGAGAGAGAGAGAGAGAGAGAGAGAGAGAGCCTACAGTGCATTCTCTAGGGAGAATTCCATATGTACGGAGATTCTACTCTTGTGTGTGGCAACCCTTGGAGTCAGTGTGTGTGCACGGATTTCTTCTCAAGTGTTAACTCTCAAGTGTTCCGCCCCCAAGTGCTCAAGTGTTGCCCAAAATGCTGCAAGTGCTTCCAGTCCCCCCCCCCGGATAGTGACCTCTCAGTGTTCTTTTATAGGTACAGGCTGCAGTAGTTTAGGATAATTTGATTAGGTTAGGGCCCTAATCGGGAGAGACAAAGCAAGGAACCAGGTCCCTGATGGTTGACCCTTGCTTTGTTTTATGAGAACTTTAAAATGATATCTCATAGGTGGGCTTTTGTGACC
Organism: Adiantum capillus-veneris; assembly: GCF_014529385.1. Taxonomy (NCBI): domain Eukaryota; kingdom Viridiplantae; phylum Streptophyta; class Polypodiopsida; order Polypodiales; family Pteridaceae; genus Adiantum; species Adiantum capillus-veneris. The sequence continues at coordinate 86,322,483 of NC_140958.1, read as the reverse complement.
ATCACCTAGAGAGAGGTGGCAATATACAATTGGTTTTTTTATACAAGGTTTTGGCTTGAAAACGGGAAATATAAATTACCCTACGGATGTTTACTACGGAGATGCGTCGTGGATGAGATGCCGATGAATGGGGGCTTTGCTGATGCGTTGGTGTAGCACGTTCGTCACTTTTGGGGCCGGCTGGGGCATACCTTCGACGTCATTTCTTGACTGATGGTTGCCTTCCCGTGATTTGGTCATTTGTCTTCTTTGCTTTGGGCGTTGATGTTGGAATTCCTCCGGTCTTCTACTTCTTGTGCGTGCGCATGGCGTGTGTGTGCTTGTTTGAATGTGTGCGTGTGCTCGTGAGTGCGTATGTGACTGTTTGTGTGCACTTGTAAGCCTTGCGTATATGTTAAGGGGGAGAGATTTCTTACATAGAACAAGAGTGTGTATGTGAGTGTTTGTGTGTGTGTGTGTGTGTGTGTGTGGGAACGAGAGAAAAGAGACATTATTTATCTATATTTTTTCTTACTGGCTTGGTCGACCACTCAAAGAACCAGAGATAGATTCTGAGAGATCGCGTGTGTGTGTATGTGTGTGAGTGTGTGTGTAGCCGCGAGGCCAGACAAAAGTTGCTCTCTCTCTTCCATTATTCATCCACACCTGAGCGTGAATGAGTGTGTGTGTGTGGGTGGGTGTGGATGAATAATGGAAGAGAGAGAGCAACTTTTGTCTAGCCTCGCGGCTACACACGCACTCACACTCACACACACACTCTCTCTCTCTCTCTCTCACACACACACACACACACACACACACACACACACACACACACACACACACACACACACACACACACACAGAGAGAGAGAGAGAGAGAGAGAGAGAGAGAGAGAGAGAGAGAGAGAGAGAGAGAGAGAGAGAGAGAGAGAGAGAGAGAGAGATGGTGAGCGGTGGGGAGAGACGGGGAGGGTTGGCTGAGGTGGGGTTGTGTGTGTGTGTGTGTGTGTGTGTATGCAGGGAAAATGAGAGAGAGAGAGAGAGAGAGAGAGAGAGAGAGATTCTGCGCCCCATGCATGGCGGGCTGGTAACGACACGGAGAAGGAGACTGAATGAGAGAGAGAGGTAGGGAGACAGTGAGAGAGAGGCTGAGGGAGAGCAGGTGTGTGTGGGTGTATGGGTGGAGAGACGAGAGAGACAAATTTGTCTACTAGCCTCATGGTTGCCGAGAGAGAGAGAGAGAGAGAGAGAGAGAGAGAGAGAGAGAGAGAGAGAGAGAGAGAGAGAGAGAGAGAGAGAGAGAGTCTTAGAGTCAACGAGAGTGAGAGAGAGACGTGTGGGTGAGGGAGAGGTTGAGGGAGCATGTGGACAAGAGAGAGAGAGCCCATTTTGCTTTGCTCATGCATGGCAGCCCTCTGTGGGTTGACGGACGAGAGGGAGAGATATTATCTTACGCCCCACGGGCTTGGTGACACACAGGATAGGAGAGAGAGAGAGAGAGCGTGAGTGAGGAGGGAGAGCTGAGAGTGGAAGAGGGAGTGTGAGTAATGAAGGAGAGAGAGAGAGAGAGAGAGAGAGAGAGAGAGAGAGAGAGAGAGAGAGAGAGAGAGAGAGAGAGAGAGAGAGAGAGAGAGTTGTCCCATGCATGGCGCCCCCTATGGGTTGACGAACGAGAGGGAGAGAGAGGGTTTTTGGCTGCATGTGATAATGAAGGAGGGAGAGGGGATAATGGAGGAGAGAGGGGGGAAGGGTGGTGCCAAGGGAGGGGCGGCTCACTGTGGGTGCATGCATGGGAGGGAACAGAATGATGGGGCGGCAGCAACAAAAAAGACATTTTTATTTTTTATTTCTTTTATATTACCAAGCACCCCTTTTTGGGGTTGGTTCTCGCTGCCGAGGCTTGTGAAATCCGGCCATCATTAGCCCTCCCCTTCTGGCTAGAGGCATTCATGCCTCTAGCTCTACTTCTAATTCCCTAGCAACAAAGTTGGAGGGCTCTCCCTCCTTTGGAATATCTAGCATGAACTCTGGATCAAACCTTAAGAAGTACCTTTTTAGCCCGTATCCATTGACTCTGGTCTTGTGAATTCAACCATCTGCTTCCACCACTTTGTAGCTTCCATTGGAGTATCGCTTTTTGACGATGAACGGCCCTTCCCATCTGGCCTGAAATTTCTTATCTTTCCTAGTGTTGAATCTATTGTCGTATCTCAACACTAACATGCCTTTCTTTAGACCCTTCTCCTTAATCCCTTGATTGAATGTGAGTCGGTGTTGTTTTTCTTGGATTATATAGTGGTTGATCACATCTTCCCTATCTAGCTGAAGCCTTTCTAGATCCAACATGTGGTTGCGGAGATGGGCAATTGAGCATTGTAACTGAGTAGCCATGACTGACAAACTGGCTATCTGTACCTCAATGGGTAGAATGGCCTCCTTTCCATATACTAGATAAAAAGGGGTGAAACCTAGTGATGTTCGGAATGTCGTGCGGTAGGCCCAAAGAGTGGCCATGAGATGTTTATCCCAATCACTTGTGTGGTTATTCACTTGATTTGTGATGATCTTACAGATCATGCCGTTTACCTTTTCCACTAGACCATTGCAATGTGGATAGTATGGGGTGGAGTGTCGACGGGTCATGCCTAACTTTTTCATTAGTTCTCCCACCAGGTCGCCTCTGAAACCTGGCCCTCTATCAGATATTATCTCCAGAGGTGTGCCAAAGCGGAAATAAGTGTGCTCAAGTATGCACTTTGCCACTTCTTGGGCTGTAATGCGTGTGGTGGCTGCTGCTTTCGCCCATCGGGTCATGTAGTCTACACCAACTAAAATGTACAGTTTACCTGATTGGTCCCTTGCAATTGCATCTATTCCCCACGTCTCAAATGGGCCATATGAGATGATAGGAAACTGTGGCTCGTAGGTTAGTGCTCGATCACTAGATACTTGATAAGCTCTGCATGTTTTACACCAATGATGCACATCCCTGTTCAGACTAGGCCAAGAGAATCCTACTTGTAGAATCTTCATATTGGTAATATCTAGAGCAAAGTGGCCACCACAAACACCATCATGGCAACTTGAGATTACCTCCGTGATTTCACTGGAGATTGGCACTCACCTTAGGATCTGGTCTTTGCCCTTGCAGTACAAGGTTCTGTTGATAAGGCGGTATCTTGTTGCCTTTCGGACAAGACATTGTTTTCGGCCCTTGGTATACCCTTTAGGATATTCTATTGTATTTAAGAAGCTGATGATATCAGGCATATCATCGCTACCTTGAAAGAGGGGTAGCTTCAGTTTGATTGCTCCTATGGGAACATCTTGTATTCTTTCTTTGGCTAGATCATTTGCTTCTTGATTTTTTGCCCTAGGGACATGAAATAACTGCACTACTTCAAACTTCCTTAAAAGATCCTTAACTTGGTGTAACTAGCCAAGCAAAACCTAATTTTTACAAATCCAAGTGCCATTTATCTGCTTTATCAAGAGCATGGCATCACCAGACACATTAAGGCACTGAACCCCTTGCAAAACACATTGTTCTATCCAAGAATTAAGGCCGCATACTCTGCTTGGTTGTTGGAGTGGGAGTGTAGTAACTGCCCAATAAAGAATACCTTTTCCTTTTTCTCATTAAAAATGATGATGCCAACTGACTGGTCCATTGTTATTTTGTAAGCTCCATCAAAGAAAAGAGAATGAGATCTTTCTAGCTTAGGAATTTCTACCATTGATGTCACTTCTTTACCTTTCTGTGTTGACATTTAGATTCTTCTCGTAGTGATGATGAGTAAGAATACCTGCTAGACTAACCCTGGTGGAGTTCTCTACTTGCATGGTGTAATCAAACTCTTGTAATCTAGCAAGCCACTTAGAGATTCTAGATGTCATTGAGACATCCATGTGTTGCATCACGTACGGAAAATACCTCTTCCATTGTCAGAATTACAAAGGGTCTAGGAAATAGATAAGAGTGGAACTTTGTACTGGCAAACATAAATGCAAGCACCATGTGCTCTACTATGGTGAATCCTTTTTTTGATGGGGTCATGACACAACTAGAGAAGTAGATAGTACGCATTTGGGGGTCCTCTACATTAGTACGGCTCCAAGTGTATCACTCTACACTGGGGTTAACATAAAATGGCTCGTCCCATCTACGAGGTGCAATGGTGGGGAGTGTAGCCAGGATTTGTTTCACTTCGCTAAACTGCTGGTCATTTTCTTCACCCCATAAGAAGACATCTGTATGGGTGACTTGTTGTAAAGGGAGAACCACTTGAGAGAGCAAGTGAATGAACCTGATCAAATACCTTACCTTTTGAAGGAAAGAGACCAATTTCTTAATTGTGGTGGGTGATGACAGAGATACTAAAGCTTGAATCTTGCTAGGGTCAGCCTCAATTCCTTTTGCTAAAATTACATGGCCAAGAGGAGTGACCTTGCTTTCACCAATATGACACTTATCTATGTTAAGCTGGCTACCCAGGATTTGCAGCCTAGCCAGGCCATCATAGACCTTGCTCAAATGGAGGGAGCGAGAATTGTAGATGCAAAAATCATCTATGAAAACTCGTATTGACTTACCAAAGTATGGTTGGAAGACAAAAGTCACATAGCGTTGGAATGTGGCCGGAGTGTTGGTGAGGCCAAAAGGCATCACCCTATAAGAAAAACATCCCCATGGTGTTATGAAAGTTGTCTTTTTCTGGTCTTCCTCTACAATGCTGAACTAAAAGTAGCCTGAGTAGCGATCACATACTGTGTAGCACTCATGACCTGCTACCTCGTTGAGAATCTTGTCTTGGAATGGGAGGGGAAAATGATCCCTCTTTGTTGCTGCGTTGAGAGGTTTGTAGTCTACACAAACCCTCCACTTACCATTCTTCTTTGGTGTGACTACCACTGGAGAGACCCACTCTGAGTCTTTGACGGGGTAAATGAAACCTACTTGTAGCAAATTCTTTATCTCTTTGAGCAATGCTTCTTGCTGAATTACCCCAAGCCTTTTGAGCTTTTGCACTAAGGCTTGCTTCCTTCCTTGAGTCTTATGTGGTGTTGCATCACTGTGATACCCTTGATCTTGTCATAACCATCAATGAACAGTGTGGTGAAGTTACGCAGCATAGAGATGTATTCTTCTCTCTCTTCACTAGCCAACTCACTAGAGAGCATCCAATGTAACTTACTTGTATCCACCAAGAGTCGTGTATCTGATGGTCCCTCTTGGTTCTCTGGTGGTGTTTTTGATTGTGTCAATCTCTTTGGGTCTCTGAGGATGACTCCCTTCACTTTGATGCTACTGTCACTCTCTTCAGTGGTTGTCGTACCTTCTCCCGAGGTGGTCGAAGAGTCACTAGTGAACTCATCTTCCGATGCCTCCAAGATCACCTTGTGTTGCTTCCCAATCTTCATGTCGTAAAATATGAACTTTCCTTTAGCATCCTTGATCTAGATCATTCCGGTACTCCAATCCTGCTTAGCCTCCATAGCCATGAGCCATGGTCTTCCAAGAATGATAGGGCAGCTCTCCCCCTTGTGTGGCATGACAAAAATGTCTACCTCCACTTCTATGGTGAATGCCTTCACTTTGGCTGCATTCACAATGCCTACGTACTTCACTTTGACATTGTTTGCCATTTTAGCTCAGCAGGGTGCCGGCCTACTTACCTCCTGGCCTAGATGGTGCATTGTTTTCTCACTCATGACACATATCTGAGCACCACCATCTATGTAGACATTTGAGATATGATGCCCCTTGATGTGGGCATCCATGATAGGTAGAATGTCATCAAGATTCCTCCCAGAGATAGCCCCAGCTATCCTTGGTCTTGATTTTCTTGTACTCACCATCTTCGTCCATTGTCTCCTCATCCTTGGTGCAAGATGGAGTAATTGGGGCCAGATCTTGAACTAGTTCATATGGTTTAGCATACTCACACAATGAAAAATCCACAATGTCGATCTTCCGTCGAGGCTTAGATGCCTGCTTGCTAGACTCGCCTTTTCCTTTCATCTTCTCCTCCCTTTGAGAGGCCTCTTGGTGCCTGGTACACTTCACTCCCATGGAATCCACCTCTGCTACTTTTCCTTTCCCTTTGTCCTTCTCTTTGACACGCTCATCTACCTTTTCCTTTTCCTTAGCTTCAAGGCTAATAACACTCACTGCTTGGTTTCCAGTAGCAGGATCTCTCTCTCTCTCTCTCTCTCTCTCTCTCTCTCTCTCTTTCTCACTGTCTCTCTCTCTCTCTCTCTCTCACACACACACACACACACACACACATACACACACGCACACCCCCCCCCCCGCCCCCCCCCATATTCCATAACTAAGGTCTATCCACATACAACAAGTTCTGACTATACACATGCACCACCATGTACACCTTCACATAACTGCAAATATTCACACCCGCCCCATGATAATACCATGCAAGCAACAACATCTCTTGGCAAGGAATAAATGATGCAAAATCAACACGATTACTACTACTCCCCACTTTGATGTACTATTTTTTTACAATAAATATAGCCACACATTGGCTTGAATGAATTGTGTCCATGTTTTGTGATGAAGGGATATTGCAAAATTTCCTTTTCATTGACTTTGTAACCATATGCCGGCGGACCTGAGTTGTCCTTGATAATAATAGGGATCTTTCAAACTTTGAGCTTATTTTGGAAGAAAAACAAGCTCCACTATATACAAATAGCTCTCCAAAATTACCTTCATTTTTGGCTTATATTTTACAAAAAACGGGTTTCAAAATACCTACAAATCATGGATGTCTCCTAACTTTTATATGTCACATAAAGTGTTATAGTTTCATAGATTTTTACCTTGAAGCAACTCTTAAGATTTTCCAATGTTTTGTACTTTGCATAAAAAAGCAAAGTCTTTAGGTGAAGTAACATTTGAATAACACATAGTTTTTGGATACACCTAGCATTTAAAAATGGACTTTAGGTGAAGTAACATTTGAATAACATAGTTTTTGGATGTTTAAGTTTCCAGCCCATCTAGAATCCAAAAATATATAGTGAGTAAACCAAAACTAAACGTATGCTCAACACACCCAAAAAACTCACGTCAAAAGAGGAATATTTTTGATGTTTAGATACAATTGAGCTTGGGCCAACACCAATGGGGCAAATAGCTCACACAATATGGATAGAATATGCAAGATACAATCACAAATTGGAGCAGAGACTTCGCGCACATGAGAAACTTACATAGCCAAAACAACAGAAAAACAATGAGGAATTTGGCAAAATGGACAGCGCCATGCGTCCAAAATGGCCAAAAACCCCATTCTACAATATCAAAGTGCTCAAATCCGACCTCGGATGAGCAGTTTATGGCCAAAACAGGTTCCAAAAACAACAAAATTTGAGATGCGGCTATTCCTCCTCTTCTCTCCACATTTTTTCTATTTTTCTCTCAGGTTTTTCAGTGTCCACACTTCACTTTATCCCTTGGGCACATTTGGCCTTTTGATTGACCTCAAACGGACCTCGAACATGCCAAAAAATGGCCACGCACTACATTTTTGTCACCCTTCTACATCCATCCGCACAACTGGCACTCAACTTTTCCCAATAATGCATCCCGAAATCACGTGAAGTGGCCCCCAAATATAGTTCTCATGATGACCTTCCTGCATAATCATCACAAGAAAACATGCCCGTCGTGTCCTCACTTATCCACGTGCAAGTTTTGATCCCATTTGTCCTCCTGACGCCACTGGATGCCATCTGACACACTTGCTTACCTCATGGAATCGGCCCGTTGATAGCTTCCTCGAGAAGTTTTATGCTCTACCAACTCCTCATTATTATAGAAAAACACACTAATATAGGTGATGATGAAAATTGATGTACTATGTACACGCTGTCCTACCTGTACACATGTGGGCCCCACGTAACCACCTGGCTCTAGAAAATGGGTAATTCTTTATTCGATGCACCATGCATGTGTATGTACATATGTGCAATCACTTCTTCCAAAAAACTCCTCACATAATTTGCTCGTGCCCTAGCCTGCTAGATCATTCATGATCAGTAGTATCAAAAAGAGATATGAGACTCGCCGCATCACATGTCTCCTCATCCTTCACAGACATTACGTGTTCTGCAGGCAACTCATCTTGCTCCACCATCATTAATCTAGCATGATATAATTTAAGACGCAATCCATTCACCCTTGACTTATGTAGAATTCCATACAGCTTAGCCAGCTGATATGTACCATTCGGAAAACACTCCAGTACCTTGAAAGGGCCTTCCCACTTAATTTGAAACTTCTTTGGAATGTCTTGTCGAGCTTACTTTTGTAGCACAAAACTAAGTCATGTTTCTTGATACCCTTACTTTTGGCCTTTTCGTTTATCTTTGCTAAAGCCTTATCTTGCATCTGCCCATAATGTTCCAATGCACTCATCCTATCCAATTGCACCTCTTGTGATTGTAAGAGCCTCCCTTTGAATGCATCACTGGACTTCCCGAGAAACTTCTCTAACATCTTGACCGCATGTAACTCTACTTCCACAGGCAATAGTGCTTCCTTTTTATATACCAAATGAAATGGAGTAAACCATGTACCTGTCTTTACCGAAGTACGGTAAGCCCATAATGCACTAGGCAATTCTAAATCCCAATTCTTTCCTTGGTGCTCTGTCACTTTTGAAAGGATTTGTACCAACTCACCATTGAATCTTTCCTTTAAGCCATTACATTGTGGATAATAAGGAGCTGGTGCCTAATCTTCATCTTTGTGCATAAAAAGTCTAATAGTTTAGCTCTAAATCCTGGCCCCTTGTTCGAAAGTAGCTCTAGTGGCACCCCAAACTTGCAACATATTTCATCGTATACAAAATTTTCCACATCCTTTGCAGTGATGCATTTTACTGCTATAGCCTCTCTGCTTATCTAGAAAGATAGTCCACTGCAGTCAAAATATAGCTTTTGCCCCTGCTTGTGATAGGTAACGGGCCTATTGCATCAATCCCCCACTTTTCAAACATATCAAATGCCATAATGGTTTTTTGTAGCTCTGGCTTCAACACTCTCTTCTCAAATGCTTGACACCTATAGCAAGACCTACACTAATGGTGAACATCCTTGTGCAAACTAGGCCATACATACCCCTCTTGCAAGATCTTATGCAAGGTGATCTTTAGAGAAAAATGTATGCCACATGCGCCTTCATGATTCTCTTCCAGCACTCTATAAAGCTCCTCCCGCCAAGGTACACGTCTCAACACAAGATCAACCCCTTTCATGTAAACGACATCACCAATCAATTTGTACTTGGATGCTCTACGCACAAAACCATACTTCTTAGACTTCCGAATGTCCTTCGGAATGATTCCTGTTAGCAAAAACTCCTCTTCTTGAGCCAAACTTTCCCGGCCATGATAAAGAGGTAAATTGGTCCTCAACACAAAAAGCTCCCCAATCATGCTTTGAGCTACTTCATGTGTCTCTCTATTTAGAGCACGTTCAATGTGTCTGATGCTCCATGCTTCAAACTTTTTTAACAGGCCTTTAATTTTGAAACACATTTTCCTTCAATGAGGTGTTCTTGCTCTTCCACACACCCAACACTTGCTTCACAATTAATAAGGCATCACCTTTTATGCTCAACCTTATAATCCCATGCTTCAAACAAATGTGTAATCCAGCTTCCAACGTAGCATTTTCAGCCTCATTGTTACTATGCACATCCAATTTGAACCCTCTCTTGCATACTAGCTTCCCATCTGGATCGTAAAGTGCTATACCCCCCCTGAAGCCCCATCATGGCTCTTTCTGTATGAGCCATCAAAGGGCAACACATGTACATTGCTGATCTGTGGCACTTCTTTAACTACCCTTCTCACCACCTCTACCTTAACAAGAAGGGGATTCTCCTTGTAAGTTAACAAGTCAGCTAGGGTAGCTCTTGTACTGTCTTCCACTAAAAAAGAGAACTCAAACTCTTGCAACTCAATTACCCATTTCTTGACCACATTTGACATGCTCGTGCCATTAATTAACTGTGGCAAAAAGGTGTGACTTGTTAAGAAAAAAAAAGGTCGTGGTAGCAAGTAATGACGAAATTGTCGACAAGAAAATATTACACTAGCCATCACTAGCTCTACTTCCGAGAATTTTCTCTCTGCTACCAACTTCACTCGGCTTGCACAATACACTGGCCTCATATAATGGCTTCTCTTCTCCTTTTGCAATAGTATGGCTCCAATGGCATCATCCCCTACTGATGGATTTACATAAAACGTTGCTCCCAATCAGGAGCCTGCATGGGTGACAACCCCCCTAACACCTCTTTCACCTCTTGAAACACTTCTTCACACTTGTCATGCCATTGAAATGGATCATGCTTTGCCACTTGTTGTAATGGATAAAGGAGATGTGAAGACAATGGAATAAATCGCACCATGTACTTCACTTTGTGTATAAAGGTTGCCAATTGCTTTGTACTCTTAGGTGATGGAAGAAGAATAATAGACTTAACCTTTTTTGGATGAGCCTCAATGCCATTTTCTGACACCATATGACCCAATAACTTCACCCTTGCCTGTGCTAGATGACATTTCTTTGGATTTAGTTGTCCTCTAGATTCATCATATCAAGGCAATACCATCTGCAGCTTCTCATGATGTTCAACCCTACTGCTATAGACACAAAAGTCATCCATAAAATCTTTAACACAACTACCAATGAATGGTGCCAATACCCAATTTTCTCTCTCTTGATAGAAGGATGGTCCATTTGTTAACCCAAATGGCAATACCGTGTAGCAATAACAACCCCATGGCGTAATGAAAGTTGTCTTTGTTTGGTCTTTAAGAGCAATCTTCAATTGAAAATAGCCTTAAAGATGCCAACACCATAACCTTATTCTTTGAAAATAGCCTTAAGCAATCTTCTTTATTTATAGATTGCTATTCTTTGTTTGGTCTTTATGAGCAATCTCTCATAACCTGCCATTGAATCCAAGATCTGATTGATCAATGGAAGAGGATAAGGGTTCTTCTTAGTGGATGCATTTAAGGGTTTAAAATATACACAAATCCTCCACTTTCCATCCTTCTTTGGGCTACCAGAATCACCCACTCTATGGTCTCCACTGGGACTATGAACCCTGCCTTCAATAACTTGTCCACCTCTTCCTGCAAGGCTTCCATCTGCTCTTGACCCATCCTTCTTAGCCTTTGCCACACTGGCTTAGCAGCTTATTTTATCTCTATATGCATCTCTTCTCCTTTGAAACCTCTAATATATTCATATGAAGTAATGAACACATCAAGAAAACTGGCCAGCATGTGCAAATATATCTTTTTCTCCATAGCTGAGAGGTCTCCATTGATCATTTGTGTCATCAATTCTTGCTTCTTTGACAATTCAACCTTGGTTTGCGTCAGTCCTTCAATCACTTCATAAGGCCCTTAAGTTTCATCTTCAATCTCATTTGCAAATGCAACTAAACCAGACACATGGATTTCTTTGTCCACCATCAAAAGAAATGCAACATCGACATCCTCATCACTGCTGGTAGTATTATCAATGTCCTCGCCAGACACTGTGGAATAGTCTTCATCACTAGACTCATCTTCATCTTCATAAAGTTTCTCCAACAGTTTCCTTGTGTCCATATTATATAGCTTGTTGGCACCTGTCTTTCCATAGAGGCTAATTGTACCACGTCTCCAATCTTGAACAACTCCCACTACACGTAACCATGGTCTGCCCAGTTTAATAGGATATGCTCCCAACCCTGCTGGCATCACATGAAAATCAACCACCACCTTTGCATCATACGCCTCCACTTCTAACCTCTTTAAAACACCCAAACATTTCACTTTCTAATGGTTTGCCAATCTAATCCAAAAGCTTGACACCCTAGCCACTGTAAGACCCATCTTCTCAACGCATGAGTGTGTTATGACACATATTTGGGCTCCACCATCAACATAACCTTGTCCCATGTGTTTTCTTTTGTGCCACACATCTACTATTGGGCAAATGTCTGGTAGCTCATCCATCACAAATACCTTCACTGAACCTCTCTCTGGTTCTTTTTCCATTGGGTTAACCATCCTCTTCCATTGTCGCTTTAGCTTAAGCACCATCTCTATAAGCTGCTCAAAAGTAACATCTGCTTTCCTGCTTGTCAGATCCTCCTTCAAGTCATAGCTTAATTGCCCATCCCCTAGTGGAAAATCTGAAACATGAAACTTGCGATGAGCCCTTCTTTTTCTCTTGGCCTTGACATCCTCGTCTTCATGGCTCCTTCCCTTCTTCTTGCTAGGACCTGGGGCATTTCTTCCTTCCTTATCTTGTGTGGTCCTCTTTCCAATAGGCGTGATGTATCCTCCAACTTTGTTGCCTTTTCCAAGGTGAACACACTTATCACTTTTGTCTTTCCCATTTCCTCTTGGGTTAATCCACTGGTTCCTTCTTCTCCCTTAATTTCAATGCCATAAATATTTGACCTAGTTAGAACCTGTCTTAGCAATGTACACATGTCTCCCCCCATCCTTGGTGGCTTATCACATTGCGGGATGATGTGGCCCAACTATCCGCAATTATAACACATGGGCATTTGCCTCCAGACTCTACCATTGCTTTGTCCAACACCATTTCCTGGGTCTTTCTTCACCTCTTGGTTGATTTGCAAACCCCCACTGACCTCGATTATTTCCCACATTACCTAGCATGTTTAGGCTAAGATTCTTCATTAAATCTACCACTTGCCTCATGTCTTTCCTTAGCCCAATCATCTTGCACTGCTCTAGTGACCGCTGCTGGCATAACCTGAGGAGTAACAGAAACCACTGGTTCATGATGAACCCCTGGCATGAGACCTTGTAAAGAATCCATAGGCTGAAACTTAGATCTCCTGGGCAAAGACTCTACTCCTAGATGACACATTCTTCTTAGCTTCCACTCTTTGTTCCTCTCTACCTCTAGTGCATCTTCATATGTCCTAGGCTTCTTTAGCTCCACTGTCCAATGTATATCCTCCCAAAGACCAGCCAAGAACCTGTCCTTCTTCATCATGTCAGGTGGGGGTACCTGTGGTGCTAAGGCCTTGTACATCCACTCCCATGCCATTGAAAACTTACTATGTACACATCTACTGGCTCACCTTCCCTTTGCACCGAACCCTGTGCTTCTTGCCACACTTTGTCAAGATCTTTTATCTTCACAAACTCCACTTCCAATCCATGCCTTAGATTATCCCAACTTAATCTCACAGGTGGATCAGCCGCATGCAACTCCTCTTCAAATGCTTTGGACCAAACTCGTGCATCACTCTTCAAACAAATCTGGAGAAGACGTAACATTTGTGCAGGATCATGAATATGGTTTCTAAATGCAGGCAACCTCCATCTGTTCCAAAAAGTCTTCCACATCTTCTTCACTTCTTCCATGAAATTCCAGATAAGAGAAAGCCATGTCTACCCAAGTTTCGATGCTTTGAGAACCCCTTCTAACATAGGTGCAAGAATGCAAAACTTTTTATTGACTCAAATCCCCAGAAACTTCAATGGAGCTCAAGCTTTTAGAAAAGACTATGCGCTGCTGGTAAAAAATCTTCCTGTTCACATGAACATTTATCTAGATTCTTTGTGCAAAATGAAAAGGAGTGAACTGAGGTCCGTCGTGATTATCCATTAAAAGCCATCCATGCAGCTCCTAAGAAAGCACACTTGACTGATTACCCTCTAAGTTTGCCAAAATTTCAGCAGCATGACAGCATAAATGGCTCAAAAGACCAAAAACCAGCCATCACAACTTGGAAAAATTTTGGCAGAGTTTCCCCAAAAGTAGAGTAGTAAGAACCCAAAATATAGACTATATATGTATGCATAACCTGCCAACAATGGAACCCAAGTATCAAGTAGGAATTACTAGTACATCGCTTATGACAAAGTCACGAAAAGGGTGCTCTAGCCACCTGTATCACCGAACGGATCTCACATTTGAGAATCCCCCAGCTCAATAAAACCTCACCACGACCCTCTCACGAAGGCTTACGAAAATCTAAGTCTAAAAAATGACTATCTTCCAGACCAAGTCTTAGAAATGGCTGGGACTGGCAAATAAAACCAAGTTTGGCTCCACAAAGGCGTACAATGGCAGTATCCACAAGTAACGTACATGACAAGACAATGCACTCAAATAGGTGTCAAATGATGCATACCCACGGTAACTGCAAGTGACTTCCACTATCAGTATATCACTCTACTCCAGCTACCTGTATCTGTGCCTGTAATCTGTGATTTGTAATTTATAACCTGTAATCTGTAATCCCGAAGCTGAAGGTACTCGAAGAAGATCCTCAGTGGGGACACCAAAAGAATGTGAGCGGGATGGAAACACATAGAACGCCTCTATAATCACTCGACACACACTCATGGGATAACACACACACCATGGGAGACCACTTGTAAAGTGTGAGTTTTGTGCTAAAGTGTGAGTCAAGGAGAGGAAAGTGGATTTATCCCACATGCTGTGGAGCAAGGTTGTATGTCATCAATAAAGACATCTTGAAACCCCTTGAGAAACTTGGATAACTCTAATTCCTTATGATTGTTTATATTTTCTTTTGCTAAAGCATTAGGTTGATTTTGAGAATCTTTAACAAAAATCATGTACATGGAAATAGAGCTCTTTATTGACCAACTAGTTATGAAAATGTCAATGGGCCGTAACAATGAAATGCTAATCGATCTAATGGAGATGCTAATGATTAACACACACTAATGCATGATGACAAATCTAGCTAGCATAACCTAAAGCTCTGATACCAATTGTTAGGAATTGGATGTGCTAGCTATGGTGGATGAAACAGAAACATAGTGTCAATGTGTGAGTGTGTGTGTGTAAGCAAGATTATCACTCAAGTGAATTAGGTTCCAATATAGAATTAGCTTGGACTCATAAACACAATCTTGAGTATTGACTTAGCTTAGCACAAGCTCACCATAGACAAGCATGTAGTGCAAAATAGAGTTGTGTTTATTCATTCATGAAATGAGCTTTAAGTAGCTCACCACATTGTGAAGCTCCACACACCCACAGTTCTTTAGGCTTACCTAACCAAGCTGGAAGTTCTGATCCTGCTACTGTGGCAGAATCAAACTCCTCAACCGGCGTTCTCGTCACATCCCTATAGCTATGGTCCCTCAAGTTTATCTTTGTTATGGTTTCCATATGTCTCAGGTATATATGGTCATAACCCCAATCTTGGACCATTTTCAATTGTCGCATGAATGGTCTTCCCAGAATGATGTCATAGTTGTTCTTCTTGCCAAAGTCAACAACAGCAAAAGTGTGTTTATATTCAATGCCACAAGAAGTAACAAGTACTTTTTCTAGCAGTCCTAGGGGATTTTCCTTGTGTCCGTCTGCAAGCTGTAGGGTCATTCGTGATATCAAGGCAGGTTTTCCCCATTTTTTCCAAACCTCTTTGGTTGCAATGGCCACACCAGCTCCACTGTCAAGGATTGCCATGGTTTGTACACCATTGAATTCCACAGGAAGGGTGGTGTTTCCATCTTCTCCCTCGTAATACTCGCCTATTTTGTTTAATGGCACTGGCCTAGTATTTAGTTGAGGCATTTCAAGCTCTTTGATACCTTCCTTGATTTGAGTCATTGGGAATTTTACACCAAATTTCTCTAGACATTTACCCACATTAGCCCACATGTTTGATCTTATTCTGAGCAACTCGGCTAACATTATTGTACAGGTGACTGGGGTAGATAGAATATGTACTAGCCCCTTTGAATCGATGGCCTTGTTGGGAGACAGTCTCTGTGATGGGATTGCAACCACATCTGACTTGGTCTCGTACTCTCCCATGTAGGACGGTAGTGTTCTTAGCGAATGGGGTTGACTATCCATAGATTGTACAGATCCTTTGTGGCCCCAATATGATTGCACGTCTAGATTCATTTGAGATCCAGTCTCAAATTCCTCTATTGGTGGTAGAAACACTCCTCGTTCATCACCAGTCTTGTCTACTAGTCTTCTTAGGTCATCGGCTTCATTGGCCTCTCTAACTTGTTTCCACAATTCGTCAAGACCATCTATCTCTTTACAATCCTCAGGTATAGCTTGGTGAAATCCCTCGGAAGAGTTATTCGTGGTATTCAGTATATCCTTGGTTCTAATGCTGGGTCTTTGAGGTTTGGTCTGTGCTCATGACTAGAATCTGGCTCTTTTAGTTCTTGGTTTGGTGGGATTACTTGTGTAGGTAGGACACGGATCACATCCTCACGTTTTGCAACTGGTGGTTCGAGTAAATCTTGGGCTGCTTGAATCATTTTCTGGCACATTTCAAACCTTTGCTTTTCTAGTTCCGCATAGGGATATGTCATCCACCTGTGTTCTTGGGTTTGGTTGTTTTTGAGCCTCACATCATAGGCTTTCAAGAGGGCATCTAATGTCTCATTAACCTTCTCTGCCAACACAGATCCTTCTGAACTAGCACTTCTCGGTTTCTCATCTGTGGATGGTTCTTCTAGAGGTTTAACCATCTGTGTAAGAGAAGGTGCCTCCTTTTCCTCATGTTGTTTTATCTTCTCCTCAGCTTCGGTAAGCTTCTCAACTAGGGATTTTTGCTCTCGTTCCCTGCGTGCTTTCATCCTAGTCTTTCTAGCTTTCCAACTATTTCGTTTGCTCTTGGTTTTCTGAGTAGGTGCATCTGTCTTTGGACTCGTGTCACTTTCCGTGTTCTTTGTCTCTGGATTCTCATCAGCTTTCTTTTGAGCTTGTGCTCTCATAACCACTTGAACTGGTACGACATTTTCATTTTCTGAGCTACTAGGTAGCTGAACAATCCCTAATACATTTGTCGTGATTTTCTTGATTTGGTTTGGGTTTTTCGGGCAATCGGGGATCAAGTGAGTGATGCCACACTCAAGACAATAGGCATTTACTTCAGTGATCTCCGTATGAGGACATTGTTTGACCAAGTGGTTGTCACGACTTTTGTGACAATCTGTCTCTGGTTGAGGAGATTCTTTTAGCATTTCCTCTTGGCTATAAGCAAGATTTGACCTAGATAAGCCGCTATTTGCAATGAATCTCAATGTCCTTTCGTCCATTTCATACCTTCTTTCTTTCGACTGAAACCTAGGAGGTGGAGGTTGTACCGGCCTCACCACTCCATGTGTTTCTCTCACATTTTGTTGCTCCGAAGGGTAGTACTTACTTTGGTTGCTATACCACATTGTAGTTGGTACTGGCATTGGTTTATTTGATGCTTCCATCATTGGCATGTATCTCATGTCTACCGGCATTCTAGCACCTGGCAACGGAGGTTGTTGTCCTAAGACAAGCTGTGGCCTTAAAACTCCTACTGGTCCTGGCGCATTCCCCGTAATGTATCTAGATGGAGTAGGTGCTTCTGAAACAGGTTGTACATACCTCTCCCTAGCATTTTCCATGCTATAATAGCACTCTTCCCCCGTATGGTTCATCCATTTTCTCTTAATTTCACACCACTTCGGCTCTCTCGAATCAGACCTTACAAGAGGAATCAACCTCTTGACCAAGTCGTCGATAAGCTTTTCTTGATCAATAGGTGCCGTTGGCTTGGCAATGGACTCACTTATCTGTGAAACACTATGCTGAGAGGATGTGTCATCTCCTTGACTCTTTAAGTCCTTCTCTTTGTATGCCTCACAGTTATCCACTAGATAAAGAGCTTCTTTGATCAACTCGTTTAGCGTCATCCTCCTTATCATATGCAGATCCTTCTGAAGGCCCCCATGTCTCATTCCCTGGATAAAGATCAGCATCAGTCGTGCTTGCGTAGGTAATTCTGCTCTCGGACAGAGCTTAACATATCTCTTGAGCCGTAATGATCTTTGCGTACTGATTCATCCTCTTTCTGTTTGAATCTATGGATTTGCGAGACCGTGTTGTGAGAAATGCCTTTTGGCGAGAATTCTTCAATAAACTCCTCAAATAGCTCATCTAGGGTCTCAAAATCCCATTTTTCCACAAAGTCGAACCATGTAGCTGCATCATCTTCTAGAGTCAATCCAAATCCCGCAAACTGTGTCGCAAAATCTGAAACTTCCTCTGCTCTAATCACTCTTCTAAAAGCCGTTACATGATCTCTCGGATCTTTATCTCCGGAGCATTTTATGTTTACCCATTTCTGGACTTGGGATGGTCTAACTCGTCGATTTTCTACAAGTCTAATCATAGACTCTCCCAATCCTTCTCTCGTTATCACTCTTGAAGGAAATCCTGGTGGCTCTCTTCTTGGAATTCCTATAGGAATTCTTGTGTTTGGTGGAGGCATTTGTGGTCCTTCATTGACCAAATATCCACCTCTTGTAGTACAGTCTGTGGATTTGTGCTTTCTACAACTCTATATTCTCATCCATACTCGTCGACAACTATAGATCTCCATTGATAGTTGACTCCGTATGTGTAGACATATAAGAGCTTGTAATCCGTTATGTCTTCTAGGTATGGATCTGAGCACCTATAAAGATTGACCTCATTGTCATCAATGTATCTATATAGTCCTTCACTCTCATGACCAATCATCCAAACTCTCTCAACAAGATGGATCTTTATCAATTGCAAGTTTGGAAGATCCATTGTGGGAGGATATTCCTCTATCGTCGGGATCTCCATGCTTGTGTAAGCTGCGTTTGAATCTAGGGTAGACATGATTTCTAGGCTTAAGAGCTTTTGATTGGTTCAAGTAGACTTAGTCCACTGTGTTCAAGGGCTTTGGTTAGGGAAAAGTCGAAACTATGTCCAAAACCGCAACCGTTTCGTCACAATTCTCGTAAATTGTCGCTTTTAGACACCCCTAACTTGCGGATGTATTTTGAGGCCTCAAACGACGTTTGTTTGAAAATTGACCTAAATGGTTGCCGTTGGCATGCGTTTAGTTCAAGTTTTGCTCTAAGATCTATAGAGTTGCTCTCAGGCTACGTTTTGATATAAAAACTTTTCTGATCCGATACCGTTTGTGAAAGTTATGGCCAAAATAGTGAAATGCAGTTTAGACTGGTCAAAATGAGTCCAAATTCAATTTTAAAAGAAGATTTGGGATCTCTGTGACACTGTGAACACTAATGTATGGTCAAAAGTACAGTTGGACCCTAAAACTGGCCTAGAGACATCCTACGCGTAGGATGTCTATATGCTCAGAATTTAACAAAATTTGGTCCATAGACTCCCCTTAAGTCCAGCAACACAATGGTATGCTGAGAGGTTGATTTGGACCTACAAATGGCCTTGAGACATCCTACGTGTAGGATGTCTTTTTGCTCAGAATGACTTGAAATTTTCACCCAGCTTCTCCTTGATGTGCTGATCACAGTGGTGTGCTCATAGGTTGGTTTGGAGTCCTAAATCAAGCTGGAGACATCCTACGTGTAGGATGTCTAACTGCTCAGATTTTGTCCAAACTTGATCCCAAGATTCTCCTAGTGCTCAGCAACCCAATGATATACTCAAAATTGAATTTGGATGCCAATAGGTCAAGATTTAGGCTGCAAGAGCTTCTAGTGCACTCCAAGAGTAGGATGTCTGACAATTCTTGTCTTTGCTTGGTAAATAGGCCAAACAAGGTCCAAGTTCACTTTTGAAAAAAGTTCTGGAATCCTTGAGACACTTAGAACCTCCCTTTATGGCTACAGTAGAATTTTGACCACTTTATGACCCAGGAGACATCCTACGCGTAGGATGTGTTTTTGCTCTATTTCAGCTCAAACTTGCACTGTAGCTTCCCCTTGATGTGCTAAACTCACAGCTATTTTTACTTTTTGATTATGACACCTATAGGTTGGCCAAGTGATCAAGAATCTATTCCAAAAGCCCGATGTCCGTTCTGATGAATTCACCAGTCAAATCAACTCCAAATTGGACCAAAATTGACTAGGAGGCTCGCCTAAGGCTATACAATACCCTGCTATGTCCACAATTTGAATTTGGCCTCTAAATCATGCCTTAGACATCCTACGCGTAGGATGTCTAACTGCTCAGAATTGCCCCAAATTTGAACCACAGACTCTCCTTAAGGTGCTGATCACTGTGGTATGCTCAGAGGTTGATTTGGAGTGCTAAATCATGGTGAAGACATCCTACGCGTAGGATGTCTAAGTGCTTAGAATTGCCCCAAACATGAGCCACAACTTCCCCTTGATGTCAGCAACCCAATGCTATGCTTAGATTTTAATTTGGATGTCAAAAGACCCCAAAACTAGCTGTTCTAGCCTTTTTTTCTCAAAAAAAAAAAAAACGTTAAAGTCTGCTTAAAACCCAATTTTCTCACCCAAATGAACTGAAAACTCTCACATGCACTCAAAACATCATGTATAACATGCACATGAAGTCACCCTATGGTTTGGTCTCAAAAATTATGCCTTGGGCACAATTTGGGTAGGATGTCTGACAATTTTTGTCTTTTGGTCTTATCCTGTCAAGATATGGTCAAGTTCCCCTTTCCAGGTGAAAATAGAGTAAAACCTACCTTCTGAACACATTGGTCAACTCAGAATTTCAAAATTTCCACCAGATCACCCTGTAGACATCCTACACGTAGGATGTCTTTTTTCTCAGAATGGACTTCTGTTTCTACCCAAGGTGCTTCTTGATGCATATAACAAGAATATGTGATCACAACAAATTTTGGATGTCAAAATTGCTCAGAATCACCACTTTTGGAAAAATATTTCTCTGAAAGAGTAACATCCCCTTAACTCTCAGTCTATATGTCCAAATGACATGAGCTTTGGTGTGTGTGTCCAACACAACATGCAGAATATGGGTATGATGTCAAAACTTGATTTTTGCTTCCAGAATCACTCTCTAGACATCCTACGCGTAGGATGTCACTGATGAAATTTTTGGCAGAATTCATCCACAGGCATCCCCAAGTCTTGAGCACTACTTTTCAAGCATTCCTACCAGTTTTTATGCAAAATTGTGCTCAGAATCTTAAGTTTCTTGTTTTCGCGTTTTTGACACTCCGTCTTTGGTCTTTTGGGTGTCAAGAGTTGGTCAAAACTCTAGTTTCAATGTATACTAAGGGTAAACCCCCCCTTCTGAACACACTGGTGCTGTTAGAATTTACAAATTTGGTCTCCAGAACCCCCTTGAGACGTCCTACGCGTAGGATGTCTATGTTTACAGAATTGCAAGTTCTCTTTACAAAACCCTTGCAAATGCTCTTTTATATGCACATCATCAGTCAGTCATACAAAAATTTTCACAAAAGCTTGTTTAATGCATTTTTACCCTCAAAAGCACACTTTTCCGTGATTTCAAATGCAATCAAGCACTTTAGCAAATAATTCAGTGCTGAATAGCTCTAGATCAGAATCGGATCACTTACCTAAAGCTACTCCTACAAATCATATAGGGTTTTGCATCTATGAGTAGAAAAACGCTTCACTGCCACACACGGACTAGTAAACGCTTTTATCACCTCACAAATCACTCGACCACCAACAACTACTCTAATCCACAGATCCTAACTAAACCTATCTAGTCGTAGACCCTCGGCAAGACACACACTTCCTGGCTATCCACTTGATTGCGGAATATCCTCTTCCGGATCCACTTAAGAAAAACGCTTTCTTTAGCCGAATCTAAATCAAGAAACCATCAGACGAGTGTTAGTAGGAAACCTACTTAGGTCCTTGTGTCCCCGGCAGTGGCGCCAATGTTGTGGAAGCGACTCACACACCCATGAAGTGCATGCAAACACTACCTGGATCAACATAATGTCAATGGAGGACACAGATGATAGGATAGGCACACGGAGGAAATCTCTTTAGCTTGTCAGGCTGAGACCATCCTACACATATAACACTCTGGAACGCCAACTAAACCACAATCAAGAACCTCATTGCTCTCAACTACACCACCTAGCCACATACACACATACAAAAGGTAACTCACCTAATCATGCCAGATTCGTACGAAACTTAAGGAACACCATCCCCTCACTAGGATACACCTGTCCCTACACTTCTACACTCAAAACCCTCACTCTAAACCCGTCTGCGGAAAACGCGTAGGATGACAGAGAAAAATTTTGAAAGTGCCCGAAACTGAAATTTATGAGTACCTATGCGTAGCTTATGTCGCCACGATTTTATAGACTACTAGCACGCAGAAAATAGACATCGTTTGATACACTTACGACCACAAATAGCTCGTAGATGCATCGGCATGTGCGCTTTGTCTCGCGTGGAATGCTTGGCGTTGTCGCGTAGCTCTCCTCGAGCCTACAACAATGGTTCAGTCGGATCTCCAATGTGTTGAGCGAGGCGGGCATAGCGAGAGGATAAAGCTCACGCTCACTCTCTTTCTCTCTCACACATAGTAGATGGCAGCGCTCCAGTTTAGATTATGATTAAAGTTCCCCCCTTTTTACAAAATGACCTAGGTACCTTATATACTAAGGCTACCTTAGGTTTAACCAACAATGGGGTTGAAAGGGTCAAATGGCTTTGTATTTACAATCTGGAAGTGCCATTGCACCCCGGCTTCTGAAACTAGAATAACTACTCATTACAAATGACGTTTATAGCCATAATCCGCAGCATTTCATAACTCGCAAAAGATAAGACTTTGGTACGAAACTTGAGTTATGTTGTGTTGTTGACCCAGCGGTCAACAATGGAGCTCCGCTTCCTCAAAAACTTCACAATACACCAATCTCCAACATTATTGAGACCTTGCTCAAAACCCCAAAAGGAAAAGAGTAGCTAAAAAAGATTACTCACACACTAAGCAGCATGCATCTACAAGCGAAAGACCCAGACAATTCAGAGGATCTGAAGATTACGGGGATACTCCAAAGGCCTTGGAATATACTACTTTTGATGATCAAGTACGATCACTTACCATAAAGGACAATGGTCTTATGCATTTAGAATGAAAAGATAAGTCACAAGGCCGTTTTATACATCTCTTATTTTGTAATAAATTCATGGATTTCATTGAGTCTAAAACGTTTTTTCAAAAGATGATACAAGAATTCCATATTAACAAAAATCTTTCCAAGCTTCATGTTGTATATCAAAAGCCTTAGCCACATACTCTACAAACTTGCTTCATTTTTCCTGAAGCATTTGATAACAACCAAACCTCTGGATGTTCAACTCATAAAAGGTTTACAAAATTCCCTGTAAACTTTGAACCGTTTGGAAACCATGTAGTCACTATGGATCCTAGCTTTGCTAGACATACTCTCTTTGGAGAATTTATTATGAAAGGTTTGAATCACATTCCTTCGGTTCTAGTGAACCCTAAATATGTAGTTAAAGAACTTATCAAAGAATGGAAATCAATTTGCCTCCTAATTAGCATTGAGGACAATAGGTCTCATCATAATTACATTCAGGCCTGCATTATCGAAACATTTAAATGGAAATTTCCATTTCATAGACAAAACCAAAACCCTTGGTTTAAAAACACGGATTTGATGGATGAAATTCAGTACATTTTGAAGTACATGTTCATTTGTGCCTTAGATAAATCTGCCCAAACATCAGTCTTTATTTGTAAGAAACTTATTCTATTGGCAGCTATAAGAAGATTAGAATCTCTTGAGTTCACTTTCCTCACCACTACGGAGCTTGAGATAGGTCAAGCCATAAGCTCTTATAATCAAGAAATTGGTATAGAAAAGCCCACTTATATTTCTATCCCGTATCTTATGGGAAACTTCAAAATTCATAAGATGGAATTTTGATGGATTACCAATGCACACAATGTGTGTTCACTCCCACAAAAAACTTCATCACCAAGATGCTTAAAGGGCTACAAAAAGGACTTACTGAATATAATACTGAGAGCATACATCATAAGCTACAAACCTTCTCTTGGATACAAACCAATGGGTATTGGATTATCAACAATCAATATGACTTTTTAGTCAATCTACCACAACACCTCACTCAAATATATTCATTTGACATAACAGCTTGTTATGAAGCTATCCCTCATAAAGGTATACATGGCCTACTAGAAGTATTAATGAGCATTACTAGGCTCATTGAAAATTTGGGGTATAAGGGTTTCAAAAAATCCCAAAAACATATCTCACTTACAAAGAAAATAAGAGAGGTCATCTGGCCCATTTGAATACTTCTATAACATCAATAAATTTATTCTTGACAATTGTTTTACCAAATTGGGAAAGGATGTTTACCAACAAACAAAGGCATACCAATGGGATAGAGCTGTTCCGCACTATGGTGTAATCTATACTTAGCATGGTTTGAGATAGAATATATCAAGAAACTCTCTTGACTTAGGCAATATGATATGATGAAATCATTTTTATACTCATGTTGTTACATGGATGACTTACTTTTTTTCAATAACCCATTCATTTTACAATGCTTAGATCATAACAAACCTTTGTCCCTTGAGGACCCCTTTACCATATATCCACTTGAAATTATTGGAATCAAAGCTACACACAAAGAACACTTACTACATATTTGAATACTTGTATTCAATTACGCGAACCTTTTTTAGGTGAGTACATGACAAACACTTCTTGGAAGAAAGACAAACTACCTTGCCCCAATGTCTCCTTTATTCATGCGGCTAGTAAACGACCTAAATGGATGGTATACAATGTTTGGGTATCACAAGTCCTCCCTGTTCTCTATAATGCATCCCATGTATCTTATGCTGCTAAAGATTTTAATAGGCTCATCCATATGTTTGTATCAAATGGCTTCACAAGGGAACGAATTATCACATGTATAACAAAATTCATCAAAACAAACAAATTTCTAGGCATTAGGTATGACATAAGTACTTTAAACTAATGAATAGGTAGGGGATAGGTCCACTTGGTGGCCTATCCTCCACCAAGTGTACCTTTCCTCAGGGATGGGTGAGGTGGTGAAGTAACATTTGAATAATACATAGTTTTTGGATACACCCAGCATCTAAAAGTGGATAAGTCGGATAAGACCTTGCAATAAAAACTAAACCTACACTCAACAGAAACTACTTAAGAATAACATAAATCTCCCTTTAGTACCCAGTGATACTCAAGACCCCACAAAACCTCTTAAGTCCCTTTGTAAACAACCTTCAAGAGTCGTTAAACTTCACATGTGCTCCTCTTGGCTAGCTCATTATCTTGCACCATAAATTATCTACACTTGCAACTATTTTGCAACACACACACACACGCACACGCACACGCGCGCGCACGCACGCACGCACGCACACACACACACACACACGCACACACACACTTCACTACTTGCTTGTAGTTTTTTCAAGCATCAAATTAAGTTGTATCATGCCATAGATTGCCGACATTCTAGGGATAAAAAAGACCCACACTTTTTTTCTAGATATGGGATAGGACCCTTAAAAGGGTATGATAGTTACAAGGCGTGGCTAAATTAACTACTTACTACCCCCAATTACCATGCCCTGAGGCGCTATGGTAACCCTACTGTGCCGGACCGCATTGCAGGCGGCTACTCATCCGCAAGTCCCCAGGGGGAGCACGATCTACTCAATACATTTTGCAAGCAACTTGCCATGAGTGATGCCGTCCTTCCTTCTTCTAATTGAAGAGGTGAGGGCGCATTCTACCCCTCACTTAGCTTTGCGTGTGTTTTATTTGCGTTAACTGTGAGGACTACATGTTTTTTACCTCTGTTGCACCAAATATGGAGCTTACAACAGAACCAACTCAGGTTGGTCACTAAGCTTAGCTTCAATGATCTCGTTTTCTGTCATTTTTTTTTGATTTGAATGGTAAGCACTGTCGCATAAAAAGCATGTACTTAGCAGTGATTTACATAATGGTCGATTGACTATACTTAGTAGTGCATGATATAAATGGTTGGACCACTATATGGTTCGCTCAGTTTGCCAATAGCAAGCGTTACTAAGGGGGGCTGTTCCTCGTTTTGTAGCCTGGTAAGGTCCACTACAGTGGTCGGCTATGACTGGCAGCATATGATAAACAATTGGAAAGGTTGTTTTGGGGCATGACTATGGTATTGTTACTGGTTTTTTCACCGCTGTTCATTATTTATAACTGATTGTAGGTACACAATGTTCAAATTTTTGGGATAAAGGGGTTTCCTTACCCGGTATTCATTGTTTTCTATTTTACTGATGATGACGATACATAAGAAAAAACTTGAAAAATATTGGGCGACATAACCGGCCGCTTAGCCTGGTATAATAAACCACCATGTGGTTGGTCTTGCTTAAAAAAATTATGGCACTTTTTAGGATTGATATTCCTTATTGCTTAATCGAGTAAAAACCGACTATGTGGGTTGGCTAGGGCTGAATGGGCTAGCAAACCTGAGTTAATGATCTTGCTACTGCTGATGGTGGCTTTGCATTTAACATTGGCTGGGGGTTAGCCGATTGGCTTGTGGCATACTAGTTGTACCTTATTGTTTATTGGTATTTTTTGGTTTTGATAAAGGTACTAGTTGTTTTATTTCACTTAGCGCATGAATTACTGTAAGAAGCTGCTGCTGTTTCCCGATTGTGTACTGACTTTTTGGATAAAAGTTTTTCGGTGGATTGTTCTGGGTGGGATCCCCACTGGCTGCATACTGCCGCTAGGCTTGGTAATTTACTGATATTTTTGGGTAATGCTATATTGTTTCAACATTCCTAAATGGGCTTGATAAAAGCGCATAAACACAAACACACACACACACACACACACACACACACACACACACACACACACACACACACACACACACACACACACACACACACACTTGGTCTAGCTAGATACTGTGTCTATATCTAAAGATCTTTGCTAATTAGCTTACTCATCAGGGAATGAAGGTAAGTACCGTACAAAATTTGAGGAAGGAGAATGCCATAAACCATAATTGGGGTTAAACTTTATCTGTCATAAATAATAAAATACTTGTTTGTTATTCTTAAAGGAAATTGTATTTAAGCTCCTTTCGCTTTATGGAAAAGTAAGTATGGAGCTTCATCAATGGAGCTAGTTCACTTGGTTTCAAAGGTGGTATGGCCTTCTAAAACTTAAAAAAACCCTAAAACTTTGGGTGATAAATTTTTAAAATAGAAATACTTTGGACTAGGCTTGAAAGTTTCTTAAAAAACCTTTTAAGATGCACATGGATAACAATTGGTATAGTCCATTTGATACCTGTAAAACACATTCAAGGCTAACGTATCTGTTGTCTTGTTTGGATGGATGCAGGTAAGGACTCTATCTTATATTTGAAGGTTTTTTTGGCTTTAAGCACTTATGACAAGGGAAGTACTTCTGATATCTGTATTATGGAATGAGGCTTCATTCATATAAACACTGTACAAAGATGATTCTAAGACTGAGTTATTTTTGAACTTATCATTCCTTGTCTCTGGAGCCAGCTGTCTTTTGAATGTAAAAGTTCAATTATGTCTTATTATTTATGGTATAACAACGACACACACACACACACACACACACACACACACACACACACACATTTATACACAATATGTCCTTCAACACCATGCTAGGTACTCAAGCTTTAAAATACAGTCTTGCATTTTAGCAACACACACATGGCCCCATAATAATTTGATTTTTAAGAAGGAAAGGTTTTTTTATGTGTGTTAAAACACAAACATAGAAGTCATGCTTGGTGCATGCACATGCATACTCACAGATGCACAACAATCTGTGCAAGTAAATGACAGTGCCTCATGCATTACCATAAGTTTCATCTCCTTTAGCTTTATATTGATTTATACACATACATAGAATGCTTAAACAATTCAATCATAATAATATGTATTATTATAAAATAACATGTCATCAATACACAGAATCACATACACACAGAGAAGTTAAGCAGATGTATATAAGCAAGTCATAATTTCAAACTAATTAATGCATATTTGAGTAATGAACACACACACACACACACACACACACACACACACACACACACACACACACACACACACTATGGTTAAACATCATGAAGTTAGATACTTCTTTCCCTCATAAGGTTCCTTCCTTTTTTTTATATAAAAACAACCCCCCCCCTATTGACAAAATAGGGCCTTCATTGCTACATTGCACCACCGACTTGGGTATTGGGCAAATGGCTCGTAAAAAATCCTCAAAACTATCATGACAATAAGAAGGCGGCTCCTTCCACCCTTGGACCGTGTAAAGGTGCTCTCTCTCCCCTGACAGTAATGGCTTCTGACGCGTGAGAGGACTCCCATAGCAAGGGGCGGCTCTGCTCTCTTCACTTCAGACACTCAGGAAGCGTGCATACCAACCTATAAATTCTAAAGGTGAGGGCACTCCTTTGCCCTCACTTAGCTTGAGAGTCAGTGTTTTGTGTGGGGTAAACCCGATTCTGTGTCATTTCTACTTGAAAGTCCGAAAACAATGGAGCTTGCTGCTCAGACTCCACAGGTATTATAGTTTACCTAAACTGTCTTTTGTCATCAGAGATCGACTGTTGTGTTTTTCTAAAAAATGTTTTAACATGGGGCTTGATCAAGCCTAATGGGTGTTATTCCGTGACCGACTGTGGTTCTTAAGATATTTTAGCATAACATATGGTTGCTAATTACTCAAAGGCTGTTTTTGCAGTCGTTAAACTGACTGTAGATTAGGCATTTTAGTAGTTTTTTGGTTTTTTTTGAATACTCTGCCTGACGGGCTCTCTTAGAGCTAGATTGTAGAAGCACAACAATGGTTAAACAGTTGGTATATAACACTAAGTAACTGGTTCTTTTGGCATTGCCTTAAAATATTCATATGCATATAATGGGACAGTATGGTGGGCCGTTGAACTGCTTGTGCATAGAAAACAACTATTTTTTTCTTGTTTTTTGCCTTTCCTATGACTATACCAACGAAGGAATGGAATTTTTTTAGTAACTATGGGCATGACACACCCCCATCTGCTATGGGCTGAAATGGTATGATATAAACATCATGGTAATACAAAGGAGAGGTGCTCCTGACCCTGGACTGGTTTTCTGCCGCATCTTTTAGTAAACTATCAGGGTCTATTTTTTCTTCGTACTGTGTGTGGTTGGCACCGTTTAGTGGTTGTTTTGCAATAAGGGTAGCTTGAGGAAGACTGGTTTTTTTCGACAGACATTCGTTGTGGCTCTTAAATATTGGAGCAAGGCATTTTACTATGGGGATAAACACCTAAGGGAGTGATGTTAAACTATACAAATGGCCATATTGGGTTACTTGGGCATGAGTTTTTTGTTATGGATTTTTTGTGGTAAGGCACCTGGTTATGAATTATGGCATGATTGGCTTCAATCGGGAGCTTGTTGGTATACACACTCATTAATTGGTTTTTTTGAATGAAATTACTAGGCCGAGGCATGTTTTAGCATTGCCTTAAAACTTCATATGCATAGAATGGGACATTATGGTAAGCCTTGGGACTGCTTGTGCATAAAAAACAACGGTTTTTTTGGACTTTCCTATGGCTGTACTAATGGAGATAAACACATGAGGTAATGGTGTTTGCTTAGTATGGTAACTAGGGCATGGTACACCCCCATCTGCTATGGGCTAACATGGTATGATATAACATCATGATAATGCAAATGCGAGGTGCTCCTGACCTTGAATTGGTTTTTTCGCGTCTTTGGTAAAATGTCGGGGTATGTCGGCTGTTCATACTGTGTGTTGTTAGCACCTCTTAGGCTAGTAAAAAATAATGACTGGATGGAATGATTTGACATACATTGGTAGATAGAATTTTTTGCTACCGACTGTTTCTTGCTATTGAGTGTTGTACTGGCTCTTTCTCGAGCAGTCGCTGGTTTTTAGCTACTGGTTGTTGTTAGCTCTGCAAGTGGTGCGCTACTCGTTGTAAAAGTGACGTGTGTGCGCATACTGAATAATTGGGGCGCTATTCTTAACCATTACAGAGCGTTAATATTCATTTTTTTGACATATTGCATGACATGCAGGATTGGAATTTATATGTTAAAAACTACTTGTGTTAACTTGGCGTGATAAATTGCTGGGCTTAAGTACAGCTTGGTGCTTGTAATTCCATATAAAAACAAATGGTTGGGGTGGTACTCATTGCATCTAGTACCTCTGGTTGATAAACAAGTAAGGTATCTCACTCAGTCAAGGGCCGGACACTGTCGTTCTTGTAAAATGGATAATGACTTGTGGATATCATTGGCATTATAAAGGTAAGTATATGGACGGTATTTTTAGCTTTGGTCGGTTTAAGGTTTGCAGGACCAAAAAAAAGACACTTTTTCTAATCTTTATATCAACTGTGTTTTGGGACTGCTCACAATATAGATTGATAGCTCGCATGAGTACAAATCACAACCCTAAGAATCACGCAAAGATCCTTGACCAGATCAAGCTCTTCATTAAAGACTATGCACCAAAAGATACCATAGCTGCTAGAACTAGACCTTTCCTTGCTAGGAAAGCGAAAACATGTATCACATACTATGACAAGAAATAATTTACCTGACCTCAATTTGTTTTGCAGACTCTTGCCCTTTCTCAAGGTTTGGAACTCACCTCGGAGCCCCTCTCTGTGGCCTCGTCTCTGGTCCTCAGATGTATTAGCAGTTTGGATGCGTCACAACTTATTTATGATTCTACCCTAATTTCAGACAAGAAACTTTCAGTCTTACATATGTTATCATTTAATGATTGGGTAAAAATTCTAGCATCTTTAGACAAAGACCCTCTAGAAGGTGTTAATCTACTATCCCAGTACATTGCCCAACTTCCCGTCCTTGCTTCACAATATCAACAAGAACTTGCCCTGTTCGCTTCATCTGGTGCTGAGCTGACAAATTTCCTTAGAAAACTCTATGGACTTAATCCATCATTTGTTTGCACCCCTAATACCCCCGCCATCCCTTCAACAGGTGGCATCTTGTGTCGGCATAGCGCCACTCTAGAGGCAGTAAAAGAGTTTCAATCTAGCCTCTGCTCTCTCAATGATGTCAATCTCCTTGAGATGGTCCCTAAAATCTCAAAAGTCTTCCCTGTCTTACCTTTAAGACAAATAGAAATTGAATCTCTTGGTGTAGACCATCAACTCTCGGTTCTACCAAACAAAGCCTTCTTGGCTCCTATTCTTAGTGAAACCTGGGTATACTTGGCCAACCTCCTTGCATCAACGGTGGAGGACTGCAAACTTAAAATTCTAAAAGGAGGACATTTCTTGGACAAAGGTGAACTGATTAAAGCCCCTTTTAACCTACACCTGATCGATCACTCCAAATGCCCATCGAACACTGGATTGTACATACGTACTTAAGGTAGCATGGAGTTTGCTAAAAGTAATCCGGACTTCTACACAGAGTCCATTTGGAATATCTTTCGCCCCTATGTAAAATGTGCTTGCAGATTTCTAGACCCCAAGGCTTCCTGTGAATCAAGCATTATGTGGTTTGACCATGCTATATGGTTTGTCCTCAACCATTTGGAACTTTTATTCCCAGAGAAACTAGTTGACTTTCATCTATCCCTCATCTGCTCTTGGCTAGGTGGACAGGCCAAGCAGATTGTGATTGCGCAAATTGCCTTTAACATCTTCCGAGGATTGATGCATGATATTCTGAAAGAACTAAAAACGGAGGAACCCGGTCTTTACCTCACCACATATGCAAATTACAAAGGAGTCAAATTCATCACTAATCTGCTAAAACCATGTATTGAAGAAGATGATTCCCCTGCTTTTAAAAGCGCTAACTCTTTAGCTACTCCCAACTCCTTTACTTCCTTTTTTACACCTAGCTCCTCATCTAATCGAGGAAAATCTCGTAGCATTACTAGAGGGAGAGGCAGATTCCTGGCTATCAGAAACTTCCTGAAATCTAACCCTTAAACATATTGCAGGTATTTACAAATCCATGTGGAAGAAGAGTTCTCAGAAAAGTTGATTCGAATTTTGGTGCTACCTACATACACTGTCTTTATCACAACATTATCCTTGAATGGATCCCACCCAAAAGTCTCTTTTGTGAGTGTTTTGACATATTTTTTGGTAATCATAAACTACTTGACAACATTCTCATTGGATGGAGATATCACCATCCTTTAAAAGGATTAGTTCTTAACAATGACTTTCTTAGACAAAAAAAAATCCCTCACTGTACTTGCATTCATTTTCCCGCAGTCTGTAGGATTTTTAAAGAATGTGGTAACCATGTCTGTACTTAGAACCTCAACATTATCAACAATGCTACAGTACGTAAACTCCTCGACAAAGGACTTAATCACATTCCAAACTATCCGAAAAACCCCTACCTTGCCTTAGCAGCTTTACTTAGTTGCCTCACTGTCCTTGTCAGTACTCTCTGACTGGAGATGACAGTCCTACCGGACTTAAAAGAGTTAGTTAAGGAATGCTTCCTTTAAAAAATCTCTCTACTTCCTAGAAAATGTCTTTCTTCTGATAATTCTTGGCTTACACCTCAGTTGGCCGTCGACTTTCAACTGATCTCAGAGAATTTGTTGGTAGTAGGGCTTGACAAAAGCTCCAACTACCCTACTATTATGTGTAAACAACTCGCTTGGAAAGCTGCACGGGAACGAGTTGCAGGAAAAGAATTCTATCGTACCAACAAAACACCACAAGATATTTCCAACAAAATCTCTAAACATCTAGGACAGCTAGGCTACTCTATCAGTGACACCAAGTTACCAATACTATTTCCAACTTATAAAATCCACAAACATAAATTCAGGTGGATATCTGATGCCTCCAATTGTATCTTCAGAGATATCACCAAAGATATTACTCTTTGCCTTGATCTTATTCTCACAGAATTTGAAATCATCAGTGCAGAAAAACAAAAAAATTGTAAGGATTTTCTTAATATCCAATGCAATCCCTTCTGGCTTACAAAAAATGCCACAGAAGTTACACTTAACCTTTCTCAACATATTTTTCACATCTGTACAGCTGATATCACACAGTGCTACGAAAACATCCCACTTAACGGAGATCTTGGCCTTAAAACTGTACTTGCCAAAGTCATTAACTTAGCATTTACCAATGCCAAAAAAAGAAAGCATCTCTTTATCTCTCTTGCCAAAAAATCGAGATGGATTCTAGCATCTCAACCCTTTACATTTTGATGAAACAGAACTATGCTCCTACATTTTCTGGTTGTTAAACAGCTGTACTATTGTAGCAGGTGGTGAATGCTATAATCAATGCCTTGGAATCCCAATGGGTTTCTCTTGCTCACCACTTATGTGTAACATCTACTTAGCTTTCTTTGAGTACAAATGGTGCCTGAAAAACATGGAAACCAACCATAAAAATCTCCCACTATTCAAACATACCTTCAGGTATATGGATGACATACTTAGTATCAACAACAGATTATTCTCATATGAGATTGATCAAATATACCCCCATTGCCTAAAAATTGAGCCAACTTCTATCCCAGAGGACTCAACTCTTGGGAACTTCTGCAAAACAGCTCACTTTCTTAACCTATCAATATCCCTTCACTCTCCGTCTACAGGTGGATATGACTTGAGATTCATCTGGAAAAAGGATCTTCTTAAACTACCACACATAGAATTCATAAAAAGAAACAGCAAGAGGCCATACAAATCCTCTATCAGCTCCTGTATTGGGCTTCTATACTTAATCTGCTATTCTTCTTCTTCACCTTCCATAGCTTGGGAGGAAATTTTAGTACTTATTAAAAAATACTGCCTAAATGGATTTAATCACAATCAGATCCGTAATACCATCACTCAAGCTCTCATTAGGCACAATTGGCCTGGACTGTTATTCCAAAAAGAGACTCTTATCCCTCTCATAAGGTAGTAGGCCCATACACAATGGGCCTACTACTGACCCATTGTGTATGGTGCCTGGGTTAGGGCGGGTACACACACACACACACACACACACACACACACACACACACACACACACACACACACACACACACACACACACACACACACACACACACACACACACTATGGTTAAACATCATGAAGTCAGATACTTCTTTCCCTCATAAGGTTCCTTCCTTTTTTTATATAAAAACAACCCCCCCCCCCCCCCCCCCCCCCCCCCCCCCCCCCCCCCCCCTACCTATTGACAAAATAGGGCCTTCATTGCTACATTGCATCACCGACTTGGGTATTGGGCAAATGGCTCGTAAAAAATACTCAAAACTATCATGACAATAAGAAGGCGGCTCCTTCCACCCTCGGACCGTGTAAAGGCGCTCTCCAGTAATGGATTTTGACGCGTGAGAGGACTCCCACAGCAAGGGGCGGCTCTGCTCTCGTCACTTCAGACACTCAGGAAGCGTGCATACCAACCTATAAATTCTAAAGGTGAGGGCACTCCTTTGCCCTCACTTAGCTTGAGAGTCAGTGTTTTGTGTGGGGTAAACCCGATTCTGTGTCATTTCTACTTGAAAGTCCGAAAACAATGGAGCTTGCTGCTCAGACTCCACAGGTATTATAGTTTACCTAAACTGTCTTTTGTCATCAGAGACCGACTGTTGTGTTTTTCTAAAAAATGTTTTAACATGGGGCTTGATCAAGCCTAATGGGTGTTATTCCGTGACCGACTGTGGTTCTTAAGATATTTTAGCATAACATATGGTTGCTAATTACTCAAAGGCTGTTTTTGCAGTCGTTAAACTGACTGTAGATTAGGCATTTTACTGGTTTTTTGGTTTTTTTTGAATACTCTGCCTGACGGGCTCTCTTAGAGCTAGATTGTAGTAGCACAACAATGGGTAAACAGTTGGTATATAACACTAAGTAACTGGTTCTTTTGGCATTGCCTTAAAATATTCATATGCATATAATGGGACAGTATGGTGGGCCATTGAACTGCTTGTGCATAGAAAACAACTATTTTTTTCTTGTTTTTTGCCTTTCCTATGACTATACCAACGAAGGAATGGAATTTTTTTAGTAACTATGGGCATGACACACCCCCATCTGCTATGGGCTGAAATGGTATGATATAAACATCATGGTAATACAAAGGAGAGGTGCTCCTGACCCTGGACTGGTTTTCTACCGCATCTTTTAGTAAACTATCAGGGTCTGTTTTTTCTTCGTACTGTGTGTGGTTGGCACCGTTTAGTGGTTGTTTTGCAATAAGGGTAGCTTGAGGAAGACTGGTTTTTTTCGACAGACATTCGTTGTGGCTCTTAAATATTGGAGCAAGGCATTTTACTATGGGGATAAACACCTAAGGGAGTGATGTTAAACTATACAAATGGCCATATTGGGTTACCTGGGCATGAGTTTTTATTTATGGATTTTTTGTGGTAAGGCACCTGGTTATGAATTATGGCATGCTTGGCTTCAATCGGGAGCTTGTTGGTATACACACTCATTAATTGGTTTTTTTGAATGAAATTACTAGGCCGAGGCATGTTTTAGCATTGCCTTAAAACTTCATATGCATAGAATGGGACATTATGGTAAGCCTTGGGACTGCTTGTGCATAAAAAACAACGGTTTTTTTGGACTTTCCTATGGCTGTACTAATGGAGATAAACACATGAGGTAATGGTGTTTGCTTAGTATGGTAACTAGGGCATGGTACACCCCCATCTGCTATGGGCTAACATGGTATGATATAACATCATGATAATGCAAATGCGAGGTGCTCCTGACCTTGAATTGGTTTTTTCGCGTCTTTGGTAAAATGTCGGGGTATGTCGGCTGTTCATACTGTGTGTTGTTGGCACCTCTTAGGCTAGTAAAAAATAATGACTGGCTGGAATGATTTGACATACATTGGTAGATAGAATTTTTTGCTACCGACTGTTTCTTGCTATTGAGTGTTGTACTGGCTCTTTCTCGAGCAGTCGCTGGTTTTTAGCTACTGGTTGTTGTTAGCTCTGCAAGTGGTGCACTACTCGTTGTAAAAGTGACGTGTGTGCGCATACTGAATAATTGGGGCGCTGTTCTTAACCATTACAGAGCGTTAATTTTCATTTTTTTGACATATTGCATGACATGCAGGATTGGAAGTTATATGTTAAAAACTACTTGTGTTAACTTGGTGTGATAAATTGCTGGGCTTAAGTACAGCTTGGTGCTTGTAATTTCATATAAAAACAAATGGTTGGGGTGGTACTCATTGCATCTAGTACCTCTGGTTGATAAACAAGTAAGGTATCTCACTCAGTCAAGGGCCGGACACTATCGTTCTTGTAAAATGGATAATGACTTGTGGATATCATTGGCATTATAAAGGTAAGTATATGGACGGTATTTTTAGCTTTGGCATAGCTTCCAAGCTATGATTCAGAAAATTGGGATTCCATGTGCTAGAAAAGGTCGGACATGACCTATGTTTGAATAAAGGGATACCAATGATACCATGGGATTACTAAGTCTGAAGGTAAGTATATGGTTGCTATTTTTGGGCATAAGCATAGCTACCGAGCTATGGATCTTGAAATATTTTTGACTCTTGATGAACTTCACCACTCACATTAAAAAGTAAAATATATCACTCATTTATAAAAAAAGAGACTACTAAATAACCTAGCTTGTCTAAAGTAATTAAATCCTATAAGATGGACATGGATAACAACTGATATGGTCCATTGATACCTGTAAAACACATCCAAGGCTAACTGAATTGTCGTCTTGTTTGGATGGATGCAGGTAAGGACTCTATCTTATCTTGGAGGGTTTCTTTTCTTTGGCAAGCAACATTACTGTTATGAAATATCCATTGAAAAACGGGGAAGTTTTTTTACTACCTACCACATTGAAAGAGGATCTCTTTCTTACAATCATTGTACTTAGATAATTCTGATACTGAGTTATTTTTGTACAAATCAGTTCAGTGATCCTTGGCCAGTTGTCTTTTGAATGTAAAAGTTCAATTATGTCTTATTAAGTAAGATTTAATACAGCTACACACACACACACACACGCACACATTCACATTGGCTATGACAAAAAGGGTATGCATGCATTATCTTTTTTGTAAACACAAGCTGAATATGTAGGTTAGCTATCATTGATGGGTGCTTTTGCAAAACACACGCACACGTTTTTGTAAATATCACACACACACACACACACACACACACATTACAAAGACATCCATGAGAAAATGCAAACAAATTTGTTTATAAAATAACTGGCATGCTGAAGATTCTTTTTTTTATGAACATACGTGCACAATTATGCAATGTATTCAGGCTCTTGCGTACATCGGTAGTTTACAAAAGACTATACTGACACTTACTCAAGTATCCCGACAACGTGAATCATTATAATGATGACGACTCCTAATCAGATAGACAATATATTTCATATACAAAGTAGCAAATACCTTTTGAGCAATCATAATTCTAGAGTATAAACTTGTTCTACAAACCAATAAAATAAGTTTCAAAAAACTTGGTATTTTGTACGACCAAATCCTCTTGTGAGGTCTCCAAAAAAAGAGTACAAAGTTTTTTTGAAAAAATGGTCAAAATATAGTCAAGATGCTGTGTTTTTTCAAAATTTAAACATAACTTTTCTATAAAGTGAGTAAAAATACAATATAAACAATCATTAGAATATAAGGGTCTCTCAGGAGGCCATCATAGATCTAAAGGGTCACCATAGTTTCTCCAAAGTACATTAGCTTTCTAAGTCCTTAAAAAATAGCCATACAAGTTAACCATTTATTTCTACCTCTTATGATAGTAGGGATATCGACAAATTGCTCGAATGAGTGTTACTCGAGACCCGTATAAGCTGCAGATTATTCATGACAATCTTAATGCTGCACGAAATAACCAGAAGAAATCTAATCCGATAGCAATTCAAGACCCTATTGCCAAACCCCACAAACCCATAAGGAACTTCAAAGATAGTCTCAGACCTTACCTACATAGAAAAGAAAAAGAGAACATAGTGTATTACAAATTGGGAGTGTGAGAGGGGTTTCTGGGATGTGACAACAATAACAAGCAGTGGGGGCTGCTTGGATATTTGTCACCCATTATGTACAACTTAGTTCTATCTAGTTGTATTGATGGTTGGTTGGCAGGTAAAGGTTCCCGCTTTCATCTACTAGGAGATTCCGCTTTACCTCTTGCTTTATCATGTACCCGATTTATCATGTAACCGCTTTATCGTGTATTGGGTTTTGATGTATCAACTTATCAAAAAATGATTGATTTTTCACAACTCTCTGGAGTATTGTAATCTATTAAAGATAGAGAAATGTTTAGTTTCATTTATCAATAGTGTATAAGTTTCTCAGTATATGATCCAAAATGAAGGGATTTTTTATTTCAAACAGACATAAATTTTCCCAGGTTACCCTTGGTCGGGTAACCATCATATACTGAGAAAGCTTAATAATGCTGAAGCTTTTTAACACTACATGCATTTGTTTTCTTCAAGGTTTTTGGATTCCATCCGTCACTCGTTTAGGATATGTAGTAGAAAAAGATATTCCTCTCCCACCAACTGGTATGCAATTTATATTCTCATGTTTTAAAGGAATAGAATTCCGCAAAAGACTCCTAGATTTTGAGAAACAAGATTTGGTCTCTCAATCTCTCAGTGTTTAACACTGCTTCTATCAATGAGTGGATTTCTCTTTTTATTCCTTCTAGGAAAGAGAAAGATAAGCTCTTAAAGGCCTTTTCCTCTTTTCTTTCTAAACTACTCATCATAGATGCACAAGACAGCTCAGACCTTGATTTTCATTTCACTTCTTACCCACCATTATTAACAAATTATACTTCATCAATAACATTTTTGCCATCTCTATAGAGATCAAACATCATGAGAGGGTAATTAATCCGCTTCTAGATTTTGATCTACTTGAAGAAGAAGAGAAAGAAGCCCTTAACCTTTTGACCGACTCCAATAACCCATTACCAGAAACATCAATCTCTAAACATTTCCCAGAAGTTATCCCCCTACTACCTCCAAGATAGGTTGAATTAGATGCAATTCAACTTGAACATAACTTTGGGATCATGAAATTTTGAGCCATTGTGCACCTTTTACTATCTCTTCTTTAGCCTTACTCTACATCATCCTGAATGATATAGTAGAGCAATGTAAAACCCTTTTCCCTACATTCCAAACATCTTTTATCCCAGGATGTTCTTTTGAGCTCAAACAGATCAAACTATCTGACATGGATAGTAAAAAATGCTCAAGTACTTCAATTATCGCCCGCACCAAGGGCTTTCACTCATGAATTGTGCTAAAGATCAGAAGAGGTTTCTAAAGGATTGCTGGAATTCATATTGACCATTCCTCAAATGCCAATGCAAAAGAAGTGATCCTAATTCAAGTCTTTCTTCTTCTATCATATGGTTTGACCAATTTCTATGGTATGTGTTTCAAAATTTTCCAAGGTTCTTTTAGTTTTCATGTGGACCAACACAGGTATATGCATTTATTGCTTGGGTAGCATCATTTCCATTTATGTCATGCAGTGATTGTCTATCACTTTCATGAGCACATGTTAGAAGCAACCAAAGGACTGGTATTTTATACTCCTAGAGTTTCGCTTCTTCAAAAACTTCACTATACACCAATCTCCAACACGATTGAGACCTTGCTCAAACCCCCAAAAGGAAAAGAGTAGCTACAAAAGATTACTCGAACACCAAGCAGCATGGTGTCTACAAGAAAAAGACACAGAAAATTTAGAGGATCTATAGATTGCAGCGATACTCCAAAGGCTTGGATTATACTACTTTTGATGATCAAGTATGATCACTTACCATAAAGAACAACAGTCTTATGCATTTAGAACGAAAAGATAAGTCAGAAGGCCGTTTTATACATCTCTTATTTTGTAATAAATTCATGGATTTCATTGAGTCTAAAATGTTTTTTAAAAGATGATAAAAGAATTTCATATTAACAAAATTCTTTCCAATCTGTACATGTTTGTTTTGGCCGGAAATATACCAAAAACCTTAGCCGTATACTCTACAAACCTGCTTCATTTTTTCTGAAGCATTTGATAACAACCAAAACTGTGGATGTTCAACTCATAAAAGGTTTACAAAATTCCTTCTAAACTTTGAACATTTTGGAAACCATGTAGTCACTACGGATCCTAGCTTTGCTAGACATACTCATAAAATTTATTATGAAAGGTTTGAATAACATTCCTTTGGTTCCAGTGAACCCTAAATCTATAGTTAAAGAACTTATCAAAGGATAGAAATCACTTTGCCTCCTTATTGGCATCGAGGACAATAGATCTCATCATAATTACATTTAGGGCTGCGTTACTGAAACATTTAAATGGAAGTTTCCATTTCATAGACAAAACCAAAACCCTTGGTTTAAAAACACGGAGTTGATGGATGAAATTCAATACATTTTTAAGTACATGTTCATTTGTGGCTTAGATAAATCTGCCCAAACATTAGTCTTTGTTTGTAAGAAACTTATTCGATTGGCAGCTAGAAGAAGATTAGAATCTCTTGAGTTCACTTTCCTCACCAACACGGAGCTTGAGATATGTCAAGCCATAAGCTCTTATAATCAAGAAATTGGTATAGAAAAGCCCACTTATATTTCTATCCCGAATCTTATGGGAAACTTCAAAATTCATAAGATGGAATTTTGATGGATTACCGATGCACACAATTGTGTGTTTACTACCATCACAAACTTCATGACCAAGATGCTTAAAGGGCTACAAAAAAGCCTTATTGAATATACTAAGAGCATACATCATAAACTACAAAGCTTCTCTGGGATACAAACCAATGGGTTTTGGATGATAAAAAATCAGTATGACTTTTTAGTCAATCTACTGCAACACCTCACTTAAATCTATTCATTTGACATAATAGCTTGTTATGAAGCTATCCCTCATAAAGGTACACATGGACTACTAGAAGTATTAATGAGCATTACTAGGCTCATTGAAAATTTGGGGTATAAGGGTTTCAAACAATGCCAAAAAAATATCTCATTTACAAGAAAAAAAGAGAGGTCATCTGGACATTTGAATACTTCTATAACATCAACGAATTTATCCTTGACAATTGTTTTACCAAATTGGGAAAGGATGTTTACCAACAAAAAAAAGGCATACCATTGGGATACAGTTGTTCCCCATTATGGTGTAAGCTATACTTAGCATGGTTTGAGATAGAATACATGAAAAAAATTTCTTGACTTAGGCAATATGATATGATGAAAAAATTCTTATACTCATTGCAGCACACAGATGACTTAATTTTTGCTAATAACTCATTCATTTTACAATGCTTAGATCATAAAAAACCTTTGTCCCATGAGGACCCCTTTACCATATATCCTCTTGAAATTATTGGAATCAAAGCTACACACAAAGAACACTCTACTACATATTTGAATACTTGTATGCAATTACGTAAACCTTTTTAGGTGAGTACATGACAAGCACTTCTTGGAAGAAAGACAAACTACCTTGCCCCAATGTCTCCTTTATTCATTGTGGCTAGTAATTGACCTAAACATATGTCATACAATGTGTGCGTATCACAAGTCCTTCCTATTCTCTATAATGCATCCCATGTATCTTTTGCTACTACAACTTTGAATAGGCTCATCCATATGTTTGTATCAAACAGCCTCACAAGGGAACGAATTATCACATCTATAACAAAATTTATTGAAACAAATAGATTCACAGGCATTAGGTTTGACATCAGTACTTTAAGCTACAAAATAGGTGGGAGATAGGTCCACTTGGTGGCCTATCCTCCACCAAGTGTACCTTTCCTCAGGGATGGGGGAGGGCCACACACACACACAATGTGATAACTCCTACTATGAAATTTAGTTTTAAACTCTAGAAATAAGAGCACATACACACACATGATCGTTTTGAATACCCATAAATACGTCTGAAATTTATACCTGCCTTTGCTCAGTGGGTACGATAGACAATAGCTTCCTGTTATAACTTACTCGATAATGATAAGGTGGTTGCATAGATACCTTTAAGGCTTGCCAAACTGACAAACATTGTTCGGGAAAAATCATTTTTCCAAACAAACAATGCTCCTTTCTTCGATTCTACCAAAAAGGAGTTTTGAAAGAAAAATAAGTTTAAGGTTTTTTTTACCCCTATGTGGCGGTGGAATTTCCTCCATTCCCCTCACCCTCAACCGGCACTTTTTGAAGATTCAAAAAGCTCGATATTAAGCTGAGACACAATTCTGTCTAGCTTGGAGGAGGATTGTAGAGGTGCTATGGGAACGACTACAAATTGTTACAATTTTTTTTAGAATACTCAAGATGCAAGTTTTTTTAATGGGTTATTTTATGAAAAACACTGTCGTGTGGACCCGTTTGCAAAGAAAATTTCGTGTGGCTGGCTAGTCGCAGTAGTGCAACTTGTCGCTGGCAATCCCTTTTTTGCTCTCTCTCTCTCTCTCTCTCTCACACACACACACACACACACACACACACACACACACACACACACACACACACACACACACATAGTGGTACTTAGCTATAGTTCTTGGCCTTAAAAAAGACCTCACAACATGGGACTAGGACCGTATATATTATTTGCAAGTAGGTTTTACTTAATGGTTTACTACCCTACTACCATTATTTGCCATGAAGGCGCAGGGGCTCTCTTTGCAACTATAGGCAGCCTCACTGTCGTGGAATACAGTCGGTACACTCATGGAAATTCTACTCATGATTTCAATCTAGTGGACCGCCTCTCTCCCTCTTGCTCTATATAATGAGGTGAGGGCACTTCTCTAGCCCTCACTTAGATTTGTTTTGTTGTTGCCTTGCCTTGAAAATTTTGCGTGGTACTGAAGCATGGAGCTCACTTCTTCTAGCACACAGGTCCGCTTCCTTGGCCATATGTTTTTTGATTGCAGGATTTTTTTGAAAGAACTACTATTGAGGACATTTTTTTTTATGTTGCTCTTGCTCTGTTATTGGGTTATGATACTCTTAGATGAGAAGCACACATGGCTTACCATGACATGACATAGTGGCTATGGTAATGTCGCGGACACTGCTAATGTTAAAGATGTTTTCTGGTTGCCTCTTACACGAGGTTTTTTCTGTGCTGCATTTTCTATTAACGATAACGTATTAATGGTTCTTTTATACAGCCTACTATCTACTGGTTGCATATCGGTGGCTGGACCACTTGTTTGGCTATGGCCTTTTACCCTGGTAACTGACTTGCCGGCTAATTGGTGCCTTATTACATGGGTTGTTGCCTTTTGATTGGTTGAACCATAGTTGCACTTGGATGGTGAACTAGGAAATGGAGGGGGTATGATATCCCACCCTTTGCACACCGATTGTGTGTTTATATGCATTGTGCTATGTTGTACGTTACAGCAGTTTCTGAAACGACCTTCATTGTGGAAAAATGCTATACTTTACGGTGTTCCCTTTGAAGGACTTAATACTATGGGTTACTTTTGTCT
Source organism: Adiantum capillus-veneris (assembly GCF_014529385.1). NCBI lineage: Eukaryota > Viridiplantae > Streptophyta > Polypodiopsida > Polypodiales > Pteridaceae > Adiantum > Adiantum capillus-veneris. Next base: position 86,279,019 of record NC_140958.1, on the reverse strand, counting down.
GCATTTTTGTGACTGGTTTTTTAATAGAAAAGGGTTTATATTACTTTGGCATCACTTTGGTAAGGTAAGCTGCTAGAAATGCATTCGATTATGACTTTTGCAACTGTTCCCTAACTTGGACCGATATACTGCTTTTTTGTTATTTGCATTAGCATCTTGTTTTGTAAATACAAAGAGATAAAACTTCACCTTGTTGCATACGGGTGTTAGATGGTTCTACTTCTTTTGGGTAACCCGGTTGCACACTATGATTGTTCCTGGTCTTTTCTATAGAAAGGATAGGATATACATTACAGTTTTTCTGCATGTACTCAGGCAGATATTGCTCCTATTATAGCTTTGGATATTGTTATGGTACTAGTACTTTAAACATGGTTTATCTTTTCCCTTAAAAACTTCAAGGTTCGGAGTATGGCCTGGATTTTTAGCAGCACTCCTTGTTACTTGGATTGCTTAAGGATAAGTATATTGTAAATAATGTATGATTTGGAATCCATTCACTGTGATAGGTATCTAACCTAAAAACAAGTTTTAACGAGCTTGATACTTTATACAAACTGTAAATGGAATTTTCTATAAACTTCATTCGGTGGAGCTTACACAACTAATAAAACTATTGAAAATAAAAAAAAGGGGGGGATTCAGACACTTGGATTAGAAGGGGTGATGGCCTTCTAATCAAATTGATACACTCTTTTACTAAAAACTTTGGGATTCAATTAAAATGAGAGAAATCACAATTTTTTGGACTAAGCTTGTAAAGATAAAGAAAGTTTGTAAGATGGACATGGATAACAACTGGTATATTCCATTGATACCTATAAAACACATCCAAGGCTAACTGAATTGTTGTCTTGTTTGGATGGATGCAGGTAAGGACTCTATCTTATCTTGGAGGTTTTTTTTGACTTTGGCAAGCTGACCTACACTGGATTGCACACTCACTTATGATTCATGAAGTTTTGGCTTTGGCAAGCTGACCTACACTGGATTACACACAGACTTATGATTCAGGAAGTTTTTCTACTATCTGTATACTGGAATGGGACCTCATTCCTACACACATTGTACATAAATGATTCTAATACTGAGTTGTTTCTGTACTTATTTGTTCTTTGTTCCATAGCCAACTGTCTTTTGAATGTACAAGTTCAATTATGTCTTATTATCTAAGATTAAACAACTACACACACATCCTATACATAAGGTTTTTTATTTCTAGAGAAACCGGGATGCTGGCTTTGGAAATGAATTCTGAAATTGAGCTCTAGGTTGGACCCACAATCTATAATCCCTTGACTGGTTGGCTGGTGTTAGGTGGTCCTTCATAGAATCTATTTCTGGTCCCCTGCTCACAGCTACTATAGTCTTTGACTTTGCCGGTTTAGGGTTTGCAGGCCCAAAACTACAGTTATTGTTTTTACTTTTATTTTTATTTATGTTTAAACTTCTTTTTCAGGACTACATACCCTTTAGAAAGAAAACCCGCATGAGTACTAAACACAACCCTGAGAATCATGCAAAGATTCTTGAATAGATTAAGCTATACCTTAAGGACCATAAACCAAAGAATGCTTTGGCAGTTAGAACTAGACCCTTCCTTACTAGGAAATCCAAAGATTGTATTACTTACTACGATAAGAAAAAGTAAACCTCACCACACTTTTTTGAAATATTGTAGACTCTTGCTCTCTCACAAGGGTTGGAATTTACCTCGGAGCCCCTCTAAGTGGCCACATCTCTTGTACTCAGAGGTATTAGCACCTTGGATGCTTCTCAACTAATATATGACTTGGCTCTTACCTCTGACAAGAAATTGTCTGTCTTACATATGCTGTCTTTTAATGATTGGTCAAAATTTTGGCTACTTTGGATAAAGACTCCATGGAAGGGGTGAATTTAATTACCCATTACATAGCCCAACTTCCCTTACGTTCTTCATAGTACCAACAAGAGCTTGCCCTATTCTCTTCCTCAGGTGTTGATCTGTCTAACTTTCTAACAAACACACACACACACACACACACACACACACACACACACACACACACACACACACACACACTCCACAAACCTACTTAAACACGACCACTGAGATGATGTTTTCTCATACACACTCCCTGTGTATGGCCTTATACTGTGATACACACTTGTTACGTACTTGTACATCTTAACAATATCTTTCAATTGCTGAGAATGCCTCTTCATCCCTTTGATAAACTCACTTAGAGCATACACAAAACATCAATAATGGTGTATATTTAGTGAGTTACAACAAGTTTAACTTGAAAAGATCATAAGAATCTTAGTATCACACACTTGCTTAGCCGGCCAAACTTCACTGCACACCACCTTATTAGAAGAAAGGCGAGACATGCTAACGACTTCATGGGCGGAGACTTCATTTATTGTCGATAACATTACCTCGGCCTCAACCTCCTAGGTTACTCCAATTTTTTTCGCTTTTCAGAGCTTATCCTACAGTATTTAAAAAAAAAAAATTAATGCGATTATGCATTCTTAATATAAAACATATTTATAAGAAAATATTGTCCTTTTATTTGCTTTTAAAACTCATACATATTTTGATTTAACACTGTAAATAAATAAAAAGAGTGTAACATATAAACTTTTTAAAGCCGCAATCTTGTTAATTTTGACAACAAATTTGAACTTCCAGGATGGTTTAACGATAGATTTATTATTTTAGATAGTGCTCTGTTTAAGACTTTTAAATCCTTGTAGAAAAGATAGTCAAGCAAATAAAGCACTAAACCTCTTTTTTTAGCATATTACAAGTAATTTTATAGCTAGACATTCCGCTAGACCTTAAGCTAAAGAGTACTGCTTCATAATTACTGGTTTTGGAATTGTTTCACAAACAATAGTTTGTTTACAAATAAATAAGAGTTTCCCCTCTTTTTAAGCCGATAAAATTTTGTCTTAAAAAAAACGACTTTGAATAGATCGGATACATTTATTGGTATAGCAATTTATAAGATACACATACACCCACACCCACATACACACAAAACAATTTGCTACTAGTCAATCTCATAGGCACACCCCTCCTTTCACAACCCAACACACATACATTCACACACCCTTTTTTTACTTTCACTTACCATTAGCACACATGTCACTAGGCCCATTGGCAGTTCCACATTCATTTCTTTTGCTTACACACACATGTCACTAGACCATTGGCAACTCTCTCTCTCTCTCTCTCTCTCTCTCTCTCTCACACACACACACACAACACACACACACACACACACACACACACACACACACACACCATGTTCACAACTAAGGTCTATCCACATATAACACGTTTTGACTGTACACATGAACCACCATGTACACCTTCACATAACTACAAATATTCACACCCGTCCCATGATAATACCATGCAAGCAACAACATCTCTTGGTGAGCAATAAACGATGCAACATCAAGACAATTACTGCTACTCCCCACTTTGATGTACTGTCTTTTTACAATAAATATAGCCACACATTGGCTTGAATGAATTGTATCCATGTTTTGTGATGAAGGGATATTGCAAAAATTCCTTTTCATTGACTTTGTAACCATATGCTGACCTGATTCGTCCTTGATAATAATAGGGATCTTTCGAACTTTGAGTTTATTTTGGAAGAAAAACAAGCTCCACTATATACAAATAACTCTCCGAAAATACCCTTATCTTTGGCTTATATTTTACAAAAAACACGTTTCGAAATACGTACAAATCGTGGATGTCTCCTAACTTTTATATGTCGCATAAATTGTTATAGTTTCATAAATATTGACCGTCAATGCATAAAAGCCAAGTCTTTGGGTGAAGCAACATTTGAATAACACATAGTTTTTGGTACACCTAGCATCTAAAATGGATAAGTAGAATAAGACCTTGCAACTCTTTAATCCCTAACCCACCGATGTGCATTACTTTAAGTTTCCAATTAACCCATTTAGAATCCAAAAATATATAGTGAGTAAACCAAAACTAAACCTACACTCAACATAACATAGATCTCCCTTTAGTAAATAGCCAACGATACTCAAGACCCCACAAAACCTCTTAAGTCGTTTTATAAATAAACTTCAAGGGTTGTTAAACTTCACCTATGCCCCTCTTGGCTAGCTCATTAGCCTGCACCACAAATCATCTACACTTGCAAATATTTTGTATCGTATACACACACAACTAGCATTGTAATCACGCAACACCGGTGGTACAATTGGTAACATATTTGTGGGGATGCGTTGTAGCACGACCTAATCGTAACCCACAAAATTATGAAATCTATGGATCGAGCAACCCGGATAGGGCATGGAAGCACGGGCCTACGATGTATAGACATAGAGGATTCAAGGGATCCTTCTACTTATCATAGAGAGAAGCCATGGAAAGGCTTCCTTTAATCAACAACACATTCCTACTTACTAATCACTTGCACACAATCATGTGGTTGAAATTAACCTCTCACATCAATCACTCTTATTCACAACTCTTAATCACAACTACATAAGCATGAAATTAACATACCTACTCCGCATTAGTGTGTCCATTCCGGCACAACCCCTCAATGCGACTATGCATGCACACACACTAACCGCACCTTGTAGAGAGAGATGAAGAGAAGGAAGGAACAACCCTCACACACCATGGCCAATGATGTGGATAGAACATATTAACTCAAAAACCAGTAAAGCAAAACACGGTGACATGGTAGAAAGCAAGTCCATGGAAGAAATGTTGAGCTGCAAAATATAAGAACAAGTAATGAGCATCAAAGGCCACAAAGAATGAATAAACCATGAAGCACAATGAACAGTTTATGCAAAGTGATTCTTTGCTTCTAAAAGATGGGTCAATCATAGTCAAAAACTAGACAACATAAAGCAAAAAAACACCTAAACTATTGTGAAGATTAAACCCCTTGAAATTTCAGTTTTATGCATGAAACACAAGCAATCAATTATGACCCTTGGCTAATGCAAGTTCATAAACATATTAGCCTAAAAACTATGTGAACAATCTTAATAAATCATCCAAATCTAGCATGCCTACGGCTATAAAAAAGCTCCTAATCTAATAGTACATTGTCAAAGCTTTTTGAAGCTCATGGAAGTTTTGTTTTTGTCATTCATTGAAAAACTTAAAGCACAATCACAAGGTTACCACCCCAAGGCAAGTCTAGGTGCGACTCTAGGCTCCTTGAACACTCAAAAAGGTGTTCCAAAAGCCTACTAGCCTATTAAGGCGACGACTAACCCCTATCAACCCAGGGCATCGGTTTAGGGCCTTGACCAAGCAAACCAAGGTGATTCCCCTCACCTGCCAAGTGCCAATAAGGCGCTAGGCCTCACATAGACACAACATAACATAAAGATTTTGATTTTCATGTGTGTAGTAGCATTTTTGCTACTTTTTCTTGACACTTTTTTTCTTCATTGATTCATTTTTTAGCACTTTTTTGCTTCCAACATGAGATGCGTATGGCAATTGGACTAAAGAGACTAAAGCCTAATCATAGCCCTAGGTCATGTTAAAAAAGAATGGAGTATTAAAACTATCACTAAGAGTTTAGGACTAGCAAAAAATAATCCTACATTAACCTAAGGTCAAGGCCAATTACCTATGATTAGCACACATAAACCTAATTTTTTGATGAGTTAATTTTCACAAAGCAAAGTGTTGAAACTTTAGGATGTATATCTTTTGAACATGAAAAAACCATATCTTAGAAGCAAAAATTACTTAAGCAAAGCATAGAGAATGAAGAGATGAACAAAATAGAAAAATCATGGAAGGATTACACCTATTGATGCTCTTTTGAGCATCCTTGAGCAAGCATCTCCTTTGTAGAGAAGTCTCTTGATCTTTTATTACCATCCAAGATTTTTGAAGCTAAGTGTGACACAAACTACAAAAGCCAATTATCGAAAGCCAAAAGCACACAAATTTAATGAAAACCTAATGCTAGGGTCTTGCATACCCAAATTTTCCAAAGGGAAAAAATCCAAGGGAAAAAAGTGCCTTTGGTTATGCACATGATGCTCTAAAGTAGCCAATTTATGCATACATAACAACCATGAGAGAGGTAAAATACTTCTACATAAGAAAATTTTGCAATTTTTACCATCTCTCATGCATGATTCAAAAGTAGATTAGTTTCAACTTACTTGAAGTATGGAAAAAACAAGTCAAGAGCTAAAAATAATGCAACTTTGATGAAATGATGTGGCTCTTTGAAAGCCGAATTTTACAATTTAAAGATTTTCAAAAAGTTGGCTAGCAACTAGCTCACATGAAATTTTACATCTTTTAGTGCAATCTATGAGCTAGAGATGACTGCAACTTGATGAAATGAAAATGAATGGCTCTCAATAGCCAAATTTGTACTTGAAAGCTCAAAAAGTTGGTTAAACACTAACTCAATTGAAAAAATTTAACTTTGGACCAAGCTATGAGCTAGCATATACACAACTTTTAATCCAAACATTCGGAATGGCTCTAACTAGCCAAATTTTACAATTTTTTGCAATGATGACCCCTTCTTGGATCAATGAACTCACATGCCTGTCCACTACCCTTCACAACAATTCAATTGTTAGTGCTCTAAAGCATATGAACATCCAATACAAGCACTAAAAGAAGTTCAATCAATCATAAGCCCAAAATTTTCACGCTCTCACATGATCATTCAAGAAGCTCAAATTTTAGTGCTATGTAGGGTTTTTACATTTAAAGCAAGCACTAAATATGTACACTCAATGCCAAACCCAAACTTTAGTGATCTCTTTTTGCTATCAAGAAGCTCAATTTTGTGTCAATGTAGCTTTCAAATGAAGCTTTAATGCTTGCCAAAAATATTTGTTCATGCAAAGCAATGAAAATGCCAATGATCTCGAGCATCAAACCATGCACAAGCCAACTTTTTTTTTTTGTGGAATGAGAGTTCATTTTTGCATGAAAATGATTATACAAGCATTGCTCACATGAAGAAAATGTATGGCTCTTGAATATCCCACTTTTGCATTACAATTCAATTTTCTACCCCTTAATAGGCATTTGGATCCTCAATTTGCTCTCAACCTGCCAATCACCCCCTTCTAAAACATGTTAGTGCATAAAATCATTTTGCATAGACCTCAAGCAACAAAATTTTTGCATTTAAAGCAAGCATGAGATCAATGAAGACATGAAAAAATTCCAAAAAAAGCTTCAATTAAATCATTATTATGGCTTTTTAGAAGCTTGTTCAGATTGTGGTTAAGGTGAGGGTCTTTTTGTTTTTCTCTTTCTACCGGCTCAAGGTGAAGTGAATTAACCCTGTGAGCTCTCGGCAAAAAGAGGGGTGTGAATGCCCGCCGAATTTCTTTTATTTTATTTTGTTTTTCATTTGAGTGCAAAATTAAGCTTTAATTTTTTTTTGATAATGGCGGGCTGCGACCTGTGCGGGGCCATCAAAGAGAGAGAGAGAGAGAGAGAGAGAGAGAGAGAGAGAGAGAGAGAGAGAGGATTGGGAGCGCAAAAGTGTGTGTGTGTGTGTTGAGCATCCTTGCAGTCAAGGCACTGATGCAGAACATGAGTCGTGAGGTCAACGTGAGCAGTTTAGGAACCCGATGAAGTTGGATGGCGGCCAATGCAAGTAGACACCTCTGCGTGCAATTGATAAAGCACTCCTAGTATGTGGGGTGAAGTCTTGTTGCCAGCGACTGGTTGTGGGTCACCATACAGTGCGCTATGAAGTGGATTCCACGGGCTGCATTTCGAGTATCCAACAGGTTTTTTGTGTGTGTGTGTGTTTGCAAAGGAAGGTGAGCCTCAACCAAGTTGTGTGGCGGGCTGTGGAACCATTGCAAGAGAGAGAGAGAGAGTGTGTGTCAATTGTGTGTGTGTATGCTCGCGCCAAGCATGGCGGGTCAGTCCAAATATTCGGTGGGTATAATGCGGGGTTGGGGACCCAACACCAATGCAGTAAAGGCAGCTCTGCCACAAAAGCATCCACTTGATTTAAGGGAGCCAATGCAACAAAAGCAGTAGTGTGGCGAGTGTATAAGCCAAAAATAGACTGAATCATGCACAAGTTGAGGATCAAGAACCCGACAAGTGGATTTCGAGGCCCGCAACAGTGCATTCCAGGAAGGTAGTGAAAGCGCCAAATAAAGCCAGCGCAAAAAGTGGTACATTGGTTGGCCCCGCAAAGTGGGCTCGTGTGTGTGTGGGTTTTCATTTTTTTTTTGAAAAATCCTTTCAAGAGGCTATTCCCACGGATCAGAGATTATGTGTGGGGTTTTCATACATCGCGACCTAGAGATTGGGTGCTTATCTTTGAAGAATCAATATCTCTCATACCAATGAATGAGATTGAGGGAGCCAAAACTCACCTTGTGGCGCACAAAAAGGGAGGCCAAATGAATCACTACACATTTATACACACACGTAAAGTTGCATCCCAATTCTCACAATTGTGCAATCCTACAAGGATCTAGAGCAAAATCACACACTCAAACCGTCACATGTGTCGGGCAAAAGTGAGTTTCGTTAGCAATTTTTGTTACACGCATCCTAACATGAGATCTCTCAAGACATGGAATAATCAAGCTAAATTTTAATCAATATTTCTTCCAATTCAAGAGCAAAAATTCAATTTTCAACTTGGCCTTGATGCACTTTTAACTCAATTGGGCAATGCTCATAAGGAAACTAATCAAGGTTGTCATCTCATTTGCACAAGCAAATCAACCATCGCAACTTAAGTTGCTCATATCCAAGGATATCCATAATGAGGCAAACCCAGTTGGCACAAAACATTGGTCAATTCAAGCCCGGTTTTTAAAATCATTGCAAAATTAATTACTCATCTCCAATGGCCCTCATCATCCAAATTCAATTGAATTTGTCATTATGGTTTGCATAGCTATATGATCGTGATTATGGAAACTTGTAAATACCGCCTCGGCATACATGATAATGGTCAAAAAATCATTTGCAATTGGGCACCAATTGAATCATTCCAAGTCAAACAATTACATACACATCACTTTTCTAGGTGTTTTAATCATCATAATTGGTAATTGCTACCAATTATTCATCCCTAATTTGGATATTCAATGCCATTGACTAGGCACACACACCCAAATTTAGACCAAAAATTTATGCAATGAATCCATCAATTCACATTGAAATGCAAAAATTGCAAACTCAATTAAGCATAAGTGAATGCATGCATGCTTAATTTCTGTAAAATTAGCACTATTTTTACCCAATCAAGTAATGCACACACTAAAAAATTAAGCATAAATGATTAAATTTGGCTCAATTTGCAATGCATTTAGGCTTAGACCTAATGATTACACATACTTTTCAAGAACATTTCACAATCAAAAACCATTTTGGTGCTCCAATTGACCATCAATCATTGAAAATCAAGTGGTCATGGATGGGCACACACACTCAATTTTTGCCCAATTTTTTGGCAATTAGGCTTATCCAATAATTGAATTAGCCTACCATACACATCATTTACATGATTTCATACTCATGTATCATCAATTCCATCACTTTTTATGTATGCACACATTCGAGATTAGGTGCACACATACTTGAAATTTTTGATAGTTTTTTCCCTCTTTAGTATGTTCACACACACACACTGATTTTTATGCACACACATGAATTCTTGATGAGAATTAAGCATTATTTGGATACACACAAAGTTCATTAGTCAAACTTTGACTATCAATTTCATTCCAAGTGTATCAAATTAGGTGCAAAGTGTAGGTCAATTTGTGTTACACACCTAATTTTAGAAAATGATTAGCAAATTGAATCACATCGAGCAATCAAAAATTGACATAGCAAGTTAGTGCACTTACATTGTAATTAGACTCCAAGAGATTCCTTTGCTCCACACGAAGTCACATCATTGCACACACAAGTGTGCAATGATGCGCTTACATCGTAATTAGACTCCAAGCGATTCCTTTGCTCCATGCGAAGTCGCATCATTGCACACACAAGTGTGTGCACCATCAAATCGGCTCCAAAATTGACCATTTGTAGGTCAAAAAATCACACACTCAAATCATCAAATTAGGCACAATTGGTACAAATAACTTGATTAGAGTGATGGTTCCACCTCTTGCAAGGGGATTTCACATACTTTCCACTTCAAATGTTAGTGGTTAGGTTAGCAAGGTTAGTCAAAATTAGCATGAAATTAGTAAAAATTAGCATGGAAAGAAGCGAATTAGCAAGGGTTAGCATGAAATTAGTGAAATTGGAGATTTGGGGTATTCATAGCTCAACAGTAACATCGATTTCTTGCACAACATCATCAAATTAAACCAAAAAATGAGTTACACACACACACACACACACACACACACACTCAAAAACCAACAAAATTAGTATTGAAATTACTCTATTCTACACATCCTAAAATCACTAGCTTAGGTTATCGATCCCCGGCAGCGGCGCCAAATGTGGGGATACGTTGTAGCATGACCTAATCGCAACCCACAAAATTGTCAAATCGTGGATCGGCAACCCGGCTAGGGTATGGAAGCACGAGCCTAAGATGTATAGACATAGAGGATTCAAGGGATCCTTCTACTCATCATAGAGAGAAGCCATGGAAAGGGCTTCCTCTAATCAACAACACATTCCTACTTACTAATCACTTGCACACAATCATGTGGTTGAAATTAACCTCTCACATCAATCACTCTATTCACAACTCTTAATCACAACTACACAAGCATGCAATTAACATACCTACTCCGCATTAGTGTGTCCATTCCGGCACAACCCCTCAATGCGACTACGTATGCACACACACTAACCACACCTTGTAGAGAGAGATGAAGATAAGGAAGGCATAGCCCTCACACACCATGGCCAATGGTGTGGATAGAATAGATTAACTCAAAAAAGGGATTAGGAGATCTACCATCATACTAATACAATCTCACTCCACTTAATGAAACAAAGAAGACTAATAAGAAAGAAAGTGTAATTGATTATTAGAAATCAAGAGCTACATGGGCATGGAAAGCCCATGAGCCTCATGACCATCCACTCTACAAAAAGGAGAACTCACCCAAGAATGACTACTCATTAAGCATAGGGCTCTTTTATAGCTTTGGATCTCAAACCCTTCAACTATGGGATAAAGTTGATCTTTCTAGCCTAGACTCATACAACTTTGGAACTCCTAAATGAGCCCATGGCCCTATACAATGAAAAGGAACTATTGTGCACTATAGCACATCTACAGCTTGGTGCATAATTGGTGTAGCTTGTGTTAGATGCTGCTAACAATATTACACAATAACTTTCGTTTATAGAGTCATTACGATGCTCACATTTCGATTTCACAAGTGGAGAATCCATTGCAAACATTTGCATCTCTTGAAAATTTTGGAAGGTAATCTGTATTAGGTAATTGAAGTGTCATTTTTTAGAAGATTTCTTTCCAATTCACACACACACACACACAAACACAACAATATATGATGTTGTATTGAACCTCCCAGAGGCAACAACCACACTGTTCTCAGCTGATATAAAGAAATGCTATGAGCACATATCCCACCATGGAGATCAAGGACTCATTAAGCTAACCAACCAGCTAATCACCTACTCATACCAACAGACCAAGGAGCCATTCATCTCCTTTAGAAGCCAACCCACCTGTTGTTGTATTGGTACATGGTCCAAAGAAAGGTATAAAAATGGCCTATCCTTTGATAAGGACAAAGCACTCGAGCTAAACGAATGGCTCATTTTGAACATGATTGTCCAATTACAGGACATACTATACAATCAAGTGAACGGGATACCCATGGGTCTATCATGATCACCTATATGGTGCAACTTATACCTACATGCCCTAGAATACATGTTCTTTGAGAAAAGCATACACAATGCAGAGATTAGGCCTAACCTTACTGACTTCAGATATGTATATAGGTATTTTGATGATATCCTATGGCTGAATATCCTAGGTGCCCATAAGTGGGAACACACCCTAATCAAGAATAATCATATGGGGTTATGGGACATCATCCACTTTAAGGGAATTTTTTGACGTGGCAAAAGATGACGTCGAGGCAGGTAGGATGAGAGACTATTCATACATGCGAAAGTACTCTCCTTGAACCCCACTCTTTCCACTACCCCACGCAGAAAATGAAACGGAATACACCACCCTCACACTCTTTACTTTCGAAAGAGTGGAGGCTCCATGCAGAGCACCTCATGTGGGCCAGGATGATGCCCTACTCTATATATTATCAAAGGGTTATAACCCTGCAAGGAGAGAGCATTGCTGAAGACCTCTTTGGACCTGTCCTACTACAGAACGAGACAACAGATACGCATATGGATTCTCAGGTGGTAGAACACTGAGTAGCCTATCTTTTTTTACTGACATCGATAACAAGTGCACACACCTAATGACACCTGCATTCCACATTAGAAACTAATTGTGTTTTTTCTATGTGATGGCTGCAGGTATAGGGTGTGGGCTTGCAATTGAGAAGCCATTCTGTGTTTTTTCCTCCTTATAGACATTCATATGCAGTGAAAATGATCCTCCTGCAATTTTGTAACACCATTGGTTAATAAAGCTTTTTTGATGATATTGCATGATGTCTCTTTATTGTTAATTGTCTCCTACACACACACACACACACACACACATTTATACACAATATGTCCTTCAACACCATGCTAGGTACTCAAGCTTTAAAATACAGTCTTGCATTTTAGCAACACACACATGGCCCCATAATAATTTGATTTTCAAGAAGGAAAGAAGTTTTTTTATGTGTGTTAAAAAACACACATAGAAGTCATGCTTGGTGCATGCACATGCATACTCACAGATGCACAACAATTTGTGGAAGGAAATGCCAATGCCTCATGCATTACCATAAGTTTCATCTCATTTAGCTTTAGCTTATTATTGATTTATATACATGCATAGAATGCTTAATCAATTGAATCATAAGAATATGTTTTACTGTAAGACCACATGTCATCAATACACACAGAATCACATACACACAGAAAATTGTTAAGCGGAGGTCTATTAGCAAGTCAAAATTTCAAACTAACGCATATTTGAGTAATGAACACACACACACACACACACATATTCACATTGGCTATGAGAAAAAGGGTATGCATGCATTATCTTTTTAGAAAACACAAGCTGAATACGTAGGTTAGCTATCGCTAATGGGTGCGTTTGCAAAACACATACACACTTTTTTGTAAATATCATCCCCCCCCCCCCACACACACACAAATTACAAACACACCCACACGAGAAAATGCAAACAAAGTTGTTTATAAAATAACTGACATGCTGAAGATTCTATTTTTTATCAACATACATGCACAATTGTGCAATCTATTCAAGCTCTTGCATACATCGGTAGTTGTCAAAAGACTATACCGACACTTACTGAAGTATCATGACAACTCGAATCATTAAAATGAAGATGACGGCTCCTAATCAGGTAGACAATATATTTCATATACAAAGTATATATTTCATATACAAAGTAGCAAATACCTTTTGAGCAATCATAATTTTAGAGTCTAAACTTGTTCTACAAACCCAAAAAATGTGGAGTGAAAGAAGTTTCAAAAAACTTGGTATTTTGTACGATCAAATCCTACTCTAAGGTCTCCAAAAAAGAGTACAAAGTTTTTTTCAAGAACCCAAAAAATGTGAAGTAAAAGAAGTTTCAAAAACTTGGTATTTTGTACGATCAAATCCTCCTCTGAGGTCTCCAAAAAAGAGTACAAAGTTTTTTTGAAAAAATGGTCAAAATACAGTCAAAATTTTGCATTTTTAAAAAAACAATTAAACTTAACTTTTCTATAAAGTGAGTAAAAATACAAGATGAACAATCATTAGAATACATGGGTCTCTAAGGAGGCCATCATAGATCTAAAGGGTCACCAAAGTTTCTCAAAAGTACATTAGTTCTCTAAGTCCTTAAAAAATAGCCATATAAGTTAACCATTTATTTCTATCTCTTACGATAGCAGGGATATCGACACACTGATCGGATGACTATTACTCGAGACTCGTATAAGCTGCAGATTATTCATGACAAGCTTAATGGTGCACAAAATAACCAAAAGAAACCTAAACCAATAGCAATTCGAGACCCTATTGCCAAACCCCACAAACCCATAAGGAACTTCAAAGATAGTTTCAGACCTTACCTACATAGAAAAGCAAAAGAGAGCATAGTGTATTACAAATTGGGAGGGTGACAGGGGTTTTTGGGACGTGACATCAATAACAACAAGTGGGGGACTACTTGGATATCTGTCACCCATTATGTATAGTTTGATTCTAATTAATTGTACTGATGGTTGGTTGGCAGGTAAAGGTCCCTACTTTCATCTACTAGGAGATTCCGATTTACCTCCTGCTTTATCATGTACCCGCTTTATCATGTATTGGTTTTTAATGCATCAACTTATCAAAAAATGATTCATTTTTCACAACTCTCTGAAGTATTATAATCTGTTAAACATAGAGAAATGTTTAGTTTCATTTATCAACAATGTATAAGTTTCTCAGTATATTATTCAAAATGATGGGATTTTTTATTTCAAACACATACACACACACACATGAAGCAATTGATTTCTCTCTCTCTCTCTTTCTCTCTCTCTCTCTCTCTCTCTCTTTTACACACACACACACACACACACACACACACACACACACACACACACACACACACACACACACACACACACACACACACACACACACAGACACACACACACACACACACAAGTAGTTTTTGCAAGGTTCTCGTTTTGTCACTGAGATGCATTTATGGGATGGAACTCCATTCAAACTTTGAAGGTGCAAACCATAGTGCAGTGTGCAGCGCTCCAAGAGATTCCTTGTTCCTTCAAAACTTTAAGCTCCATCATATATAGAATAGATGAGAATGCATGGAAGCTTTATCTACATTGTTCTTGGGTAAGCTCTTGGAGAATTAGTGCTCATCGAGCTCTCTTTTTCTTTGTGAGTTGCATAATCCCACTACATGAGCAAACCCATAGGGGGTTGACTTTATGTGCTATGGTGGTGCAACATGTACAAAATTTGACCAAAAGGAATAAAGTAGCCTTGACTAAGGAAGCAAAGCAAGTGGATAGTGCGATATGGAGTGAATTCCTTTCTCTTATAGGTAAGGATGAAGTGGTAGAACAAGTGTCTAAAGAACAAACAATTGAAGTTGACAGGAAGGAGGTGCTGATTGGCCTTGGAGGGCTAGTGGATGAGGAAGGGCTGTATGATGCTGGGTTTGAGTGCATTGTAGGTGTGGAAGAGAGCATGGAGTTAAAGGTATAAGAGTTTCTAGTGCAGTAGGTATGCTCCATGGAGATTGAAGGACAATCCTAGGTTGCGGCTTTGCCCAAGCTTTCAAAGGAGACATGCAAGTCATGGTTGAAGTGTATGTTGGTGAGTGGAGCTGTGCAATGGGCTATCAAAAAGATACAAGGTCCGCTTAAGGAGGACCTTGCTTTACATTGTTGGGAGGGAGGGTCATGCATGTGTTTGTGCCTTGAAAGTGATATGTGCTTGGTGATGCATTGTTTGAATTGGGAAGTATGCCAATGGGCCTTTGGAGTGATGGAAAAGCTATGTATACTTTAGGAGTATGGTTGGCTATATGCTTTAGTGGAGCATTATGGGAAGGTGTTGTAGGTGGATGGACGAGATCAAAGCCAAGTATTTAATCCAGGTGCAAGCTATGCTATGAAGCAAGGGGGTGGGAAACCCACTTGAAAGAGACAATGTGTAGAGGAGAAAAAGCTTTGTACATAGCCTATATATAGGGTTGTGGTTTGCGAGTGCTTTGGTTGTTAGTTTGGTGTGGAAATTTTAAAGTTCTATCAATATGCTTTTGGTTGATCGTAAATGTTCAACAACAAGTGGTTTGGGCAATGAAGGTGTAGCCAAAGCTGGTCGAGGCTAGAAGTGGTGCCAAGTGGTGCTAAGGGTGCATACATGTACATGACAAAGTGTTTAAGCAGGTGTAAATGTGAGTGCGCGAATGCGGTGAGTGTGTGGAGAGTGAAAAGAGGAGAGAGAAAGAGAGTGCACAGGATGTGGGTGGAGCTCCCAAATCTCAATGTATGAGCACAATGTGAGAATGATTGAGAGCTCCTATTCTTTGTATGTATAAAGAATAAGGAGATAAATGTGG
The DNA here is from genome assembly GCF_014529385.1 of Adiantum capillus-veneris. Lineage (NCBI taxonomy): Eukaryota > Viridiplantae > Streptophyta > Polypodiopsida > Polypodiales > Pteridaceae > Adiantum > Adiantum capillus-veneris. The sequence continues at coordinate 86,262,741 of NC_140958.1, read as the reverse complement.
GCGATCGAACACTGGCTGACGAACACGAGCAAAGCACGGTGAGGCACACAGCCTTTACCTAACATTCTCCCACTAAAGGCTGTGTGCCAATAAGTGGCAAGAAGACTAGCCTACAACTAGCATATACAAGAGGTGAGAGAAGACGACTCTCAACCTATGCCCACTGGCTCACTCTGTAACCGCTCTAGTGTAGATGCAACATGCATATCACTAGGGCTAGAGCTACGATGAGACTCTTGATGTAGGTACCGAGTGACAACTTGCATGTCTCCACAATGCACAATGCCAGTGTGAGTCACACAACTGATAACTCCCGCTGCACTGAAGCAAGATCAGGTCTTGAGACCAAAAGTCAAACACGAGCGATGCAAAAGCCGACAAAACATGTACTATGTGTGCCAACCTATCCCTGTCCGCAACCTCAGTGCCATATGCATCCTCATCAGGAACCACCTGACTATGCATCACCATGTCAACATCATCTGGCAAAGGCATATCTGCTGAGAATGACTGCAAAACCAAGAAATCAGCACCACTGCAATCACACACAGTTGTCTGAAGGATGCTGTCACCCTCAAACGTATCAGATGCATCATAGAACAATGCATCGATCTCTGGCTCAACTGATGTCACCTCAACTAATGACCGAAAAAGCTGTGCATGCCTAGAGATACCATTGTCTGCCTGAATGTCACCATAAGACAAATGCACAACTTGCTCTCCATGTAGCACATCCAAAAAAGAGACACTCCTCGTCTCTTGCTCAAAGCATGGCTGCAAATACACAGAGACTACACCGCCTCGTGTGTCAAAAATATGCAAAGGGTATACTAGACCACTCCTAGCACCTCTGGCTATCCCTAGTGATCCCCATATGAATTTGAAATGACCGCTCCCCAAGCAGTACACAATGTCCACTACTCTGCAACAACTGACGCACTAAAATGAGACTCAGCCTGAGTCCTGGTACATAACATACATCTCGTAGCGTCAGCAATGCACCACTAGGTAAAGACATGCATACATCTCCAACACCCTCTATGTCATATGCTGAACCATCAACAAAGTGAACACAACCAAGTCTCCCATTATTGAAAGAGCAAAACAAGTCACGATGTGGCATCACGTGAAAAACTGCATGCTCCTCTAGTAGAAAATGCGTAGACAATGTGCTATCCCAAGACATAATGTAGTCTGAAGGCAAGCTAGACTAAAAAGTGACATGCCTGTCACATGCATACTCTCTAATATCTGTCCTCATAGTAGCACTATGCATCTGCCTCTTCCGCTATCTCATACGCCTGAAGCAACGATCGTGGTGGCCGTAGTGCCAACATGCCATATGCCCATCGTGGTGGCCGTAGTGCCAACATGTCAGTCACGATCGTGAACGAGAACCGCCTCTAACCTGAAGTCTCTTCATATCCATGCCAAAACTATGGCAAACAAAGTGGGAGGTAACTCGACCACTACACGATGCTCAAAAGCATGATCAATCGCATCAAAATTGATGCTCACATATGCATAAAACAACTCCACAATCTGCAAACTCTGCAATCATAAACTGGGACAAACTACTCAACCAAGCATAAAGCACATAATCATATACGCAAGTAGAGACCAAACTAGCTCAAAACGCGTCCCACAAGAGAAAATCCCTGTAGAAATCTGCAAAAACATATGAAACTTATGACTAGCCTGTATTGTAGCCACACAAGCATACACAATTCCTCACTCCTACGAGAGTGGATACAAGAACAACACACTGTGTCCAAACTGACAAAACCTGTCAAAGTAAGAGTAAACACTCGATCACTATCAAAGTGGGAATATATCGACCTCTATACCTTTAGAGAGAAAACAACGAATCAGGATAAACCATGGCGAGAAATATTTGGAATCCGACAGAGTTTCCCCTAGAAACTGAGTGAAAACTCAAAAATTCTCACCAAAGACGCATGAAAATAGACACTCAAGTGTCTCAGTAGCAAAATCCACAAATGGTCTACATGCAATGCCAAAAGCCTGGCAAACTGGCTCACTTGACCGAGTAGCTCTATGGACGTGTACCTGTCCAAAAACACTGAAAATTTGTAAACCTACTACCTGCGAGCTATGTCTAGCTCAAACTGTATCCGCATAATGCATACATAGCATGAAACTGCACAAAAATGTGTTAAAAAATCTCTCTGAAATGCCCCACACAGTCAAACAATACGCATAAAACCTCATCCGGATGTGTGACAATCCGAAAGTCACATCCCAAAGTATCACTTGCATATGAAAAAACAAGGTGAATTATCTCTCAAATAGCACCACAGTGTGCCATACATAGTCAAAGATGCAAACCGCATCACTCTCTACACTGTAGGAATCAAACTGCAAAAACTTGATATGTCAAGATTGTTGACAGGCTGCTGCAAAAAAATCAGTGCTCATAATTTCAAAATTTTGATATGAACAACTCGCCCAGAACATGCCAAAACCTTAGGGTAGACTCCAGGGTCACATATATCCGAGTGTGGGTATGAGAGATATGCCAAAAACCTCCGTTTCAGCCCAAAAATTTAGCATAAACTTGCTGCTGCTGCACCTGCTATAATTTAGAGAAGAATTTCCAAAAATGGACATCATCATTGTGTCCAAAATGTGCCAAAACCCCAACCTAGACTCCTGGATCATATCCATCCGACTCTGTGTGACAGAGATATGCCAGATGAAGGAGAGGAGCCGGAGCACATCGGAAGCGCAAGAAGAATGCGCACACACACACACACACACACACTCACACACACACACACACCACCATAGCCACGCACAGGTTGAAGGAAAAGATCCAACACACACTGTTTTGAGAGCCAAAAACAACAAAAACGAGCTGCAACACTTCTTGTTTTTGCTCTCTTTGCAAAATTCAGCAATGGCTTGCTACACAAGCTATACACAAGTTGAATATACATGCCTAAACTGAGATCTGACATCGTCGAGCTGTATTCACCTCCGCCAAGCTCAAGTTTCCATAGCCGAGCTTTGTCGCTTCCATCTCGCCAGGAAGCAATCACACGTGCGTCGCCAAAGCTCTGATACGAATTGTGTGTGTGGAGAGTTAGAAGGGGGGAGAGAGAGAGAGAACACAGGATGTGGGTGGAGCTCCCAAATCTCACTATATGAGCACAATGTGAGAATGAGTGAGAGCTTCTCATTTTTTGTATGTATAAAGAATAAGGAGATAACTGTGGGCGGTCGGACAATGGCCAACGAACATGGGCAAAGCACGGTGAGGCACACCGCCTTTACCTAATAGTAAAGATCATGGGCAAGCAAGGGGCTGTGAAAATGTATGATTAAGGTGGTTCTATAGGCCAAAAAGGCTCCAAAAAGGGCAATTGGGTTGACATGTAAAAGTGTTTCAAGTACTGAGATTATGCCTTGTAGTGTTCGAGATGCTCTAAAAGCCGGTCAAGATGGCTCCTCAAACAGAGCTACGGTGTGAAAGTTATGATGTTCAAAGATGGAAGGCTTTGCAAAACCTTGATGGATAGGGCGAATGGGGACAAGTGGATAGAGCTAGTGTGAGGGGATAAATGTGAAGTACTCAAGTTGTGGAGCATTCTGGTCTTTTCAAATTGTCAATCGGAATTCGGTTGGGCAAGTTATGGTTAGTTGAAATTTTACCGGGAGCCAGTTGTGTAATACTTGGACCTCATAGGTAGGCATGCCATCAAGTGTTCTTTTGGGCTTGATGAGGTTTTGGAAGGTGATATGCAACATGTGGAGTCATCAGGAATCAAGATTTTGTTAATCGGACTCCTCGTTAGCAATATACAATAAGATGAAGTTGAACCGATGCCGAGCGGATGGATACATATGTTTTTTTTCCAGTTTTCAAACGTGTGGTTTGAACCCATGGCAAAGGGTGAATTTAGTGGGGATTGCATGGGTTGAAGTCAATAAATGGAATTTTCATTCAGCTTTTACAGCTTGGGCATTGGAGCATTGAGTAGGGAATGGCGGCCTGAGAAAGTTGGGATGAAAAAGGGGGGTTTTTAATGGGTCAATTGAGGCCTTTTGAAGAGATTGGAGGTGCGAACCCTAGGGCATTCCACATGGCCTACTAATGGGACCACATGTGGATGCTAGACTTAGGAGGTTGCACTATATAGGATGGGACAGACCCCTCCAATAGACACACAAGGAGGGAGAGCTCTCCCTTGGAGCGTGGCTATGGCTTGGGCACCTTGTCGCTGTGCCTGGAAGCAATGACCTATTTTGGTGGCAAAGTGTCATCGGTGGAGGTAGGTAGTGTTGTGGTGGTCGGACAACAACTATCCATCAGTGTTGACATGGTAACCCATCAATGGATTGTCCCACGCCCCATGGGGCCCATTATTTTTGAAGGAAAAGAGGTAAAGACCTCCCCACTAGCGAGGTTGCTAGTGCTTGCGAGGGAGAGGGCATGAAAGAGAGGGAAGGTGAAGTTCAAGATGTGCAAAGCCTAGAGAGAAGCTCCAAGGCAACTCCAAGGTAGTTCAAAGGCGGTCAAAGGCAAGGGTTAAATGGGGACCAAGTTCCAAAGGGAAACTGAGAGAGAGAGAAAAAATAAAAAATAAAATTGAAATGTGCGAAGGGGCACTAGCGACATCGCAAGTGCCCCCCCACCCCCCAAGTCAAGCAAAGAGAGCAATTTGAAGAGAAAGCAAACAAGAAATGACTACCCAAAATTTCCAAGATGAAGTGCCAGATGGGCCAATCAAAGCCCCCCTTCCAAAAATGAGAGCATTGCCCCTACAAAAGTCAAATTTTAGTCATTTTTAATGCTTTTTTGCTGGGCCCTTATGAGCCGTTTGAGCATACAGAGAGCCAAGGTGAGTGGTTGTGTTTTTTGGTGGGCTTCTTTGTGTAGAGGTGTGTGCCTGCAAATCCCAAGGTGTATGCTTCGTTGCCTGCTGACCAAGTGGGTGCATCATTTGTTGTAGATGAGCTATGTATGGTGTTTTTTGAGCATGATCAGGATTCCATATCCGTTTCTTGAGTTTCATTTCCCCTTGCCCCCTTCTCTACTTCTTCATCTTTTGTGTGTGGTGCGAGCGTGTGTGAGTAGGTGTGCCCCTCGGGCCATTTTGTGTGTAAAATGGAAGTGAGAGAGAGGTTTTGTGCGCGACAGTGGTCTACGATTTGAAACGAGCAGTGAAATGTGTGTGGGTAGCTGATCTCGGCAAGTGTGAGAGTGTGTGGTGATTAGCTCGTGGTGAGCATGTCTGTGCGTGTGCGGACGGTGGTCTGCTTGTGGAAGAGTGAATTTTGAAGGTGTTTTTTGAGAGGATAGAGGAGATGTGAATGCAATGAGGTAGATGTCTTGTGTAGTGTGCTGGGTGTGCTTTCCCATTCCCCTTCCATCTTCTAGTGCCCCCACGAAGGAGCGTATGATTGCTCCTATTTGAAGTTGAAGAGGTGATTTTGGAGGTGCCAAAGGTGCAGTTTTGAAGAGCAAGTGTTTCTAGGAAGGATGTGGTCGGGATTTTTGATTTTCAATGGGGTCAAAGATGTAGAAACTTGGCTTCAAGACTGTAGCTTGTCTCTGCTGGAGGGCAGTTTGTCAAGGGAGGAAGGTGCGATGCAAGTTTTCCTACTCCTGGTTCGTGGTAAAGTGAGGAGGTGTTACGATGGTCTATGCAAAGAAGAGAAGACAAATTACAAAGACTTGGAAGAGCTTTTGGAAGCAGATTTGTGGCAAACGTGCAGCTACATGAAGTGAAGCGAAATCTTTACAAGTTAAAGAAAAGCTTGGAAGGGGATTTTCAAGCATTTATATGGGAGTTCAAAGCCTTTTGAGGACATCTAGTTAAACTAACTGCTACAGAGAATGTTGGTTTTTTGAAATTGAGAAAATTCAAGGATTTCCTTCATGAGGAGGTTCAAGATAAAGTGGAGATAGATGGGCTTGAGCCATATGAGCAAGCGGTGGCATTAGCAAGAGGACAAACAAAGAAGATTCTGAAGAAGCACCAAGCTAGGAAGGATTGGCCAAGATAGGTGGTACCAAAGCAAATTGATGCGGTGGAAGTTGAGCCAAAGATGGTGCAAAGGGATGTGCCAATGTGAGAGGAACTGAAGGTTCTATGGCTGGAAAGAGATAGAGTAGTTTCTATGCCAAAGATGCTAGTTAGATATGCTCCAGCTATGGAAGAAGTGTTGATGGTTTGAGATCGGGTAGAAGATGCACGAGCGGGTCCAGGTTTGGTTGTTCAAGATCCATTGAAGTGTGCTAGAGGTCAAAAGGTGCCGTTTTTAGATGAGGTTGAAGCAGCAAAGCTAGATGAAGTTCCAAATCTCAAGATGCAGGAAGAGGTAGAAGCAAATGATAGTAGTTCTATGGATGCATATATGAGTTGGGAGACGAATTCATCTCAGTCAAGCTATGAAGAGTTTGATCTCTTTCATGTAAGTAGAGATGTAGTGAATGTGTGTAAGGAGCAAGGAGAAATGCAAGCCAATATGCTTGATGGAGACCAAGTAGAAGAGTCCAGGCCTACGAGTGAGGATATGCAAGTAAAGGTGGTATGTGGTGCTATGCTGATGGCCATGCTCATAAAGGTTGCAGTGGAATGTGCTATGGTGGTGCAACATGTACAAAATTTGGCTAGGAGGGATAAAGTAGCCTCGACTATGAAAGCAAAGCAAGAGGATGGTGAGGTATGGAGTGAATTCCTTTCTCCTATAGTTAAGCATGAAGTGGTAGAACAGGTGCTCAAAGAGCAAACAATTGAAGTTGACAGGAAGGAGGTGTTGATTGACCTTGGAGGCTAGTGGATGAGGAAGGGCTTGATGATGCTGGGACTGAGGGCATTGCAGGTGCGGAGGAGAGCATGGAGCTAAAGGTAGAAGAGTTTCTAGTGAATTAGGGTATGTTCCATGGAGAATGAAGGACAATCCCAGGTTGAGGCTTTGCCCAAGCTTTCAAAGGAGGACGCAAGTCATGGTTGAAGGATATGTTGGTGAGTGCCTCTATCAAGTAGATACAGGGTCCTCTTGAGGAGGACCTTGCTTTACATGGTTGGGAGAGAGGGCCAGGTATGTGTTTTTGCCATGAAAGTGATGGTCTTCTTGGTGATGCATTGTTGGAATTGGGAAATATGCCAATGGGTGCCTAGAGTGATGGAGTTATGATATGGGCAGTTTGGATGTATGGTTGGCTATATGCTTTGATGGAGCATTATGGGAAGGTGTTGTAGGTGGATGGACGAGATCAAAGCTAGTCATTTGACCCAAGTGAAAGCTATGCTATGAAGCAGGGGGTGGACAACTCACTTGAAAGAGACAGTGTGCAGAGGAGACGAAGATTTGTATTACATAGCCTATACATAGGGTTGTGGTTTGTGAGTGCTTTTGGTTGTCAATTGGTTTGGCAGTTTTTAAGTTTTGTAAATATGCTTTTGGTTGAACATAAATGTTCAACAACAAGGGGGTTGGGCAATGATGGTGCAAGCGGTCGAGGCTAGAAGTGGTGCCAAGCAGTGCTAAGGGTGTATACAGGTGCATGGCAAAAGTGTTTAAGTAGGTGTGAAGACCCTGGGCAAGCAAGGGCCTGTGGAAATCTATGCTTAAGGCGGTTCTATAGGATATAAAGGCTCTAAAAAGGGCCAATTGTATTGATAGGTAAAGGTGTCTAAAGTGTTGGGATTATGCCTTGGAATGAAGTGTTCAAGCTGCTTTAAAGACAGTCCAGACGGCTCTTCAAACGGAGCCACAACGTGAAAGATATGACTGTTCAAAGATGGAAAGATTTGTAGATCCCTGATAGACAAGGCAGGTGGGGACTGGTGGCTAGAGCTGGTGTGAGTGGATAGATGTGAAGTACTAGTTGTGGAGCATGCCGATCTTTTTGGATTGTCAATCAGAGCTCAGATGGGCAACTTATGGTCATTTGAAAGTTTGCCAAGAGTAGGTTGTGTGGTACTTGGACCTCATCAGTAGGCTTTCCATCTAGTGTTTTTTTGGGCTTGATCAGGTCTTGGAAGGTGATATGCAGCTTGTGGAGTCATCAAGAATCAATAATTCATCAATCATAATCCTCGTTAGCAAGATCCAACAAGATAAAGTTGTGAGCCAGTTCCGAGCGGATGGGTACATGTGTTTTTTTTCTAGTTTTGAGACGTGCAATTCGCGGTTTGAAGCCATGGCAAAGGGGAATTTTAATGGAAATTGTGTGGGTTGAAGTCAGCAAAGGGAATTTTCATCCGGTTTTTACGGCTTGGGCATTGGAGCACTGAGCACGGAATGGCGGCCTGAGAAAATTGGGATGAAAAAGGGGGGTTTTTTAATGGGTCACTTGAGGTTTTAAGAAGAAGTTGGAAGGTGAGCACCCTAGGGAGTGCCACGTGGCCTACTAATGGCCCCACATGCGGATGCCAAACTCAGGAGGTTGCACTATATAGGTTGGGACAAACCCCTCCACTAGACACACAAGGAGGGAGAGATCTCCCTTGGAGCGTGGCTATGGCTTGGGTGCCTTGACAATGTTCCCAGAGGCATTGGCGGATTTTGGTGGCTCTTTGAAGTGTCGCCGGTGGCGGGTGACAATGTTGTGGCGGTCGGATGGCGGTTATTCATTAGTGTTGATGTGGCAACCCGTAGAAGATTGTCTCGCGCCCCACGGGGCCCTTTCTTTTTGAAGGCAAAGAAGTGAAGAAAAACGCCCCCCCCCCCCCCCCCCCCCCCCCCCCCCTGCCACCAGCGAGGTTGCTAGTGCTTGGGAGGGAGAGGGCATGAAAGAGAGGGAAGGTGAAATTCGAGATGTGCAAAGGGGAGAGAAGCTCCAAGGAAATTCCAAGGTAGTTCAAAGGCGGTCAAAGGCAAGGATCAAGTGGGGACCAAGTTTCAAAGGGACTGAGAGAGAGAGAGAGAGAGAAAGTAGAAATAAAAATAAAAAATTGAAATCGCTAGTGCCAAGGGGCACTAGCGATGTCGATCCCCCCCCCCCCCCCCCCCCCCCCCCCCCCCTCCCTCTAAGTCAAGCAAAAAAGCAAGTTGAAGAGAGAGCAAGCGAGAATCGTCTACCCAAAATTTCCAAGATGAAGTGCTAGATGGGCCAATCAGAGGCCCCTTCCAAAAACGAGAGGGCTGCCCCTATAAAAGTCAAATTTTAGTCGTTTTTAATGTTTTTTTGCCACGCGCTTGAGCCGTTTGAGCCTGCATAGAGCCAAGGTGAGCTCTATGTGGTGGGCTTCTTTGTGTAGAGGTGTGTGCCTACAAAGCCCAAGGTGTGTGTTTCTTAGCTCGACAACCAAGTGGGTGCACCGTTTGTTGTAGATGAGTTATGTATGGTGTTTACCGGGCTTCCATAACCGTTTCTTGAGTGTCATTTTTCCCTACTCCCTTCTCTACTTCTTCTTCTTTTGTGTGTGGTGCTTGCGTTTGTGAGCAGGTGTGCCCCGCGGGCCATTTTGTGTGCAGAGTTGGCATGAATGTGCCCACTTCCCCTTATATAGGCCTTTTTTCATGAATAGTCTTTGAATCTGGCATTACTTCGATATCGTCATAATTGAGAGGGTCACGCACCACATTCACATCTTCTTGAGAAATTAATCTTCCATTGGTGCTTGCTTCTTTCAAAAAAAAGACTCTTCTACCTTGTGAAATATATCCATAATGTTCTTCTAGGATCATCCCTTTAATTTGGGACATACATTCATGAGTGCATCACAACACATGTCAGAATGCTACATTCTGGAATTCAAGGTTTGAATCTATAAGATTGTTATTGTGTATCCTAGCACATGTATTGGCTAGATACATATATACACAAGTTTATAGAATTTACTTTACATTACCGAATTAAAAAGAATATATAGACACACGTTATCCCTCATTTTGAAACACAGAATAGAACCACATTCAGTAGAATGCTCAAGATAGTTGGCACAAGACAATTCCGTCAAGGTCATGGGGAGGGGGGCAGCGCATTTGAGCCGTTCGACTGTTGTCCATTCTCTTGCAGAATCTTAACCAACTGCTCTAGATGATGGCAGCCAACTTCTCGGAATATGCAGGCCTGCAGACGAGTAGACGCTTCCCAGATAAGCATGCAAAATTGCACTTGCTATGGACACATCATCAAGCGGAATGTAGGAGGTTGCATTCACTCAAGGGCTGCCACATCAGTACACAAAAATTCAAGTCTGCTGTCAGCTTCGTGACTGGTCGCCCGTTTACAGACAGGTGTAATGGCCCCCTCTCCCACGACCATTAACGGCCGGGAATGGTTGTGCACAGACCATTTCCGTAATCAAGGCTCCCGGCCTCCGCCGATCGCCCATGATTAACGGGAATGGTCATTGCACGATCATGCCCTGCACCTTCACATTCAAGGATTCCAATATTCAGCTATATATATGTGCTTTAGATATTCATCCCCCGTTATTTTAAATTACATTATATTAAAAGCCTACACGATCCACCTTTTACAGATGTGTGGTCCCATGAATGTATTCCATGGGTGATGTTGTAGTGAATGACCAAAAGTGACAAGTGTAAAATTGAGATACATAGAGTAGGGTAAAGGGGCCACGTTAGAGCCACCTAAGCAAAGACACGAATTTCGATTTTAATTTTGCACTGTTTTGAGCTTTGAGGCGGGCATCACATAGGTGAGGGCATCTTGTACCACCCGTAAAAATTGTAGCTCAAGAGCGGTGATACACATGCGACGAACGAGACCACGACAGATTTGTAGTGTAAGAAAATTGGGGGTGAATAAGGAGCCACCTCCAAGGGGTGTAAATAGCCAACGTGCCAGCACGGATAGAATCAACGATCAGAGGGTCAGGATTTATTTACACTTGTGCTAACCACATAGGCACTGAAGCGTTGTCTACTGGTGCTTTTAGTAACTCAAAGTGGGGCTCGTTGGGTCCCCCTATAGGGACCCGATTTTTTATTGGTTGTTTTACCCTCGCAATGAATACCATTTCTTTCCACCATGACTGACTCCTATGGTTCAAAACCTTATCTTTATAGAAGGGAGCAAAGTGAAACCTCCGTAGGTGATATATGACTAGCAAGTTAAATGTTGTCAAGGCATAAAGCATACAATCACCAACAAAAATAGACCACAACAATTCAAAAGAGCGAAGTGAAGCACTTGTGTGTGTGTGTGTGTGTGTGTGAGAGAGAGAGAGAGAGAGAGAGAGAGAGAGAGAGAGAGATTGATTTCTACTGAAGACCCATGCAGCCTATGTAACAAATACCAAATTATTTCCAAGTTTGATAGAATCTCATCAAGGAGAAAAAGGTCCTTGAGGTTGAGGTCTTTGTGATCGGTGGACCCCCCCCCCCCCATACACACACACACACACACACACACACACACACACACACACACACACAAGTTTTTGACATCATGAAAATAATCCCAAGGAGACTACTTTGGGGGCCTTGAATTTTAGAAAGAGAGAGAAACAATCTACAAAGATTAGAAGATAGTATTTGATGCCCATCTGTCCCTCTTAAGTCATTTTTTGCATCTCATGAAGGTTATATTTTATTTAAATTTTCCCTTCTCCAGGAAAGGGAACAAAATAGGTCAACTGCCAATGGAACGGACTATATTTAGACACCCATCTAATTTAGGAAACATAGACATGCTATAGCATTGAAAACAAGAAAGTAGTATGTTGCATATGAGTCTCTTCCAATTTTCATGCAATTTCAAATTACTAATGGAGAATGTTTTGACCTGTAGTAAGGGTTGTAAATAGAATTCTCGGGTGGTTTACTATGTGTAAAACTACCATATCACGTGCGTTCGAGATATGTTTGTAAAACCACTTATCTATGAATTGTATAAGAATATAATCTACTCTTTTCTTTTAAAGTCTGTTTAAAATCTGTAGGTTTTTTTCAAATTTGAAAAAATAATACCCTTATGTATATATATTTTTGTAAGTTTCAAAAACTTTAAATACCCTTCTGTTGAATTCAAGTGATAAGTTAAATTTTTTATTAGGTGACCTCCCTGGGATAGAATTCTACTTAGATTGTTCACCAAACATGTTGCCTTCTTACGGTCTTCATCAAACATGTCGCTAAGTGACCAAAACTAACTTGCAATTTTTTGTAATATCTTGTGTTGAGAAGGGAAAAATGAAAATAAGCCCTTCCCTATGGAAGGATACTACTTGTCAGTGCCTATCTTTTTGAGAGAATAGGGAGCCCTTCAAAGCCTAACATTGAACTGTTGTTGTTGTCCAAATGCAAACTAACAATAGTGAACACTGAAGAGTGAGATGTTTTTTCACATACGATTGCCCTCATCAAATGTACTAGACCTTAAAAGCCAATTGAAACTTGGGCAGTTGGCATTATTTGCAAATGGCACATGATGTTATTGGCAAGTATAACTCCCACTAAGAAAGTATATTGTGAGAGAAGGCACTATATTGAAGGCATCCTCTCTTGCCCATTTTTATATGCATCCTAATCTTTCTTAGCAAAGTTGGGCACACCCACACAGGCACAAAACAAGACTCTAATGGTGGAGCCTCTCATAGCCAGAGCTAACAAGCACACACAGAACAAGTAACCTCGCTGAGGTTCGTCTCTTGCAAGCAAGACGTCGGCATGCTGCTGCCATGCATGTATAGATCAAGAAGCTCCCTAAGCTCTGATGGATCTTCAAATAGGTGCTCCATGTCCTGATTCTCCATCATCCAAAGCAAATGCTCAAACAGGACAACCTCGCATGCCGGAATGGCGAACCCGCCCTGTTGATTGAGCCTGAATCCCTCCTCAGTCCGCTCTAAAAGCTCACGCAATAGCGGGTGATTAATGTCTTTTGTGCGAATTTCGAAGCGCCTCTGCTTGCGGCCGACATAAATTGCTGAGTAGCCCATAGCTGGTGGGAGCTGGTCATGATGTGCTTCACGGCTGCTGCCATCATTGCCCTCAGATGATCGCCCACATGAGCTCGAGCCTCGTAGGAGCTTGCGACGACGCGGTGACATAACCTGGAGGGTGCGGTCAATGTTGTTTGCTGCACAGCGACGCCATTGGAGCACCATCTGCCGCAGGCGTACGACCTGGTGCAGGCCCAATATCTTTGACACCTTAATGGGAGATCGGGAAGCAACCTGGTTATGAGCAGCAGCATTGGGGGAGCGATCGCCTGCGTGTTTCATGGCTTGGTACCCGTAAGGGCCAAGGCCAGAGTCGAAACTGCCCATGGCAAGCGGCAAGACAAAGTGTGTGCGCGTATGTGTGTGTGTGAGAGAGAGGGAGAGAGAGAGGGAGAGTAGAGAGCGCAAGCTGCAGATGGAGTTTGGCAATGCGAATGACCACGGCCTTCAAAAAGAAAAAGCAAAGCAGCACGCGCCTAATTTCTCTTGCGAGCTCGTGCTACAATGGTGATTTTGAGCGGACATGCCCATTGCCCACGACCTGCATGTCGGGGATTTGTTAGAGCGTCCCTTCATCAAACCTTGAACTAGGAGTCCAAATTCACTAAAACTAGCCTAGTGCCAACTCTTGCGCGCTCTTTACAAAAGTGAAGCCATTTCATGTGTTGTACATGCATCCATGCGGTGCCTTCATCTGACGATTAAAGGAGGCCCTTTAATCGTCAGATGAAGGCACCATTTAGCGCAGTGTTGCAAGAGAACCCTTCAACCCTTTAAACAAGGGAAGCCCTCTAGACAAGTGTGTCTGTTTCTCTCTCTCTCTCTCTCTCTCTCTCTCTCTCTCTCTCTGTCTCTCTCTCACACACACACACACATAGATAAACCATGTCTGGGTTGGGAGCATAATTTACAATAAATGTACCACATTCTTTTCAACTCAAGGCTTCTTAATCATCCTCGTGACTATTTGACACCCCCTTGTGAGGTGGGATTTACGGTCCACCATCTTCGAACGATGTGGACCGTCCATTTATTCTCAAGAATAAAAAGATTCCGACCGGTTGAGCCCCTGCACTCGAACCCACCACCTTCACAACCGGCGGCCATGACTCTCCCATTAAGCTATCGCGCACCACTTGAAATGAAGGTGTGAACATAGAATCATATAACAAAAATGACGGGGTGGGGATAACATGGTGTTCACTTGGAGGTCACTTTGAGATGGATGGGGTTACACTACAATTACTTTGGGATAGTCGGGGTCACACTGTAATCACTGGGTAATGGGTGGGGTCACAAGGTGATCACATGTTGATTGGGATTCACACGGGGGATCACTTGGCGGTCACTTGATGTTCACATCAAATTTACTTGGGGTTCACTTTAATTGTGATCAACGATGATCACTTGGGGATTAAACCGCCATCAGACGATGCAAAATTAATCTCGCCACCCCCAATTAATAGGGACCGTACATCCCACTTGACAGAGGGAGTGTCAATTAGTCACAAGGCTTAGTCATGCCTGTTGAGCATATCTTGTAATTCATGCAATTCAAGAGATAACATTTTAGATATTCAACCTATCAATAGCTTCTTGTGCTTTCAAAACTACACCACATTACATACTGACCAAAGCTTGTACATTGTAGAGAACCCCTTGCATGGTATCTATACTATTATAAAAGGGGGAGGGATTCCGCCCGCCTGCCCCCCCCCCCCCCCCCCTCCTGCCGCCGACACGTGGTGAAGGCTCTTTACCTCGACTGATTTCGATAGTGTGCACTGTCGCCTATGCGCTGAGAGAGAGAGAGAGAGAGAGAGAGAGAGAGAGAGAGAGAGAGAGAGAGAGAGAGAGAGAGAGGCAATCGAAAGCCACCAGCCACACTAGTCCTCTATAAACTTCCCGGATGTTCTTTGCCCATCATCTCCTATCCTTGCATCCCTAGCAATGCTCTCCTATTGCACCATTGAAAATAGTCGAGATATTTAGTGGCTATCTCTTGTTAGTTATATCCTCCTATGCCTGCATTCCTAAAGACTATCCTTTTAGAGAATTCATCACTGAATCACATTATGTGCAAACAATCTACTACTTTGTTGCTTTAGGGCCTTGTAGAGCTTGTCCTACAGTTAATACGGTCCAAGAGATAGCATTGCTAATAGGAAGTCAGTTTGTAACTTTTGATACTTTCAATAGTACAACACATCCAGTCAACGTGTCAACCAAAAATTTCCAAGTAAATTTCTTTTCCAATCCATCTCATCACGATTCATGAAAATATTTTCTCATGACACCTTCTTTTATAAAGCCACATGCTTTCAAGATGCAAGCTTAGGTGATTGCATGTGGAGGAGTGAAGCCCTTGCTTTGCCTCCTCTAAAAATAGTCTAGAGCTTTTTGACCTTCCCCTTGCTTGGAATATTTTGCAATAAATGCATTTCAAAAGATATTTGTGACTCAAAGCTCATGAACACCTTGATTTTCTCCTTACGAGTGCCCCAATCTTGGGATACATAATGGCCATTGTGTCCTTGTCTTGGCATAGCATGCATAAATTGTAGTTCAAGACACCACATAAAAGAGAACCAATCAAAAGTTTTTTTGTGCTTTTAAAAGTACACGACATAGTGACATACATATGAATCAAAGCATTGCCCTTGTCTGACCTTGCCATCAATCTATCTACCTGTATCAACTTGTTACAAAATGCAACATGTCTTTGAGATGCAAGCATATGTGATTGCAGAAGGATAAAAACCTTCACTCCATGTTTAGTAGAGAAAGGCTTGTGCCTTTTAATACACTCTTATGCTTCTTAATACACTCTTATGCTTCTTAAAACACTCTTATGCTTCTTCATGCACTCTTCCCTCAAGAGCTAGCAATCCTCATGCCATACATGTTGATCAAGAAAGCCTTGTGCTTCTTAATACACTCTTATGCTTCTTCATGCACTCTTGACCCTACACCTCTTGCCAGCATATCCTACAAAGCCCTCAAGAGCTGGAATTCCTCATGCCATACATGTTGATCAAGAAATGCCTAATATATTGGTTTTTCTTAAGAACAATTGACAATTTTATAGATTTCCCATATCAAGAAATTGCATAATGCCACATGTCTTCAAGATGCAAGCATGGGTATTTGGATTGCAGAGAGGCACTCACTTTGCATTCAATAAAGCAATGTCAAAAGTCTCAGATAAACACACCCTTGTCAACATTTGAGAAACCCACATGGATGATTGTTGATGGGATATTTAAGAGATCGGAATGCAAGAAAAAATTAATATGTTGGATATGGATCAAGAGGTACTGAACATCAAAATACCACCAGAGGTAGGCAACCGAGAGCTATGGGAAGCGTGATTGATCAAAATACCACCAGAGGTAGGAAACCGAGAGCTCTAGGAAGCCTGATTGATCAAAATCATAACCATCCTGAGAGCATGGCATCAACTGACTAGAGAACAGGTGCATTTTTCTGGACAACAAAAGGCTCTCAGGCAACTTGACATTTCTATATACTATAACACCACCCCTTGAGGCTCTACCCAGGTTCGACTAGTGCTTTATCTAGGGTAACAAAGACAATAGATGCTGAGGAATATGTAGCACTGATACGAAATCTCACCAAGTGAAGGGTCAGATGGAGGAAAACTACAAAGCCATGGATCAAATTGTTTAGACGATTTTAAGAGGGGACATATGTAAAGACAATGTGTTTGTTGCATGGGATCAACACCAAAACAAATTGGTAAGACTGCAAAAAACTGCTCTAGTTTCACATCATAGCCTAGAGGCTACCTCTTGAAAAGCAAGAAATAGCAGGCATGGAGCTAGATGTGCAATGGCTGGCTGAAAGGCTACAGAAAGCAATGGTGGAAAGGAACTGGCCAGCCCACGACACATGGATTTCAATAGCCTACAAGTGCACCCAACTCACTAAGGCCAGGTTAAGAACAAATCCAGCCATAGCGGAGTATACGATGAGAGGCAGATGCACACAGCAAAGGCTTCACCTGTTTGAAAATCTACAAGGCTTAGAGGTGTGTGTATCCACATGGCCCAAAAAGTCAACCATTGAATTCAAGGAAAGGATGAAGACTAAAAAGGGGAACCATATGAACAAAACATGGCAGATGGGCATCATCCTTAACACAAACATGATTTAATGCCAATAATATCCAAGCATTGAGAGGATAGGATTTAATGCAAATAGTATCTAAGTATCGAGACGATCAAGAGATCAAGGACAAGAAGAGGAAGAGACAATCCATTGCCAAATGAGGAGGGCAAGCTAGCGAGCATCCAGCTCAGATTTAGAATGAGACTGAAGCTAAAGGGAAAGTCAGTGTGGGCACCGAACCCAGGTTTGTGAAGCAAACTAAATCTGAGGAGCCAATTCAAAAAAAGGGGGGAAGAATGTTAGAGGTGGGAAATCAAAAGAGCTAACCAACAAACGTGGGTTGTTAGATTGAAGAATCAATAAGGATGGACTTACCGTGACAAAGTATAACGGGCCAAAGGCAAGTAAATTGGGGTGGAGGCAAGAGTCGAGGTATCTAGGGGGTGTACTGCAATGGAAATGGACTATGAACTTTGAGAGTGGAGGAATTAGGAAATTATATGAAGCACTTTTGTGAGATTACTTTGTGAGCATAGTGGGTGAACTTAATTGATGGTAGCAACATAAACATGGTACCTAGTTAACTTGGCATGAACAATACGAGAGAGGGTTTAGAGAACATAACAATAGTTGAGAACCGGATTCATATGGAGCCGATCCCCCCCTCCAATAGGCATTTGTATTATAGTTTCTCCCATCAAGAGAGACTTGGTCCTCAGTCCCAAGGCCTCAAACACCTTTGACAGTGGAGAGAGCTAGCGGGGAATGAAGGTAAGGAAGAGGAAGAAGAAGCATTCCATAGGAGAAAGAAATAGTTCCTCACTTATCATCACTCTTCTTGCTAGCATACATAATAGCATAGTAATGAAGATGGAGAAGATGGCTAGCTTAAGCATTGAAACATGGCTCTTGCTTGGATTTTCATTCCATAGCCAAGAGTATTGGTGTAGGCTCTTACTTCTCACAAGCTTGGAGAAGGAGGTGGAGTTCCTCAACTTTCAGCAAGTGAGAATGGATCCACAAAATGAGTGTGTGTGTGGTGTATATCCCCCTAGCACCCCCCTTGCTTGCTTGGGGCGAGATGCAACTTTTCCACATGCTGCAAGCTCATTGGACCCCTCTCACCCTAGCCAATCACATGCAGCATGCAGTCAAGTACATGGATAGTCTTTTGACAAGTGTCCTCCTTACCCCTGAGAGAGAGAGAGAGAGAGAGAGAGAGAGAGAGAGAGAGAGAGAGCATGAAAATATCTAGATATTTGTTGGATGGAACTAGAAGCTCATTGGACCCCTCTTTAGCCCAACCAATAGCATTCAAGCACACCATGTGATTAAGCTTAGTGAGAGTCTGACATGTGTCTCATGTGCCCTTTTAGAAAAGGGGTGCCCCTTTGGTGAGTGGAAGGTTAGGTCAAAGATTCCCCTAACTTTGAGACTTTTATGCATAGGAAGCTTCTCAAGAAACTTCCTCATTAAGTGTGTAGGGTTTCTTTTTGACTCAAGAATCTTACCCCCCATGCATAGGAAGCTTCTCAAGCAACTTCCTGATTAAGTGTTTAGGGTCTCTTTTTGACTCAAGCATCTTACCCCCCATGCATAGGAAGCTTCTCAAGCAACTTCCTCATTAAGTGTGTAGGGTCTCTTTTTGACTCAAGCATCTTACCCCCCATGCATAGGAAGCTTCTCAAGCAACTTCTTCATTAAGTATGACAAGTACCTCAAGTACCTTAGTCATCAAGCATGACAAGCACCTTAGGTGGAGTTCCCACCTCAAGCTCAATGCTAGCTTGCCTAAGGTCAAAGGCAAGTTTAGGTTGGGTTCCCACCTCAAGCACAGCCCTAGCTTGCTTAAGGCCAAAGGAAAGTTTAGGTCAGGTTCCCACATCAAGCTCAACCCTAGCTTGCTTAACGTCAAAGGAATTTTAACACTAACCATTGGAGGTCTTTAATGAAGCTAACCCTAAGGTCTTTTAGGCTCCATTAGATGCACATTGCTCTTTGATAGACTACCTGCTTTTGGACCCTTATTGAGATGTAACCATGTCTCCTCTTGGTCGCCTACTGAGGTAAGCCTAGAAGCACTTATTGCACATTTCTCTTTGATAGACCATCTCCTTTTGGACCCCTATTGAGATGCAACCATCTCTTCTTTTGGTCCCGTGTTGAGATAGGTCTAGAAGCACATGTCTCTATTCTAACTCTTGTTCCCGTTTATTCTTCCATATTAAATGATCAGTTTAATATGAGAAAATCATTTGGTAAAGTTAGATATTATATTTTATGCCATTACCTCTCTCTTGAAATCATAGTCGTCCTTGACTATGAGGTAGAGAAGATAAAGCCTAGTCATTAGTCCATGTTTCTTAGCGGGTAGAGGATCCCTTTTTACCCTACAACATCATTGCAAGATGGATGACTAGTCCATTTGGTGCTTGGGAGACATAGCTGTGGCAAGCATGTCTCCTCTTTAGTCCATATCATACTTCCAAAGTAGAGTGACAAGTTCTACTTGGTGTTTGGGAGACGTCGTCACCACAAACATGATTCTAAGCATGCATACTTTTAAATTTGTGCACAATAAGAAGAGAACTAGTCTTATAAGACAAAAACATTTTTCATTTAAAATACATTTTTATATGCTTACTCTAGTGCAACGTTCTAATCATTGACGAGGTTCATATTATCCTTAAGCTAGATTCCTTGCATCCATTTAGCATCTCTAAAAGGATAATTATTTAACTTAATAAGATATTGTCAGATAATCTTACCGTTTTTTAATACCTTGTCTTCATGTCATAGGATGGACTTAGATTGAAGTACTTCTTCTCGCTCTTCGATTTTTGGAGGGTCTGCAACTATTGCTTCTTTTGATGGCACTCCTTTGTAAGGCTTATGTAGGTTCTCATGGGAAACATTCTGCATGCGCCAATGGTTGGGCAACTTCAATTGATAAGCCATCTCATTGAATGGATTAAGAATTTTAAGGACCATAGTATCTTTGTGCTAGTTTAGCATCATACTTTGGTGGTCCGTAGGACTCTTGCCCATAGTATGCCTCAGATGATCCTTGAGAAACTTTAGCAAGACCCAATCATTTTCCTTAAAGGCTAAGGCTCTTTTGTGCTTATTAGCAGCAGCCCTTTTTGCCTTTCCTGTGAGATGGATATAGCCCCTTTAATCTTTGGAAAAGATTCTTGTAGGTCTCAGCTATATTCATCAGTAGCGAAGATCTTTCCATGTACTTGAAGTAGTAAGGGAATTTTGAATCTTCCCTCTTTAACCTCGAAAGGTGCTTCTCAATAGAAGTATGTACAATGTCATTGTACGCATACTCTATAAGAGGTAGGTACTTCCATAATCGAGAACATTGATCTACTTCCATGACATAGGCTTTTGGTAGATTCAAGAATCATTAGATTAGTTATTTCACTTTGGTCATTCGTTTGTGGATGATAGGCCGAAAGAGAAATTTAATCTACTTCTTAATTTTCAAAAGAGACCCTTCTAGAAATTACTGGTCATTTTAGGATCTTTGTCCGACACTATGGACGTTGGAAATCCATGATGCTTGAAAATTTGAGATATGAAGAGTGTTGCCATTTGATGTGCCTTAATAGTGTTTTTGACAAGCATAGAGTGTGTTTTCTTGTTAAGCCTGTCGACTGAAACAATTCAAGTTTCTTCCCTTGATCAATTTTCAACTTTTGGTATACAACGCATTTTGAAACATACTCTTGTATGCTTACTTTTCATGGTAGACCAACAAAAATACATTTCTACTCCTCGAAGAGTAGACTATGGAATCCTTCTTTGCCCCGCATAAGAAGAAGTATGGGATTCATACATGACTTTTGTATTGTATGAGTGATTAACACATAGCCTATTGCTGTTTGGAAGATAACCATCCTTCAAGGTGAATGGTTCTTGTTTCTTCCTATTGTAAAGGCTGTAATTACATACTTAAAGTCTTGGTTAGTAGCATACTCATGCATCATAAAAGATAGATCATTGTGAGTTGCTATAGAAACCACATTTACCCTTGGTCGTTGTGAAAGTGCATCGACTACTTGATTGTGCTTGCCAACAATGTGAGCAATATGAAATTTAAATTGCAAAATAAAATTTTCTCACCTCATTTGTTTGTCGGGGAGCTTGGTTTGCGTCATGAAGTTCTTGAGGCTTTGTGATCCATTCGTAGGATGAATGGAGTCCCCAAGAGACAGTGTTTCCACGTGTTTAGGGCATATAGAATAGCTAGTAGCTCTTTTTTGTATTTGCCCAATACTCACTTATTGAAGTTGAGTCTTTGACTCTTATATGCTACTGCATGCCCTTCTTGAAGAAAAATAGCTCCAAGGCAATTACCACAAGCATCACATTGGACCTCAAATGGCTTTGAGAGATCCAATAGTGTGAGCACATATTGAGAGATAAGATTCTCCTTAATTAAACTTCTCAAAAGCTTCTTGCACTTTTGTAGTCCATGAACACTTAACGTTTCTTTTTGTTAAGTCATGTAATGGGCCTGTTATTAGCAAGAATTTTTTCTATGAAGCATCTATAGTATGCACACATACCTATGAAGCTTTGTACCTCATGTAGATTCCTTGGATTAGGCCATCCTTTTATTATCTCTAACTTTGTTGGATCCATACGGGTGCCATCATTAGAGATAATGTGACCTAAATATTGAATCTCTTATATAAAAAGTTCACTTTTCTTTTGATTAATGAAAAGCTTATTCTCTCTCACAACTTGAAAGTTACCTGGAGGTGTTGCTTGTACTCTTCAAGAGAATTTGGATGGCCTAAAGATTTTTGTCCATCATGAGTTTGAATGCGTCTGGAGCATTTGTCAGGCCAAAACTTGTAAATTATCAAATAGATCTTCTACCAGCGGCATGGGAAATCTATTTTTGATAGTGATATTATTTAGTGCTCTATAGTCGACACACATGTGATATGTGTCGTCTTTCTTTTGCACTAAAAACAATGGTGAACAAAATGGAGAGGAACGAGACCTCATCACCCCCTTTTTTTCACGAATACATGCACTTGCCTCATGATCTCCTCTTGTTGAGCTTGTGAAAATCGATAAGGAGGCTTGTTAGGTGGTGAGATTCTTGATAGGAGCTCAATTGCATGGTCATCATGCCTCATTTTTGAGATAGCTCACTAGGGATGTCATCAATGAAAACATCTTGGAATCCATTTAGAAAATTAGACAACTCTAATTCCTCTTGATTTCCTTTATTGCAGGGACATGTTGTTTCCCCAACTCATTAGCATCTATGTACATGCTCTTTTACCTGTAGGTGAAGTAGATTCTCCTTTCAAGGAACTTCACGTTGGAAGTCGTGTGGTTAAACCATGGTGTCCCAACGATAACATTCTCATGTTTGAGAGGGAAGATGAAGAAATCCTTTTTGTCCACATAGCTTTGGACATGAAGCCTTAATTTTCCAATTAAGGAAGTAACTGAGACGTCTTGTCCCTTGATCTAGCTCCATTGGCTTTCAATGTATGTCCCATCTCATGGGCTTGTATGCCTAGCTTAGTGGTCAACTCCGTGGATATGAAGTTGTGAGTTGAATCAGGGTCAAAAAAAATAAAGGAATCATACTCTTGCATCTTTCCCCAAGCATAGGAAAGGAGAAATCCTTGGCAATGAGCATCCTCTTTTGGAGCTTCAAACAAAGAGGATCTAGGAGTCTCATTGCGGGCAATTCTCTTGGGTCAAGGATGATAACCATGGCCTTGCTCCCCACACTTAAAAAATTTGTGGTCCTTACGAAAAGCTTCTACATCTTTAGGAGAGAGTTTATATTTACCTTTGTAAACTCCCTTCTCCTTGGACCGATTGTTTTTGTTGTTGTTGGAATGGCCTTGGGAAGAATTTTGGGCATTGGATTTCCCCTTGGCATCACTTTTGTCTTTATTTTCCATGGGCTTGACATTCCATCTAGCCCCTTGTTGGAAATCGATCTGCGAAGCAAACATGGTGTGGTGGATTACTTTGTGATAGAACTAGGCCATTGAGAGTTGACATACTCGGCCATCTCTTTGGGTAATCCCACACAGAATTGTTTCTTTTGCACGACAAAGTATATCTTTTGAAAGATAGTAGTATTGAGATGTAAATCCCAAAACTTGTCCACATATTTGTGGATAGACTCATGAGAGAGAAGCTTTAAAGTTCACCATTTGGTAAGCACTTTGTCCTTTGCATCACTTGCAAGTAATTGCTTCATGATGGAAACTCGTAGAGTTTTCCATGTTTTTGGGGCTTCGCCATTGCCACGAAGGCTAGCCCAACATTGATGAGCCAATTTTGGAAGTGCATAGCTACATGGTGTATCTTGGAGGACTCCATGAAGCCCTCGTCTCCACAGGCCGCATCAAAGTGATGGATGAAGGCCAATACTTTGTCGATAGCACCAAAGGTGCCATCATAGGTGAGAAAAGAGATACTCTTTCCTCCCTCTTTGAACTTCTTTAGCTTTTGTGACCTTCGCCATGCAGGGTAAGATTTGCGATTTCCTCCCCTCTTGTATTCTCTAGGAGAATAGCCATAGCTTTCATTGGTAGAGGAGGAAGGTGAAGAACAAGGAGAAGAGGGTGACCTCTTTCTTGCCATTTTTTTCCTTTGTTTCCTCTCTTCCCTTTTGGAGTGACAAGTAGAAGGACTATGGGTTAACCGTTTCCTCTTGGGAGGAGTTGGCGATCGTCTAGACCGCCATCCTCATGGAGCCACATCTTTTGAGGAACTTAGGGAGTCATTACTTTCTCGTTCTTTGGATTCCTCCTCTCGTATGGGAGAGAGTGTTCTTTTGGGGGGTCTCACCAAGAGGCCTCCTAAGCTCTCTCTCCTCTTTGAGAGGAAAGAAAATCCCATAAGCACAAAGTTGTTGAGTAACTTCGGCTTGCAAAGAGGGGTTGCCTATAGTTTGTTGCAACCTAGTAACAAGAAAATTAACAAACATGGGGGCATCATCATTAACACCTTCATGTGCAAAATCAAAGTCATCGATTTTCATTCTACTCTCTTGGTTATTGTCAACCATGTTAATTAAACTTAGGTGTTTACTTAGTGTATGCTTTGGCAATTCAAAACCTTAGTTGCTACTCCTCTTAGCCTTTGAAAATAGGCACTTAAGTATCTACACCCACGGCTCAAATTAGTTGCCGAGGGATAGCTCCTTTCAGACTTCTTATGGCTCAATAATGGTACAGCCGTAGGCAAGTCTAAAAAGACTCCATTATTAAGACCAAAGCTCCCAAGGTGTGCACCATATCTCACATAGTGGGCTCAACAAAATCGATAACAGATCCCAATCCCACTTAGCCTAATATAATTAACAAAATCAACCATTAATAGGCTACTTAAGGACCTCTCTTCTTAAGCAAGAAAAGAGAAACCAAATGCTCTGATACGAATGTAATGGAAATGGCCTATGAACTTTGAGAGGAGAAGAGTTATAAAATTAGATGAAGCACTTTTGTGAGATTACTTTGTGAGCATAGCGGGTGAACTTAATTGATGGTAGCAACATAAACAAGGTACTTAGTTAACTTGGCATGAACATACTTTTGTAAGAGAGAGAGAGTTTAGAGAACATAACAATAGTTGAGGACCGGATTCATATGGAGCCGGTCCCCCCCTCCAATAGGCATTTGTATTATAGTTTCTCCCATCAAGAGAGACTTGATACAATACAATCTTTGTGTTCCTTGTGACCTAGGTGATGTAATGAAGATGGAAATCTTCATGCATCACAAGCATACCATAAAATTTATAGAAAGAATTAACTATCCCAAGCCTCAGTCCCAAGGTCTCAAACACCTTCGAAGGTGGAGAGAGCTAGCGGGGAATGAGGGTAGGGAAGAGGAAGAAGAAACATTCCATAGGAGAAAGAAATAGTTCCTTACTTATCATCACTCTTCTTGCTAGAATACATAATAGCATAGTAATGAAGATGGAGAATATGGCAGGTTTAAGCATTGAAGCATGGCTCTTGCTTGGATTTGCATTCCATAGCCAAGAGTGTTGGTGTAGGCTCTTACTTATCACAAGCTTGGAGAAGGAGGTGGAGTTCCTCAACTTTCACCAAGTGAGAATGGATCCACAAAATGAGTGTGTGTGTGTGTGTGTGTGGTGTATATCTCCCTAGCACCCCCCTTGCTTGCTTGGGGCGAGTTGCAACTTTTCCACATGGTGCAAGCTCATTGGACCCCTCTCACCCTAGCCAATCACATGCAACATCAATCACATGTAGCATGCAGTCAAGTACATGGGTAGTCTTTTGACAAGTGTCCTCCTTACCCCTTAGAGAGAGAGAGAGAGAGATCTTGAAAATATCTAGATATTTGTTGGATGAACTAAAAGCTCATTGACCCCTCTTTAGCCCAACCAATAATATTCAAGCACAACATGTGGTTAAGCTTAGTGAGAGTTTGACATGTGTCCCATGTGCCCTTTTGGAAAAGGGGGCCCCTTGGGTGAGTGGAAGGTTAGGTCAAAGATTCCCCTAACTTTGAGACTTTTATGCATAGGAAGCTTCTCAAGCAACTTCCTCATTAAGTGTGTAGGGTCTCGTTTTGACTCAAAGATCGTACCCCCCATGCATAGGAAGCTTCTCAAGAAACTTCCTCATTAAGTGTGTAGGGTGTCTTTTTGACTCAAGAATCTTACCCCCCATGCATAGGAAGATTCTCAAGCAACTTCCTCATTAAGTGTGTAGGGTCTCTTTTTGACTCAAGCATCTTACCCCACATGCATAGGAATCTTCTCAAGAAACCTCGGAGTATGATAAGTATCTCAAGTACCTTAGTCATCAAGCATGACAAGCACCTTACGTATGACAAGTATCTCAAGTACCTTAGTCATCAAGCATGACAAGCACCTTGCTTGGAGTTCCCACCTCAAGCTCAGCCCTAGCTTACCTAAGGTCAAAGGCAAGTTTAGGTCGGGTTCCCACCTCAAGCACATCCCTAGCTTGCTTAAGGTCAAATGCAAGTTGAGGTCGGGTTCCCACCTCAAGCTCAGCCCTAGCTTGCTTAAGGTCAAAGGACTTTTAACACTAACCATTGGAGGTCTTTAATGAAGCTAAACCTAAGGTCTTTTAAGCTCCACTAGATGCACATTTCTCTTTGATAGACTACCTCCTTTTTGACCCCTATTGAGATGTAGCCATATCTCCTCTTGGTCCCCTACTGAGGTAAGTTTAGAAGCACTTATTGCACATTTCTCTTTGATAGACCATCTCCTTTTGGACCCCTATTGAGATGCAACCATCTCTCCTTTTGGTCCTGTGTTGAGATAGGTCTAGAAGCACATGTCTCTATTCTAACTCTTGTTCCCGTTTATCCTCCAACATTAAATGATTAGTTTAATATGAGAAAATCATTTGGTAAAGTTAGGTATTGTAATTTATGACATGTACTATCTAGAGACTTGGTAGCAACAACTAACTGCATTTGTAATCGATGTATGGGCTATGGTCATTGTTCCATGTATGCCACATTTATGATTAATACATATGTGCTGCTCTCTCTTGTGTGTGAGTATTGGTGCCCTGTTCTCATGTGTATATCTGGAACTGGCATAGCCCTTGTACTATAGCTAGAGTTTGATAACCCGGAGAAGTTATGCTTGCTTTGAACCATTTTAAGAGTCTAGCAAAGAGAAAAAATTTACATAATTATTAGAATATATTAGGGTTGAAATTACTTAAATTTTTCTTTAAATAAGAAAATATATACTAAATTAATATAGATAAAAATAAAGTAATTTTGGAGGCTTCCACACACTATAAAAAAGCTATGGAAATTATATCAAAATTCTCTTCCAGATATTTATTAGTACAGGAGTTGTCTCTATTTTAAGCTTATAATTAACAAGAATTCTAGAAGTATAACTTTAAAATTCATGAGGTAATTACTAAAGAAGCTTTACACTTATAATTAACTAAAATATTAAAACTATAACTAAAACATTGATCAAGTCATGATAATTATCTTAAAATTCTTTTAATAGTTTTTATAATTATTAAGCTCAAAATTCTTTGTTTTTGATAAAAACTTAAAGATAAAAACTAGTAACATAAATTAGCAAACTAGTTCAAAAATTTATGCGATAAATTTTACGGATAAATCAAGGTATTGGAAACCCTTGATAATAATATAATACCAAAAAGAATTACCTATACTACTATAATCCAATAAAAAGGCTTATATTTTTTAAAAAATGAATCAATTTCACAAATAAATTAGAAAAAAGGCATTGTGGAAACTCTTATGGTAAGCTTTTGAGTTTTCAATATTTTACCTAATGGTAAGCATCTTTTTATAAGGATAAAGAAAAAGCTCCCAAAAAAACACGTGCAAGCCATCAAATGGAGAAGAAGATCACCACCAAGAGGGCCAAGCGAGACAATAAGGCCGATCCGAGTGGCATTGTGATGGATAATAGTCCCCGAGACGCAACAGATCCCTGTGCTGGATGGGTCCTTAGTTATTAAATCTTCTAGGATTTAGTAAAAGTTCTTTAAATTATAACATTGCATCCATTAGAAAATAGTTGGGTAGTTTAGAAATGTTAAAATTGACCAAGAATAAAAGGAAATCTTCTAAGAAACACCGTGCACTTATTTGTAAAGCTAGAAAAGAAATGCTTTGGTTAGTCTAGATGAACTAGTAAAGGACTGATTTATCATTCTTAAGACAACGTGTCCCAAGATCACATCTAATTCCTTGATATATTTTCACGGCGTTGAACAGTGATGATTATTCAACCAATGTTAAGTCCGCCCCCCACATAGACAAAGAGTCTCTACTTCGTGTATGTATATGTCTTTACATATGCTAGGATACCGTTTCTTATCCTAGGGGAGCCGCCTAGTTATATGAGCGACTGGTTAAGGTCTATGGGTGTCCGAACTTTTAGGTGGTCTTCTTCCATGCTACATTCTTAATGAAGGAAAGGGTACAGTTTTTCACCCCTATATAAGTGTTCTTGAGACAAGAAAGTCTAGTCATTTTTGTTTAGCTAACAACATCTTGTCTTAAGTTTAAAAATGTTTGTTTGATAAAGAATGTTTGCAATGCTGTTGTTTTCAGGGATTTGTTTAAAAAAACACTATTACTAAAATTTGAAAGAAACCATTATTTTAAGTGTTAAAACAATGTGTTAGTAATTTAGAAAATAAAGAATCATGTGTGAGTGTGGGGTGGTAAGTGGGATTGACTAAGGTTGTCGATCATGGATGGCTATACTAGATTAGATGGGTAACTATCCATCTTTCCCAAATAATGTCTAGTAAAATTCTTAAGTGGAAGGGGAGTCCACCATGGCTATGCTCTCACATACGTGGAGGGTCATAGGGCCAAAAATTTTAGGTATTTTAGGTTTTTGTTTTGTCTCTGCTTACGAAACATGACTAGGTCTTTTTCTAGAGCTCAAGCCATTGCCAATGGTAAGGGTTTTTTCCTTGAAGTTTTCTTACTTAGAAACTCTGATTTTCATTAGACATAGAGACCTATCAAAGCCCCTATCTGGACTTTTGAGTCAGTGAGGTAGGGACCTCTCACACTTGTACATAGGTTATTAGGGTATGAAATATGGACGAAGGAGGCATATATAAAATCTCCAAGGCAAAAAAGATCCTTCTACTTGCCTACTTTGTTTCTTCCTTAAACCCTCATACTCGTATACCAACAGATAGCTCTAGAACAGTAGGTTTTGAGAAAGCAAACTCCAACAAGGATGGAGCTCATTTGTAAGAATTTTACTAGGTGCCATGTTGTGGAGGGTATATCATGGTCAAACTTCCTTACAAGGCCCTCTAACTAACCTCAACTGTATGTTACAAAAGTATTAAATAGAAAAAGGATTGGGAACCAACTCTTAGAGCTAATATTAACCAGCTCTCTAAATCTCACTCAAGATTCCAAGTCTTCTCATATGCTCAAATATCACCACTTATCCACAAATAAACTTCTATGCATTACATGGAAAATATATCTTAGAGCAATAAGATCTCCACGTTTTCTTAGGGAAGTTTAGCTCAAAGCCCAAAAGAAACATGTATTTACAATAGAGTGACATGTATTTACAATCTAGAGTGACGTGAGCCATCTGCACACTACTCTCTCTATGAGTTTTGCAAAATTAAACTAGTGACACGATCATGGTGGCTTTGAAAAAAATAAGAAAGTGACAAAGTGATTAGGTTGGGTTTAACTAGAAATTCGGTGTTCCAGAAAGGATTGCTTTAGCTTCACCTTGAGTTGGTTGAAAATCGAAACTAGTCGATTGCAAACCATGGTAAAGGGAAGAGAAACGGTGAAATATGTGAGAAAATAATTCAAACATTCTTCAAATTTATGCTAGTATTTTTTGTTTTCTTCTTTGTGAGGAGGAAATTTGATCGATGATCGCTTAATAAAAGATACTTTCTTAAATATTGACTAGAATTAATTTATAGAATGCTAGAAAAGTCACGCTACATAAGGCTGTGAAATAACAAGTGAAAGAGTCATGATGGCTTTCTAAAATAAAAAAAAGTGAAAGGGTCACAACAGCTTTCAAAAACAATAAAAAAGTGATAAAATTGTTTGCGAAACAATTGCCTCAGTGTTTGGGAAAGGATAGTCTCAGCTTAGTCTTGAGCCGATTGAAAATTGAGACTAGCTAGCTGCAAACCATGGTAAACAGAAGCAAAACCGATGAAATATGTGAGAAAGCCATGCAAATTTTTTACAAATCTCAAAATTTTGCTATTATTTCTGGTTTTCTTCTTTGTGAAGGGGAAACTCGATCAGTAGCCGCTTAAGAAAAGAGACTTTTTCGAACATTAACAATGACTGGAATCAAGTTATTAATGCAAAAAATGTAAAGCAATGTGAAGTTGTAAAATGAAAGGTGAAATAAAAAGAACTAATTAATACATGTGTGTGTATAAAATTTATTAAAATTATGTAAGGTGAAACCTTACCTTAGCATTCTAAAACAATAAAATGAAAAAAAAACATATATGTGTGTA